>NC_079197.1:114690059-114996934 GCF_029499605.1 Hyla sarda | reverse complement strand
GTGCTGGGTGATTGGTGCTGGGTGATTGGTGCTGAGTGCTGGGTGATTGGTGCTGGGTGATTGGTGCTGGGTGATTGGTGCTGCATGCTGGGTGATTGGTGATGGGTGCTGGGTGATTGGTGCTGGGTGATTGGTGCTGTGTGCTGGGTGATTGGTGATGGGTGCTGGGTGATTGTTGATGGGTGCTGGGTGATTGGTGCTGGGTGATTGGTGCTGGGTGATTGGTGATGGGTGCTGGGTGATTGGTGATGGGTGATTGGTGCTGGGTGATTGGTGATTGGTGTTGGGTGCTGAGTGATTGGTGCCGGGTGATGGGTGCTGGGTGATTGGTGCTGGGTGATTGGTGATGGGTGCTGGGTGATTGGTGCTGGGTGATTGGTGATTGGTGCTGGGTGATTGGTGCTGGGTGATTGGTGCTGGGTGATGGGTGCTGGGTGATGGGTTCTGGGTGATTGGTGCTGGGTGATTGGCGCTGGGTGATTGGTGCTGGATGATGGGTGATTGGTGCTGGGTGATTGGTGCTGGGTGACATGTTCTGGGTGATGGGTTCTGTCATATAGAGGTCAGACCGGGGCATATAGGGGGAGATTTAATAAAACCTTTGCAGAAAAGCCCTCTGCAAAACGATCTGATTGGTTGCTATGGGCGACTGCACCGCTCTTTCTCTGCACAGGTTTTGTATAAATCTCTACAGTATATTATAGGGCAGCTGTCACATGTTTTCTGTAAATAAGACTGACAGCACAGCCAAAGTTTATATACACATGGCAGACCTCAGAGAAACTGTTCTTGACTCGATTTTACAAAAACACCAACTTTTATGGGCATAGGAATGTAGAGGAGGCCTGGAGGGAGTCCACTGCTGTGTCCCTGGGCCGCAGCACATCTGCCCATTATGTCTGGCAGACGTTTTTTAATTTATGAAAAGTGCCCTCTTTCTTTTACTTGAGCCCCTGCCCTTCAAAATGTCTGTGAAAGTCCCTGCTTAAGGGGTTAAATAACATTTTGGGGTTAGCTTTACTCTCTTTGGCAATGAGTCTTTCTGTCTCTATTTTTGCGGCTTTTATCTGTTTTTTACATATTGAACATTTTTCTCTATAGCTTTTTAATGCCTCTTCTCTGCCGTCCTGTTTTAGTAGTTTAAATGCTTTATGTCAGTTATTGCCCCCATAACGTTCTTATTCATCCATATTGGTTTTCTTTTATTTCTGACCCTTTTATTCCCATAACGTATATACATCTTAAGATAAGTGTCACGATTCGGCTGGCAGGAGGTGGATCCTCTGTGCCAGAGAGGGATTGGCGTGGACCGTGCTAGTGGACCGGTTCTAAGCTGCTACTGGTTTTCACCAGAGCCCGCCGCAAAGCGGGATGGTCTTGCAGCGGCGGTAGCAACCAGGTCGTATCCACTAGCAACGGCTCAACCTCTCTGACTGCTGAAGATAGGCGCGGTACAAGGGAGTAGACAAGAGCAAGGTCGGACATAGCAGAAGGTCGGGGCAGGCAGCAAGGATCGTAGTCAGAGGCAACGGCAGGATGTCTGGAACACAGGCTAGGAACACACTGGGAAACGCTTTCACTGGCACGATGGCAACAAGATCCGGCAAGGAAGGAAAGGGGAAGTGAGGTTATATAGGGAGGTGCACAGGTGAATAAACTAATTAAGCCAACTGTGCCAATCAGTGGCGCAGTGGCCCTTTAAATCGTAGAGACCCGGCGCGCGCGCGCCCTAAGGAGCGGGGCCGCGCGCGCCGGGACAGGACCGACGGAGAGCGAGTCAGGTACGGGAGCCGGGGTGCGCATCGCGAGCGGGCGCCGCCCGCATCGCGAATCGCATCCCGGCTGGGAGAAGTATCGCAGCGCACCCGGTCAGCAGGTCTGACCGGGGCGCTGCGATTGCGAGGAAGTTGCGAGCGCTCCGGGGAGGAGCGGGGACCCGGAGCGCTCGGCGTAACAATAAGAATTTAAGATATTTTTTAAAGTCTCCCATTTAGTGTCAGTATCCTTGTTTTTGAGGACAATATCCCATTTTATATCGTTAAGGGCTTCTCTGAGCTGATCAAACTTTGCCTTCCTAAAGTTCATTGTTTTTGTGGTCCCTCGAGAGATTCCCTTATTGAAGAACAAGTTATAATGTATTATATTATGATCACTATTTCCTAGGTGTCCTTCTACTTGGACATTAGTTACTCTGTCAGGTCTGTTGGTTAATATTAAGTCTAGTAGGGTGCCCCCTCTGGTCGAGCCCTGCACCATTTGGGACAGATAATTGTCTTCAGCTATAGTCAGAAACATGTTTCCTTTATGAGATTCACAGGACTCAGTCTCCCAGTTTATATCAGGATAGTTAAAGTCCCCCATTATTATGACATCATTTTGATTTGATGTCTTGTTTATTTGCCTAAGTAATTGATCTTCTGCCTCTTCTATTATGTTTGGGGGCTTATAGCAAAACCTCTATCAGAATTTTTTTATACTTATCTCCATATATTTCTACCATAATGACTCCACATTATCATTTTTGTCCCAAATATCCTCCCGCAGTGCGGCCTTCAGTCTGGACTTTACATAAAGACAAACTCCTTACCCTTTCCGTTTTGTCCGATCCTTCTTGAATAGACTATAACCCTGTATGTTGACCACCCAGTCACAGCTATCGTCCAACCAAGTCTCTGTTATACCTACTATGTCATAATCCTCCTCAGACATTTTCAACTCCATTTCGTCAGTTTTATTAGACAGACTTCTGGCATTAGTCAACATGCAAGTCAATGGTGTATGTTTTTTTTCCCTCTGACGCCTATCCCTGTCAACTATTCTAACCCCTCCCTCCGTTCCACCCCCAAGTACATTATCAGGTCCCCCCTCCCTAGCTACACTATCTTCCCCCTCTATTTTGTAGCTTCCCTCCCCCCAGACCATAGTTTAAACACTCCTCCCCCCTTCTAGCCATTTTCTCCCCCAAGCATAGCTGCACCCCCCCCCCTTTGAGGTGCAGCCCATCCCTACGGTAGAGCAGGAATCCGACAGCGAATTCGGCCCAGTTCCACATGAATCCAAACCCCTCCTTCTTACACCAGCTTCTGAGCCACTTGTTTACCTCCCTAATCTCCTGCTGCCTCTCTAGTGTGGCTCGTGGTACAGGTAATATTTCAGAATATATAACCTTGGAGGTCCTTGCCTTAAGCTAGTGACCTAAGACCCTGAAATAATTTTTAAGGACACTTCACCTACCTCTTACTTTGTCATTGGTGCCAATATGTACCATGACTGCTGGGTCTTCTCCAGCCCCACCCAGCCACCTGTCAACCCGATCCGCGATGTACCGAACTTGAGCGCCAGGAAGACAACACACTGTATAGTGATCCCGGTCTTTGTGACAGATCGCCCTGTCTGTCCCCCTAATAATTGAGTCCCCCACTACCAGTACCTGTCTGGCCTGCCCTGCACTCCTCCCTCCCTCCTTACTGGAGCAGACAACCCCCGGGCGGTCATAGGCTAAGTCCTGCTGCAGTACTTCTAGCTCTGAAATGGCACCCCCCTCATCTGCCAACCGGGCAAACTTGTTGGGATGTGCAAGTTCAGGACTAGCCTCCCTGACACTTTTCCCCTCCAACCCGTTTTCTAACTGTAACCCAGCTAACTGCCTGACTGTCCTGCACCTCCGTCCCACTATCCTCCCCCACCTCTACCACTGAGAGTACTTGCTCAGTGAGCAGGAGATGCCTCTCCAAGTTGTCAATGCGTCTCAGTGTTGACAGTTGCTCCTCTAAATCCAGGATATGGGCTTCCAAATGAATAACTCGCACACATCTCGCACAACAATATGCACCCTCAAACTGCAATTCAAGGATTAAATACATTGTGCAAGATGCACACTGGACTGTCTTTTCCAACATGGAGGCCATACTAGATTTGGGGATTGCAAAAATTAACAGTAAAAAACAATCAAATATTTCAATTTAAACTCCCTGAACTTAAAGTCCCTTAATTTTAAGTCCCTCTCACTTTTATACTTACAATCACTTGTATACTTCACACTCTTGCATACAGACACACAATCGCTAGCTCAACAATCGCTTAGTGTACTTGCTTTTATATTTACCACAGACATACCACCTCTCTTCCACTGCCTGTAAGTGAATGCAAATGGCTAGCTGGCTGCAGGCAGCTGCACTTCATCAACTGCTAATTATTTAACTACTCCCCCCACTCTCAACCTGTATTCCTTCCAGACAGAGAGATAGAAAAAAAAACACAGAAATGCACTCAACAATACTTCTTACAGTATTCCCTTAATTTTAAGTCCATCTCACTTTTATACTTACACTCACTTGTATACTTCACACTCTTGTATACAGACACATAATCACTAGCTCAACAATCGCTTAGTGTACTTGCTTTTATATTCACCACAAACAAACCAACTCTCTCTTCCACTGCCTGGAAGTTAATGCAAAAAAGGAAATCTGACATCGAGAAAACATCTCTGACATGGTTAAATAGGTATGGGTGCAGTAAGAGAAACATTAACTTTATTTAGCTTGTTTGTGGCTGCAATCCTTCAAAAAATGTCATTGCTGCTATGAAGAGTCAGACAGGCAAGGCAAATGCACTAAAGTTTCCCTGGTTACAATACATCTCCCTTTCTCACTGCACCATTCTGCACCATTCTGAAATCCCACACATGCACTAAGCATTTAGATTGCGGTGCACGCACCTTAAGTTTGCCAACTTTCGTGGTGGCTTCCCACACATGTACCATTAGTGACAGTAAAAGAGAACTAGCGTTCAGTTTATCTCCGCTGTTCCCTGTCAGTCTCTGCACAAGCTGACAAATCCGCAGCGCATGCACCGCAATCCCAATGCACAGCACTTGTACAAGAGAGCCCTTTCTGTCAATCAAAGAGGGAAAGGGTGAAAAGGACAATAAACGAAAACAGGACCAGGGAAACATCAATGCCTTGGCCACACCTCTTTGACTCCTGACAGTGGAAATAATATATATATATATATATTTTTTTTTTTTTTTTAAGCATTGCAGCCACAGACAAGCTAAACAGAAATAAGGTTACATTCACTGTCTCACTGCTACCACACATTTATAACAATGTCATTCGTGTGAAAGTTATTTTCTAGGTGACATATTCCATTAAAGAGGACACAAAGACATTTCAACCACTTAAAGGAATACTGCAGTTTTAGGCACTTATCCCTTATCTGCAGGATAGGGGATAAGTGTCTGATCGCTGGGACCCCTGCGATCTCCCGTACGGGGACCCAACATTGCAGCGGCTAGTGGGCGTGTTGTCGACATCACTGAGGTGGATGATACGGCCCCTCAATACAGCTCTATGGGAGAGGCGGGGTTGCAAGAAAGCGGGGCAGGGGGCGTGTTGGTCACACAGGAGAGCCGTGGCAGAGTCAGGCCCCACACAGGAGATCACAGGGGTCCCAGCAATCAGACACTTATTTCCTATTGTCACGATGCCGGCTGGCAGGTAGTGGATCCTCTGTGCCAGAGAGGGATGGCGAGGACCGTGCTAGTGGACCGGTTCTAAGCCACTACAGGTTTTCACCAGAGCCCGCCGCAAAGCGGGATGGTCTTGCTGCGGCGGTAGTGACCAGGTCGTATCCACTAGCAACGGCTTACCTCTCTGGCTGCTGAAGATGCTGAAGATAGGCGAGGTACAAGGGAGTAGGCAGAAGCAAGGTCGGACGTAGCAGAAGGTCGAGGCAGGCAGCAAGGATCGTAGTCAGGGGCAACGGCAGGAGGTCAGGAACACGGGCTAGGAACAGACAAGGGAACGCTTTCACTAGGCACTAAGGCAACAAGATCCGGCCAGGGAGTGCAGGGGAAATGAGGTGATATAGGGAAGTGCACAGGTGTAGACACTAATTGGAACCACTGCGCTAATCAGCGGCGCAGTGGCCCTTTAAATCACAGAGACCCGGCGCGCGCGCGCCCTAGGGAGCGGGGCCGCGCGCGCCGGGACAGAACAGACGGAGAGCGAGTCAGGTAGGGGAGCCGGGGTGCGCATCGCGAGCGGGCGCTACCCGCATCGCGAAACGCAACCCGGCTGGCAGCGGAATCGCAGCGCCCCGGGTCAGAGGACGTGACCGGAGCGCTGCCGCAGGGAGAGTGAAGCGAGCGCTCCGGGGAGGAGCGGGGACCCGGAGCGCTCGGCGTAACAGTACCCCCCCCCTTGGGTCTCCCCCTCTTCTTGGGGCCAAAGAACCTGAGGAAAAAAAAGTCAGTTTTTCCGTGATGAGGTCCGATGCACATTAGGAGGGGTTCTGTGCGGAAACGCATGAGACAGTCCAATCTTTTATTGTAAAAACAATAGATGTAGAGGGGTCTGGCGAGACTGGTCACAGGAACGTAGAACCTGTTGATGAGAGAGGCCAAAAAAATTTTTCCTGCAGATCCGGAATCCAAGAAGAGCATAGTAGAGAAGGAGAAGGTAGAGGCAGATATCCGCACAGGCACAGTAAGGCGTGGAGAAGCAGAGTTGACATCAAGAACTGTGTCACCTTTGTGCGGAGTCAGCGTACGTCTTTCCAGGCGGGGAGGACGGATAGGACAATCCTTCAGGAAGTGTTCGGTACCGGCATAGTACAGGCAAAGATTCTCCATGCGGCGTCGTGTCCTCTCTTGAGGTGTCAAGCAAGACCGGTCAACTTGCATAGCCTCCGCGGCGGGAAGCACAGGAACAGATTGCAGAGGACCAGAGGAGAGAGGAGCCGGAGAGAAAAAACGCTTTGTGCGAACAAAGTCCATATCCAGGCGGAGCTCCAGACGCCATCCGGAAGAACGCATGTCAATGCGAGTGGCTAGATGAATGAGTTCATGTAGGTCAGCAGGAGTCTCTCGTGCGGCCAGAACATCTTTAATGTTGCTGGATAGGCCTTTTTTAAAGGTCGCGCAGAGAACCTCACTATTCCAAGACAACTCGTAAGCAAGAGCACGGAACTGAATGGCGTACTCGCCAACGGAAGAAACACCCTGGGCCAGGTTCAGCAGGGCAATCTCGGCTGAAGAAGCTCGGGCAGGTTCCTCAAAGACACTTCGAATTTCCGAGAAGAAGGAGTGTACAGAGGCAGTGACGGGGTCATTGCGGTCCCAGAGCGGTGCGGCCCATGACAGGGCTTTTCCAGACAGAAGGCTGACTACGAAAGTCACCTTAGACCTTTCAGTAGGAAACTGGTCCGACATCATCTCCAAGTGCTGGGAACATTGCGAAAGAAAGCCACGGCAATACTTAGAGTCCCCATTAAATTTGTCCGGCAAGGACAGGCAGAGGCTAGGAGTGGCCACTCGCTGCGGAGGAGGTGCAGGAGCTGGCGGAGGAGAAGATTGCTGGAGAAGTTGCGACTGAAGTTGGTGCGAAATGGTGGACATTTCCGACAGCTGACGGGTTAGAAGGGCGATCAGTCGGGCTTGCTGGGCGGCCACCGTGGTGAGGTCAGCGACAACTGACAGAGGAACTTCAGCGGGATCCATGGCCGGATCTACTGTCACGATGCCGGCTGGCAGGTAGTGGATCCTCTGTGCCAGAGAGGGATGGCGAGGACCGTGCTAGTGGACCGGTTCTAAGCCACTACAGGTTTTCACCAGAGCCCGCCGCAAAGCGGGATGGTCTTGCTGCGGCGGTAGTGACCAGGTCGTATCCACTAGCAACGGCTTACCTCTCTGGCTGCTGAAGATGCTGAAGATAGGCGAGGTACAAGGGAGTAGGCAGAAGCAAGGTCGGACGTAGCAGAAGGTCGAGGCAGGCAGCAAGGATCGTAGTCAGGGGCAACGGCAGGAGGTCAGGAACACGGGCTAGGAACAGACAAGGGAACGCTTTCACTAGGCACTAAGGCAACAAGATCCGGCCAGGGAGTGCAGGGGAAATGAGGTGATATAGGGAAGTGCACAGGTGTAAACACTAATTGGAACCACTGCGCCAATCAGCGGCGCAGTGGCCCTTTAAATCACAGAGACCCGGCGCGCGCGCGCCCTAGGGAGCGGGGCCGCGCGCGCCGGGACAGAACAGACGGAGAGCGAGTCAGGTAGGGGAGCCGGGGTGCGCATCGCGAGCGGGCGCTACCCGCATCGCGAAACGCAACCCGGCTGGCAGCGGAATCGCAGCGCCCCGGGTCAGAGGACGTGACCGGAGCGCTGCCGCAGGGAGAGTGAAGCGAGCGCTCCGGGGAGGAGCGGGGACCCGGAGCGCTCGGCGTAACACCTATCTTATCCTAGGGGATTAGTGTCTAGGGCTGCAGATCTCCTTTAAGAAGACCTCAGTATTAGAAATGGCACATGGTAAGCCTTGTCACAAATTTTGCATACAACTAATCTTTATAGCTTTATATGTGTGGTTGCATTACTCAATGCCTGAATGATATCTGCTAAGGAAAATGTTCATATCGATGCAATATAAATATCAAATAGTCCAGTAGTTGTAGAAAGACAACTATATTATTTGTTTGAAAATTATTTGTTTGAATAGCATGGCCAGACATGGCGAATGGCATATTCTCACTGCTGTCAAGCTGAGTTTATTATTTTTATTGTTGCTAACCTAGCACTGAGCTGCAGAGTTATTTCAGATAGTTGCTAGGGATATACTCTCTGATATCAGACACAGCTTTTTACAAGGTTTTTTTTTAGCAGAGTTTTATTACCGAGCAAATAGTGATGCCACCTGTGGTGTTTGCTTGTTAGGTGCAAACTTTAAGGGAACCTATCATCATTTCCATGCTTCCCGAACCATGATTCTTCTGGGTGATCCCTAGCAGCTTACCCCCCCCACCCCCCCACGTTGTTGGGGAATAAGGAGATATCTATTAGTCAAGACAGGTGGAGGAAAAAGAAGCCATGGTTCAGGCAAGCAGTTGAGAAATGTCCTTCAATGGCTATTCTTACCCTGCCATCCATTTCTATGATTCAAGCTCTCTAGAACAACATTGCACCTTTATTTTCTAAACACTGAAGGTCTAGGAACTAAAAATCCTCTTGCTTACACAGTGACGGTCTATCCTAGGATAAGCCATCATTGATTTCTCATGGAACAAAGGGTAGAGGAAGCTTTTGGTTTAGTGCTTGCCCAGCTAAAGAGCACAAGTGTCAACTGGAAGACAGATTTTCAGACTGAATGAGTGGCAAAACCCCACATAATCATCAACTAAGTAAGCACCGACTCCAAGAGAATCCTTCTCACTGATGGGTAACAAGTACACACGATGCTCTGCAGGTTCTCTCCTCACAGTATTCCCTTGTTGAGCATCAGAGAAATGTAAATTAGACAAAGAGAGTTATTTTTTTTCCTGTAAAAGCAGCATGGCCACCCAACCTAGTAAGAATAGAAAAGACAGGCAATGAATATAAATTGGAAAACTAAAAATAGAAGTGAGTTACAGGGGTGGTGTAACAGAGTCTCTCGTCTCACCTGAGTCACTGGGTTGAAAAATCTCTCATCTTTATCTCGGCAAGGAAGTAGGTCACACAAGCATGTTAAAAGGGGCCTATTTTCACCCTTTGGCACAGATAAGATTGAGGGACTTACAAGCACACAGTAAATCAGTGCCATGGATGATATGGATGGCTACTCCCAAAGTACTCTTTTCCTTCTGCCAGCAGCACAATTCAAATCTTATTTTGAGCAGAAATGCTGAGTCATATGGATGTTAGAGATGAGCGTCCAAACTATTGTATTCTTTGAATGTGAAACAAACAGTAAATGTTTTTTTTTTTTTTTTTTTTAAACAATTCACTATTTGTAAGGGAATAAAACAATACAATAATAGTTCTTGTTGTTATTTCTTTTTAAACATCTAAAGCTGGGTTCATATCAGTTTTCCTGCATAGTTTCCATCCTGCATGCACTGGAGCTGATCCCATTCATTTAAATAGTAAAATAAAAAAGACAAAAGCGCTCCCTCATGTGACACCTTCAGCATAAAAATTTGAAATAGGTGAGCCAAGGGTTAACCCCCCAAAAACGGTTGGGCAAATTCCAGCACAACACATATATGCACTTGGTCATTTAAGGCTGCTGCACACTCCTCACACTCCCAAGCGTAAATAATAGATTCCAATACCACTCCAAACTCCACGGAGGATGATAGGCGCTGGCAATAAGGTAATCTAGGGGTAATGATAAAAACTTATTTTATTAAAACATGCTATGTGTTACAAAACCGGACCGATTTCTTCTTCGGGCATAAAAAAATCACTTAATGTTCAGAATAAATACCCACAATTCCAATCACATGACAGGAAATGACATCAGCAATATACACATTTTTTACACATTTTTATTCCTCCAAGGGAATTTTAGAAGCAATAATTTGATTGCTTATATGGACCTATGCCATGCTGTGCTCTGCTGCCAGAGCCTGCCTGAGGCAGAATCTTTTAGCAAATTTTCTATGGCAGGAATGAGGCCTCCGGCTGCTAAAGTAACTGATCAGCACCCCATGATCATGTTGCAGGGGTGTCAATCAGACACCTGACAGGTGCGGCAAAACTTACTGTGACTGTCCTATTCAACAAATACCTAGGCTGTTGTGTGTACATGAGAAGTAACTATATATATCTGGTCATACAATGTTATTTATGCCACATTTCAGCAGTTTTTCCCTTCTCAGGCTCCATAGTTGATTTTCAGTTGTCAATAAGTTAGTGGATGGAGACTTGCTGCAATTATGTCTCCCATGCACTGAATACACTGAACAGGAGAAACAGCATCAGGATATCATAGAGCAGTACTTAGCAATGTAAAGCTGTGAATCAAGCACTGGGATTGGATTTAAAGGGGTTATCCAGGAAAAACTTTTTTTTATATATCAACTAGCTCCAGAAAGTTAAACAGAAAGTTAAAAATCTTAATCCTTTCAGTACTTATGAGCTGCTGAAGTTGAGTTGTTATTTTCTGTCTAAGTGCTCTCTGATGACACCTGTCTCGGGAACTGTCCAGAGAAGAAGCAAATCCCCATAGCAAACCTTTTCTACTTTGTGCAGTTCCCAAAACAAGCAGAGATGTCAGCAGAGACAACTGTTGCCAGACAGAAAAGAACCACTCAACTTCAGCAGCTGATAATCATTGGAAGGATTAAGATTATTTAATAGAAATAATTTACAAATCTGTTTAACTTTCTGGAGCAAGCTGACATTAAAAAAAAAAAAGTTTTTCGCTGGAATACCCCTTTAACACTTAGTAGATTGACATTCCCAATACCCATGCCTTTCTGCCTTTGTCTCGCTCTGAAGTTAACTTCTTTCTCCTCCCATTTTTCTATAGACAGCATGTAGCTGATGCCTCAGTAAGCTCAACCATATAAAAAAGATTTGAAGTTTTTTGGATATGAGTTGGGGTGGAAAAAAGTAGCCTAACAAGTGAAGAAAGAAGCATTTTTCTCTTATAAAATACAAAGTTGCTCATATTTGATTGAACTAATGATTCATGTAAATTTTTGGAAAGTGCAAGGATTTTCCTCTGACATCATTAACGAGCACACCAGGAAATTGAATGTAGTAGTCCTTTAAATTCAATAAGTAGTATAAGTATGTGTATGGAACTCAGTAAGGTAGGGAAACAACTGAATGCTCACTTTGTTGCACTATTGCTAAGACAACTGGATCACCTGCTCTTCTGGCTGTTTTTCCTGCTGTCACTTTTAAACAATAAACATCTGGTGGGAGATATCTCTGTGATAGTTCCTGGCGGTACTCTTAAAGGGGTTATCCAGGAAAAAACTTTTTTATATATATCAACTGGCTCCAGAAAGTTAAACAGATTTGTAAATGACTTCCATTAAAAAATCTTAATCCTTTCAGTACTTTTGAGCTTCTGAAGTTAAGGTTGTTCTTTTCTGTCTAAGTGCTCTCTGATGACACTTGTCTCGGGAACCGCCTAGTTTAGAAGCAAATCCCCATAGCAAACCTCTTCTAAACTGGGCGGTTCCCAAAACATGTGTCATCAGGGAGCACTTAGACAGAAAAGAACAACCTTAACTTCAGATGCTCATAAGTACTGAAACGGTTAAGATTTTTTTATAGAAGTAATTTACAAATCTGCTTAACTTTCTGGAGCCAGTTGATAAAAAATATATATATTTTTTTCCTGGATAACCCCTTTAACCCCTTAACGACGCAGGACGCTCATCAACGGCCGGGACCCGCGGCTAATACCACACATCGCCGATCGCGGCGATGTGCGGTATTAACCCTTTAGAAGTGGCGTTCAAAGCTGACCGCCACTTCTAAAGTAAAAGTGAAAGTGACCCGGCTGCTCAGTCGGGCTGTTCGGGACTGCCGCAGTGAAATCGCGGTGTCCCGAACAGCTTGCAGGACACCGGGAGGGCCCTTACCTGCCTCCTCGGTGTCCGATCGGCGAATGACTGCTCCGTGCCTGAGATCCAGGCAGGAGCAGTCAAGCGCCGATAACACTGATCACAGGCGTGTTAATACATGCCTGTGATCAGGATGAGAGATCAGTGTGTGCAGTGTTATAGGTCCCTATGGGACCTATAACACTGCAAAAAAATGTAAAAAGAAGTGTTAATAAAGGCCATTTAACCCCTTCCCTAATAAAAGTTTGAATCACCCCCCTTTTCCCATAAAAAAAATAAAAACAGTGTAAAAAAAAATTAAAATAAACATGTGGTATCGCCGCGTGGGTAAATGTCTGAACTATAAAAATATATCATTAATTAACCCCTTAAGGACTCAGCCCATTTTGGCCTTAAGGACTCAGACAATTTAATTTTTACGTTTTCATTTTTTCCTCCTCGCCTTCTAAAAATCATAACTCTTTTATATTTTCATCCACAGACTAGTATGAGGGCTTGTTTTTTGCGCGACCAGTTGTCCTTTGTAATGACATCACTCATTATATCATAAAATGTATGGCGCAACCAAAAAACACTATTTTTGTGGGGAGATTAAAACGAAAAACGCAATTTTGCTAATTTTGGAAGGTTTTGTTTTCATGCCGTACAATTTATGGTAAAAACGACATGTTTTCTTTATTCTCAGGGTAAATACGATTAAAATGATACCCATTATTATATACTTTTATATTATTGTTGTGCTTAAAAAAAATCACAAACTTTTTAACCAAATTAGTACGTTTATAATCCCTTTATTTTGATGACCTCTAACTTTTTTATTTTTCCGTATAAGTGGCGGTATGGGGGCTCATTTTTTGCGCCATGATCTGTACTTTTTTTTGATACCACATTTGCATATAAAAAACTTTTAATACATTTTTTATAATTTTTTTTAAAATAAAATGTATTAAAAAAGTAGGAATTTTGGACTTTTTTTATTTTTTTTCGTTCACGCCGTTCACCGTACGGGATCATTAACATTTTATTTTAATAGTTCGGACATTTACGCACGTGGCGATACCAAATATGTCTATAAAAAATGTTTTTTACGCTTTTTGGGGGTAAAATAGGAAAAAACGGACGTTTTACTTTTTTATTGGGGGAGGGGATTTTTCACTTTTTTTTTACTTTTACTTTTACATTTTTTTTAATTTTTTTTTTTACACTTGAATAGTCCCCATAGGAGACTATTCATAGCAATACCATGATTGCTAATACTGATCTGTTCTATGTATAGGACATAGAACAGATCAGTATTATCGGTCATCTCCTGCTCTGGTCTGCTTGATCTCAGACCAGAGCAGGAGATGCCGGAAGCTGCACGGAGGAAGGAGAGGGGACCTCCGTGCGGCGTTATGAATGATCGGATCCACGCAGCAGCGCTGCGGGCGATCCGATCGTTCATTTAAATCGCGAACTGCCGCAGATGCCGGGATCTGTATTGATCCCGGCACCTGAGGGGTTAATGGCGGACGCCCGCGAGATCGCGGGCGTCGGCCATTGCCGACGGGTCCCTGGCTGCGATCAGCAGCCGGGATCAACCGTGCATGACACGGGCATCGCTCCGATGCCCGCGGTTATGCTTAGGACGTAAATGTACCTAAGTACATTTGTACGTAAATGTTAAGTACCACCTCACCAGGACGTACATTTACGTCCTGCGTCCTTAAGGGGTTAAACCGCACGGTCAAAGTAAAAAAAAGCGCATTTTTGGTCACTTTTTATGCCATTAAAAAATGAATAAAAAGTGATCAAAACAAAAATCATACCGATAAAAACTTCAGATCTCGACGCAAAAAATGAGTCCTCATACTGCCCTGTACGTGGAAAAATAAAAAAGTTATAGGGGTCAGAAGATGACATTTTTAAACGTATAAATTTTCCTGCATGTAGTTATGATTTTTTCCAGAAGTGCGACAAAATCAAACCTATATAAATAGGGTATCATTTTAACCGTATGGACCTACAGAATAATGATAAGGTGTAATTTTTACCGAAATATGCACTGCGTAGAAACGGAAGCCCCCAAAAGTTACAAAATGGCGTATTTTCTTCGATTTTGTCGCACAATGATTTTTTTTCCCGTTTGGCCGTGCATTTTTGGGTAAAATGACTAATGTAACTGCAAATTAGAATTGGCAACGCAAAAAATAAGCCATAATATGGAATTTTAGGTGGAAAATTGAAAGGGTTTTGATTTTTAAAAGGTAAGGGGGAAAAAACAAAAGTGCAAAAACTGAAAAACCCTGAGTCCTTAAGGGGTTAAGGACCAAGGACGTATGAGTACGTCCTAGTTAAGCCGGGACCCGTCGCTAATAGCGCGCGGCACTGATCGCAGTGCCGCGCACTATTAACCCTTTAGCCGCGAGCTCAAAGCTGAGCCACGCAGCTAAAAGTGAAAGTAAAAACTGCCGGTTAGCTCACTGGGCTGTTCGGGATAGCCGCGGCAAAATCGTGGCCTCCCGAACAGATTATAGGACAGCCGGAGGGTCCTTACTTGCCTCCTCGCTGTCCGATCGCCGAATGACTCCTCAGTGCCTGAGATCCAGGCATGAGCAGTCAAGAGGCAGAATCATCGATCACTGGTTTCCTATGAGAAACCAGCGATCAATGTAAAAGATCAGTGTGTGCAGTGTTATAGGTCCCTATGGGAGCTATAACACTGCAAAAAAAAGTGAAAAAAAGTGAATAAAGATCATTTAACCCCTCCCCTATTAAAAGTTTGAATCACCCCCCTTTTCCCATAAAAAAAAAACACAGTGTAAATAAAAACAAACATATATGGTATCGCCAAGTGCGGAAATGTCCGAATTATAAAAATATATCGTTAATTAAACCACACGGTCAATGGCGTACGTGCAAAAAAATTCCAAAGTCCAAAATAGTGCATTTTTGGTCACTTTTAATATCATGAAAAAATGAATAAAAAGTCCTATCAATTAAAAAATGAAACCATTAAAAACTTCAGATCACGGCGCAAAAAATGAGCCCCCATACCACCCCATACGTGGAAAAATAAAAAAGTTATAGGGGTCAAAAAATGACAATTTTAAACGTATTAATTTTCCTGCATGAAGTTATGATTTTTTCCAGAAGTACGACAAAATCAAACCTATATAAGTAGGGTATAATTTAAATCGTATGGACCTACAGAATAAAGATAAGGTGTCATTTTTACCGAAAAATGTACTACATAGAAACGGAAGCCCCCTAAAATTACAAAACTGCATTTTTTTATTTTTATTTTGTCGCACAATGATTTTTTTTCCCGTTTCCCCGTAGATTTTGGGCAAAATGACTGATGTCATTACAAAGTAGAATTGGTGGCGCAAAAAATAAGCAATCATATGGATTTTTAGGTGCAAAATTAAAAGAGTTATGATTTTTTAAAGGCAAGGAGCAAAAAGTAAAAGTGCAAAAACGGAAAAAAACCCGGTCCTTAAGGGGTTAAAGATGCAGCCATGTCAGGCAATAACCAAACATAAAGGACTCATATTCAAGCAGAATAGGTGAACTAAGAAACTGCTGAATAGAATGTTAGCCAGAAAGGACAACTCAAGGACTTGTGTCTGTTGGCTATAATTTAGACTTAGGCTATCATTCACATTTTGCACTTCACTGGGCTCTCGCCCAGTCTAGGGACACCGTTTTTTGTTGAATTTTATAGTTATACTTTTATAGTTCATATTCATTACAGAAACACAATATCTACTCCCCAGAGTTAGTAAGACTGCTGTAGTTAAAATGTACATTCATGTCTGCTCTGTATTTCATAAAATGTATATATACGTATATCAAAACACATAACACATGTTCACATTTAAAAAACAGGGTTTAGGAAATAAAAAAATAAAATAATGTCATGTAATTAAAGATTTCCCAATGACAAAGCAGAATTGAGCTATAAACTGGTCATTCTCTAATAACTATGAAAACCCTTTTGTTTGCCAACACATCCCTCATGGTCCAGGAATTTGTTTGTATGTAGAAATAGGCTCAGGCAAGGCTAAAAACAATAAAGAATGGTTTACTAACCACTAATGAGCAGGTATTTCATTGTGTTAAGACCAAGATGAGGAAGTGATACCCAGCAGAACCTGGCTCCATTGGAATAGCAGCAGCAGGGGAGCATGGCAAGTCATTGCACCTTACATTTTTATAATGAATGAACGCTTCTCAGTCAGGTAGTGTACGATTTAAATCATTTCCCAGGTATGGAGCTCCACCAAACGCTCCCTTAGCATAAAAGATACAGAATCCTAGGGCATATAATACTGCTGTAGCAGGCTTAATTTTTGCAAACACATGTAAAAAGTGCTCACTTCATTATGGGATTCATGACCATCCGGTCTTCTTTTCTTTTATTTTGATTGCAAAGTTCACACCTTTAATCAATAAATTAAATTAGACGCATTCTAAATACAAGTTATCAAAAAAAATAATTTTTAAACACATATAGATTTAAGAACACGTGTATTACAAAAATGCTCTAAAACTACACAATTCATTCAACCCCTTAAGGACCAAGCGTTTTCCTGTTTTTGCTCTTTCGTTTTTTTCCTCCAATACACGACTGAAAAGCGTTTATTCATTATATTGGTGTATCCACTAAGTAGTGCGGCATTTGCGGATCTCAGATGACAGAAAATAAAGCTGAACTTTTTTTATTCTCAGAGAGAGAATTCAACAGAATAGTTGCCCAGGCTACAAATGCGGGGTTTGTCTATTGCAGCATTAAAAGAACAATGCACTGTAAATTATTGGAAGAAATTGGAGGTTTTATCTGAAAAAGAAATCAGCCTCTCATTGCATGTATCGACTTTAACCGAATAATTAAAAATACAAAGGATACCGAGGGACTTGAGGTGTAAATTGAGCCCAACACTACTAGACATTCATTGGACTTAATGTTCTTAACGGTACAACATTTGCAGTTGGCAATTGATCCATTAAAAAGGAAATATTGGAGATTATGGAAAAGATTAAAGAAACTAAGACCAAACTGGAATCTAATCAAATATTGAGTGATCTGAATGCGGACCTGGAAGAACTAAAAATAAGTACACTACAGAATAAACTGAATACGTTTGAAAATTATATGCGTGATTATTTGCAGAACAAAAGCCCTGATTTACTAACGTGATCCCGACTCTTTTTATCGGGCAATTAAAGTGTCATTATCAATTAAACTGTCATTATCAAAAACTTTTTTTATAGTGTAGATGATGCCATTATATGTATATTTGTAATATACATTGGTTAAAAAATATGTATATTTTTGTCCCTGCAGCTATTGCTGGTTTGTCTCTGTGAGGAGACCAAATACAAGAAGTGTGGGTGGACAAGCAGGGCTCTGTGCAAAGAGTCTGTATGAGATGCCATCAGCTCACACAACAGGATGATTGACAAGCAAGGAGTCTGTACAGAGCCCTGGATGAAAGCAGGTCAACTTGGTCAGCTTCTGTCTCGTCCAACCTCTAGTATGGCTTTGGGAGAGTGTTCAGTGCAGCAAGTGGTGGCGTCACCCTGAAGCGAACAAGATTGTCAGCCAGCAGCATGGAAAAACTGATGATTAAATATATCAGGCATGGATCAGTGAGGAATTTAAACCTCCTGTGCCAGATGCCACTGATTAGGCAAAACTACCTCGCCCCCTGCTGTTCGCTAGTGACATCAGTCCACCATTGTTCTGTACGCTATAAACATCTGCCTTCCATCTCATGCTGTATGCTGTTAACATCAGTCAGCCATCACCTGCTGTAAGCTGGATACTACTAGCAACACCAATCCACAATCACCCTACTTCCAGCCAGGCCAACACATACACAACCCATCATCCCCAGAAAGGGGATCATTTTTTGGGCTTTTCATACAAGAGCTATTTCTTCAGTCTTCACTATTTAAAAGTGCCAATTTTGTTACTACTTCCAAAAAAGGGACAATTTTTGGCACGCCAGGATAAAGCCATAGCGTCTTTCCATGCCTCTGTGCGCATATTAACATTGGCAGAAATCTTCAACAACCAGGGATACTTTATGCCATTTTCTTTTGGTCTGAATAAGCCTAAAAAATGGGCAAGCTGGAATAGTTACCATTGGTTACCGCATGTCGCCATAACTGATCCGTAAAAACACTTTAAAACTACTTGAATATACTCCTAACAGTGTTTGACAGGGGTTAAGTGCTGCTAGGCAGTGTTTTAAACATAAATATTTGCAAGAACAGGTGTGGCAACCAGCACTGCTATATCCAATCAGCCAGTAACATTTTTCGGGATAGATAATGCTGCTGTGACCGTATGATGAACTGTCTTGCTGCGTGGGGGTGCAGAACGGTAGATAGAGATAACTAATAACAGCGAATTGAACGAGGTAGAAAAAAGTCTCACTTACCAGCCTGGAGCAGTGTTCAGAATCTGTATTTTATTCACACCGGCAGTAGAACAGACGGTCACACACGCGGGGAGCGAGAGCAGCCACTCTCACGATGCGGGGGCACACCACCAGAGGCGACTAGTTTCGCGTCACAAATTGACGCTTCTTCCGGCCAACAAGGTGCACGCCTACCTATTCAGGTGGGTACGTATTTATACAGGTTAAAATGGGAGGGGAGGGGGCAGGGAAGAAGGGAGGGGAGGGGGAGGGAAAAGGAATGAAGCGTGGTGACCGTAACAAACAATAAAGTGCATTACAGAGAAACCACATACCATTTTAAAACCTAGAAGTATATAAACAATACTTATGATAAAACCACCCAAAAAAGGTAGCTGATTCACAGAAAAGCTGACAGATCTTGTTTGTCATTCATGCCCGTCGGTCCCATAGCTTTTATTCTGATGATCCAAAAAGCCTCTCGGCGTAAAAGGAAGGCATCTTTTTCTATGCCGACTGGGACGTGCTCTATTCTCTCGAGTCCTGCAAATTTTAGTCCCTCGCTTACACCGCCATGATGGTCATTCATGTGAGCACTGAAACGTGGGGACCCCCTGCCCGACTGGAGAGAGTAGAGATGTTTTCTCACACATGCATTTAGTTTTCGCTTGGTTTTGCCCACGTAATATCTTTTGCACGGGCAAATTAAGCAATACACTATGTGACAGATTGACAGGTGATCAATTGGTTGATGAAAATATTTACGCCTCCAATGGAGAAATTCCTTTTTGACAGGTTATATTTGCAAAATTTGCAATTCCTCCAAGGATAATTCCCCTTAGGCATCATTTTATTCAGCCAATGATCTCCTACATCTTGAGATTTTTTCTTAGGTTTTTTAATTAAGTCTCCTATGGTGGGAGATTTTCTAAATGTTATAATAGCTTTTTCTTTTGCTTCCTCATCCAATTCCACATCGTGTTCAAAATGGAAGCAATTGTAAAAGATACTCATCCTGATAAGCTGATTGATTGGTGAGTTTGCAAAAGAAAAAACAATACGTTTATTGTTCTTTAAATGCTTGTTGTTTTTCCTTAGATTTTTGGGGGCCAGTAGTTCTTCCCTGTCTCTTCTTTCAACTTTATTATAGGCTTGTTCAATAATCTCTGAGGGATAGCCCCTTTCCAGTAACCTTCCTTTTAGGTCTTCTGCCTGTTTTATGAAATTGTCGTTGTCACTATTTACTCGTTTAATTCTTAAAAACTGACTATAAGGGATATTGTCCCTGACATAGCTGGAATGCGAGCTGTGATAGTGGAGTAACGTGTTCTTG
Organism: Hyla sarda; assembly: GCF_029499605.1. NCBI lineage: Eukaryota > Metazoa > Chordata > Amphibia > Anura > Hylidae > Hyla > Hyla sarda. The sequence continues at coordinate 114,976,852 of NC_079197.1, read as the reverse complement.
GAAATTTTCTTTCTGTATCCAGTAGTTGTTAGCTCACCTTCATTGATTTTTAGGGTAACATCCAAAAAATCAATAGAGCGATCTCCAAACGCATAATTGAAGAACATATTGACTGCGTTATTATCGTTCAGATATTGGAGGAAGCCCTGAAACTAATTTTCGGTGCCATTCCACACTAGTAGAACATCATCCACGTATCTAAGGAAGTATGCAATATTCTTCACAAATAGGTTGCTACGGGTGAATACTGTTCTTTTTTCTAGCATAGTAAGAAAGACATTGGCATACGTACAAGATACCGGCGAGCCCATGACTGTGCCATGGGCTTGTCTGTATCATTGGTCCTCGTACAAAAAAATCATTATTCTCTAGCAAAAACCTAAGGGACTCAGAGATAAAATCCCTAAAGCCCCTAGACTTTCCTGCTTCATCAAGAAAGGAATCCATGGCCTCTAAACCCGCATCGTGCGGAATGCGGGTATAGAGGCTTTCTATCTCCAAGGAGACTAACCTGTGGGATTCTTGGAAGGTAAAATTTTTAAAGGCTCCTAGCAACTCTCCGGTGTCTTTTAACAATGTGGGAATATGTTTCAATAACGGGGCTATTAACCACTCAAGATAAGCAGATAGTGGTTGAGTAATAGACTCAGTACTAGCGACTATTGGTCGACCTGTAGGGTGATCTAGGGTTTTGTGTACTTTTGGTAGTATATACCATCTGGCTGGCTTTGGGTTAGTGGGCAGGAGCTTATCTGCCGTTTTATCAGAAATAATTTTTCTTTCTACATGGCGTCTACGGAGGGAGCGGAGGCGGTCGGTGGTCCTTCTAGTAGGGTTCTCTTTTAGGGGAATATATACAGAGGGGTCACCTAGTTGACGTTCAACTTCTCTATTGTGTTCTTGTATGCCCCAGACCACCACCACTCCTCCCTTAAGTGTTTTAAACATGTTTAGGGCTTATTTAATTGCCAGTTCCTTGAACTGAACTTGCAATTTTCAAAAAGTTTGGCAAGTCCGGTGAATCAAATTTTTCGAAAGTTCGCTCAACTCCAATCATTAGTCAGAAAGAGGTTAAAAGGGGAGTCTGTAACAACACAAATCCTCCTAAATTGAAAATATATTTATTATTCTTCTTCAAAAAATGCTTTCAATAACATTCAGATGTTCATGGATAGATCTTTGATCAAGTATGCTTTCTATTAAATATTAAACAGTGTTTTATTTAAACAGACTTGACTGTACCATTTAATTGAACACACCATACACTTAAGTAGCTGTGCCCACAGCCTCCAATCTTAGAAGATTCCAATCTTAAAATATTGCTTTATTTAATTGGATTTCTTATGGCCATTTGACATTATTCTTCAAAAGATTAAGCATATGTTTTTGGTCCAGATTTAGTCAAGTCACTGATGGTTGGATGTTGTGTCTTACAGAGAGGAAACTAATACCTACAAGCTTGATGAGTTAATGATATTCTGACTGTATTCTTAAAGGGATTGTCACAAGATCAAACTTTATCAGCTCTTCATTAGATAGGACACAACCTTCTGATTGGTTGGGGTCTAAATACTGGGTTTAGAGTTGTTCCTTACCGCTTGAAGAGGTTTTCTGGGAAAGCAAACTTATCAGACACTGCAACCTCCTGTATGAGGCCTGTCCTATTTACCCATCATCGGCATGCTCCTCCCCATCTTCCTGGACACAGATAAGTAATGATCTGCTCAACCAATCACTGGCTGAGGCTATCAGTGTTGTTCACTGCTTAGTGTTCCTCACAGAGAGCTTCACCTAACACCTGCTATCTCTAAAATAGGTGCAAAAGCTATATGCATTGGATTTTATAATGGTTATGATAGCACCCCTATTCTGCCTTCTGATTGGCTAGGAGAGCTGTCTGAAAATGCCTTCCTTTTTCTGCTTTCTGACATATGGGTAATGCTTTTTGGCAGGTTTAGAAAAAAATAAATACAAATCTTAAGGTGTGAGGTTGAGGTTTTAGCAAAGTTTACACCAAACCATGGGCTTCATCAGTTTGTTTTGATTATATCTTACTGAGGCCCTCACTGATTCCATAACGAGAGATCAATTGGCTTCCAAACATTGCTGAGCACTTTTTTTTATCAAGTAAAATAAAAATAATTGTTCTCAAGTTTCATTAGTATTCTTACTAATAAAAAAAACTTATACAAAAAAATAATTATTATTGAAAAAAAATTTAAGGAATCATTGTGCATCATAATAAATAGTGATAAACTGCTACCATTTCAAACAGTTTATTGGAGTTTCAGTTTATATGCAGCAAGCTGAAAAATAGTTTCAGTGCTAAAGAGTGATGTTACTGCCACTGATGGCAGCCAAATAGTCATTTGGTTCCTGATAGCACAATTACGCCAGATATAAGTAAATATAATGTACTGCTTGTTTGATTGAAGAGTCATTTCAGAAGGGCAATGAAAAAGAGATTGCAACAATTAGATTATCTTTTGGCAAAAGAAGGCAAATAACAATCCATTCCCAATATACTGTAGTTTGTACGTCTAAAAGTCTGAAATTTATGCTATAGAACCCCAGAGTCTGTCCCTGACTTTTAAGGGCAATATTTAAAAGGGTAAAACTCATGTGTGCACCTAATCTTAAATGTTAAGGTGCTCATACACAAACACATCACATTGAGGCTATGCTCACACGATGGAAATTCTGTGCAGAGCAGAAAAATTCCACAGGAAATTCTGTCTATTAATTTCATTGGGATTCTGCCGTCCCATTCAAACAGAGAAATTTCCACAGAGGGCACTCAGCAGCAGAAATTCTGCTTTCTGCATTCCGCAGTCTTATATTTTGCAGAATTCCATGGCAGAATCCAAAGTCCACAAGGCTTGAATTTTTTTTTTTTTTGCAGAATTCTGTGTTCTGAGAAAACAGAAAGTCTGCCAAAATTTCGACAAAATTCAGCAAGCTTTGCTAAATGGAAATTTGGAAAAATTGTGGAAATTCTGCCATGTAAACATAGCCTAATAAATTTGTGCAGCAGCAGAAATCAACCTAAATATTTTGGTCACACAACTTGATACAATTTGTTATGTGTAACCTAAATGTTTTGTCTGAACATGGTTTTCTGGACCCATAAAATATGGGAAGTGTCATTGCTAGCCATGCTTTCCATGCATATACCTGATAGGGTATACAGATAATACTGTTAATTAGACGGTTCTTCCTATTGTGTATGGTGTTACTATGTGATTGCAGGGAAACAATATGAACAAGTATTAGCATCCTCAAAAAGGCACACAACCTTTTGGAAGCTTTGCTAAGTTCTTGCAGTATTTTTTTTCCTTTCTCCCTCTTGCTGAAACCCTGGACTTCCAATAAAATACAGTATATACTCGAGTATAAGCCGAGTTTTTCAGCACGATTTTTCGTGCTGAAAACGCCCCCCTCGGCTTATACTCGAGTGATCTGTGAGGGGTGGCTTAGCTGTGAGGGCTTAGCTGTGAGGGGATGGTCCGGCCCATCCATCTTCGGCCATCTATGCTGCAGGGATCATCCGGTGGGAGGGGTTAGTCGTTCCAGGCTGTCCATCTTCACCGGGAGGCCCTCTTCTCCGCTCCGGGCCGGTCCCGAACTAGTGACGCTGCATTGACGCAACTGTGCAGGGACGTTCATGCGCAGGGATGTCACTGTGCGTCGTAGTCAAGGTAACATCACTAGTCTGTGGCCAGCCCAAAGCTGAGAAGAGGACCTCCCGGGGAAGATGGACAGCCCGGAATGACTAACCCTCCCTACCGGACGTCCCTGTAGCATAGATGGCCAAGATGGACGGCCCGAACCAGCTCATCCTTCCTTCCTACTGAGAAACTCGGGAGGTGAGTAGAAAACAAAAGGGGGGGTCTGGATGATGACGAAGGCCGCAGTGGTCTTCAACCTGCGGACCTCCAGATGTTTCAAATCTACAACTCCAAGCATGCTGGGAATTGTAGTTTTGCAACATCTGGAGGTCCGCAGGTTGAAGACCTCTGAAAGGGATTGACAGGCGGTGATGATGAAGGGGGGGGGGTGATGACGGGGTGATGATGACAAGGGTGTAAATGACAGGGTGATAATGACAGGGTGATGATGACAGGGTGATGATGACAGGATGATGATGACAGGTTGATAATGACGGGGGTAATGATGACGGGGGTGTTAATGACTGGGGTCTGGATGATGACAGGGGGGATGATGACATGGGGGATGATGTATTTCCCACCCTAGGCTTATAGTCGAGTCAATAACTTTTCCTAGGTTTTTGGGGTGAAATTAGGGGCCTCGGCTTATATTCGGAACAGCTAATACGAGTATATACGGTAAATATTTTACTTGCACAAATATATGGGGTGAGTGCCACTTTTATTTACATTCTTATTCCTGTTACCTTGACTGTTTTTCTTGCTGTGGTGTATATCCCAGTGTTCCAGTTAAAGCTTTTATTTTGTCTCCGTATATTTTTTGTTATTAATTCACATGACATGTGTGAGAACAAATTGCACCCTTCCCAAGGCATCATTCCCAAAATTATAGATGCCATACACGCTCTGTAGTATGTCTTAGGCCATATTGTGTAAGAGATTTTACTGATTTGTATAAAAGTTAATTCAAATTCTGTTTTACAATTAAACTTCACCTAAAGGATAAAACAATACATAGTACTAAAGATGAGCTTAATAACAGAGAACCGAAAGGTATGATCCGCTACATCAAGATAAAAATCAATACTTCAACTTGTAGGCACACGTTTACAGCAGATATATTAGGTCTGTGGTTTGTGACAAATGGAAACAGAAACCACAGGATCACTTTATAAAGTGAGAATATACAGTGAAAGGAGAAAAAAAAAGAAAAGACAAATGTTTTCAAGGAGATCAAATCTAATCATCTCATACTGGTTTAACATTCTAATGGTCACCTTCAGGAAGAACAAAACAAGAAATATGGAAGTCATAGATTGATTTTTCTGTTCTTATTTAAGAATGAGCAAGGGCTTTCTGAAGCAGATGAATCTCCTAATCAAGTTATTTTATCTATGCTATTCCTGAATGACTTTGTCTGAAAGACCATAATAAAAGTCAGTACGGTAATAAATGCCATCTTAGAACAATATTACATAACAGTAAGTCTATAAATAACCATCTTGGAGATTTATACATCTTACATTTCTCAGCTAAGCAGCACATGAATTTTAAACATCTAAAACCGGTGTCTGTACTCGGAGTCAGTGATATACTGTATAAAGATTGCACTAGAAACACGCCAACAATCAGAATAGAATAAATAATTGGGCCTAGGCGCACTTAAACCTCCGACACGGTACAATATCTAATGTTTAAAAAAAGCCTGCTCATAAACAAGGGCTGTCTATGGTGACTTTGAATCACTTTGTGAAGATCGTAAATATGGTAAGAATTCCGTGAAATAAAATTCAAGATTTTAGGACTTGTGGCAGTAAAATGGATAAGAAAATGAAAAGTAGAATATAAAAATTACTCCACTGCAAAGAGGAAACTAAAGTTAACATATCTATAAGTTTTGTCACCTTTAATTTTACAATACATCAATAAACCAACTATAGAGAAAAAATAAAGTCTATGGGGAAGATTTATCAAGGGATTTAGAGTGTTTTTTTTGCTTACAAAAGTCGCACAAAAAGTCGCACGTGCGCATAAGCAACTTTTTGTGACACTTTTGAAGGTAAGCAAAAAATACCAATCAGCCCTACCTAAGCAATTTTCGGTTTTCACTTTGCAGTGGTCGGAAATTTAGTGCGAAAGTTGCGCGTAAGCAAAAAAAAAAAAAAAAAAGCCTCAAGCACCCTTCAAAAAGTCGCACCTGCGTGCATGGGAAGGTGAAAAGCACATCTCTCGCCTGCCTGTGTCACAAGACTACAACACCCAGCATGTCCTTACTGTAAAGGCATTCTGGGAGTTGTAGTCATGCAGCGGGGCAGGTAACCAGCTTGTCACTTGTCCGCAAATCTCTCGCCCACACTGCACAACTTCAACTCCCAGCATGTATTTACTGCAAGGGCATGCTGGGACTTGTAGTCGTGCGGCCTGGGCGGCAGGAGATTTGCGAGCGGGTGACAAGCTTCCCTGACTTGCTTGTCACCCGCCTGCACATCTCCCACCAGCCCACCATTGCATATCTACAACTCCCAGCTTGCCCTTATAGTGAGGACATGCTGGGAGTTGTAGTCGTGCACAGCGGGCAGGTGACAATAAATGTACTAAACTATTTTCTGTGTTTTTTTTCTTCTCACTTCAGATCCGTGTATCCTGTGGACTACTTCAGATTCGGTGGACTACTACAATGACCAGCATTTTTTTGTTTGTTTATTGTTAATAAAACAATTGCTAAATGTGTTGTGTTTTTTATTTTATTTATTTACTTTACAAGCTTAGTAGTGGAAGCTGTCTTATAGATGGAATCCATTATTAAGCCGGGGCTTAGTGACCCAAAAACAGCTGAAAGTAGAAGTATACAACTAACAGAATAGTACAAAAATGTTTTCACCCTGCATACACTGTATACTATATTTCATTTACATAAAATTACCATATACTGCATTTATTTGTATACATATCTGACAATTTTATTGCTGGTGTATTTTTATTTTTATGCACTGTGCACCTATGCTTTTAGCGATAATGGAGGGTCATATGAGTTAGAACGGGTGCCATCACATGGGTAGCTATTCACTTGAATAGTTGGTCTTTAGCAGCTGCTCCAGAGGTAATGAAAATACAAATGCTGCAGGTTAAAGAAGATCTGCAGCCCTAGACATTTATAAGTGATTTATTGCGGGGGGTAGGAACGCTGGAACCCCCCCGCGCCCACGCGATGGCGCTGCGACCGATACGCCCCCTCCATGTATCTCTAAGGGAGAGGCAGATATACAGCATTCGTGCATCCCCGCCTCTCCCATGGAGCTATATGGAGGAGGCGTGTTGTCGATCTCAGCACAGAGCCACGGCCGGGTCCTTGTACGGGAGATCGCAGGGGTCCCAGCAGTCAGACCCCCCATGATCAGACACTTTTCCCCTATCCTGTGGATAGGGGATGTGTCTAAGAATGCAGTACTCCTTTAAATAAGCCAGACCCAAGGGAAGTAGGTCTTCATTAGCTTTAATTTGTTTTGAATGCATTTGCATAAAAAAAAAAATATTTACTTTTATGATATTTAATTTTTGCTTTTTTTACTCTCTCTGTTTTATTTTCTATTTATCATATACAGTAGGTGCTGAAACATTATACATAACTTAGTCTGAGGCAAAAACATATTTATTTCATAAAGACAATTTTTAGTACAATTTCAGTATGTAAAAACTTCAAATGTCCTAACAGAAGGGTCAGTATTTTTTTCATTATTTATTAGGTTAATGCTAGAATAATGCCTCTTCAGAAAAAACTGTAGAACCAACTATTGTTTTCTCTATTAGTACATGTTCCTACTGGACGTCTATTCTATACAACAGCTAATATGCCTGGGGAGGTTTAATACTTTTTAACAGTAGTCCTAAGGCTTCCACTTGATAGCTTCAGAGTTTGACCTCTTGCCTAGCACAATGTTGTTTGTTATACCGCCTGTAGGCAATGAAAAATTACCTGCCAGGAACATGTAGACCAGAAAATGGATGTATACTGTACAGTATGTAAAAGGATTAAAAAAACATAATCATGAGAGAAACAATAGATATATAGATAGATAGATAGATAGATAGATAGATAGATAGAAATATAGAAGTATTGTTGTATCCACATTTACACAATTACTTTGAAAAGACAATTAAATTCCCAAGAGTTGAACAGAAAAAGATAGATAGACTTGTAATAAAATGAATGGATACTATTACATGAATCAAAAATTATGAAGCCATAGAAAAGACCCAAATACACAAGACAATCTATCGAACCATTATCTGTTGGATTGCAGCAACCAAAATTTCAAAAATTAATTAACCCTCTGCTATTTTCCCCACAACCCTTATTCAGAGTTGTACTTTCTGCTTTTAAATAATTGATCTGTTGTAGAATACTTCATACCGAGGCATCCGTCAAAAGTAATTGGAATGGAACAGGAATGTTTTGTCTGAATTACATTTTACAGCTGATAATCTTTCAATTTTGTTTACGGAAATGGAAAGTAATAACCCCTTGAATAGTAAAAACCAAAGTATTTCAGGTCTGCAATATCATTCAAAGCAAAGCACGTAATACACAATTTCAGTTTAATCACCAAGCACTTTTCTACAACCATGCTTCCAAAGCTAAGTGTATCAGAGTTAATATTTTCCATGAATACAGTTTTTCTTTTCAGAAAAAGGAAAGAAGAATAAAGTAAAAATTAATTCTCACCAAATTTTGCTTTGCTCAAGGCCAAAACTCCCCAGATAAGCAATTCCCTCCTCTAACTCCTCCTTAGGACTGCCCACCGAAAACAATTAATTAAAATATAAATAAAATATAAAAATACAAAACCAACAGTTACCCATGATTAATTGAATAGGTAAACAGGACTTAACATTTACAGGGTGGGTGTTAGTGCGCTGCCTTTGGACTCGAAGAAAGCAAAATTATAGTGAGAATTTTTTTTACTTATTTCCCAGACCCAAGGCAGCACAGATTGGACTGAGGGTTCTGCACCGTAGTGAGAACCCTCTACAAAAGGCTGGAGGTATAGTTTTATGTCAAGTCTGTAATGCCTAATTAATGCAGAAGATGATGTCCAGGAATCTGCATTATAGATGTCTTTCAGAGATACATGGAAGTTGACTGCATAGTCTAAGCTCTTAGAGGAAAAGGCAGCATTCTACGATTCAGCTAGTAGGATTCTAGGATCACAGCTTTGATCCACCCAGTCAGAATATTTTTAGCTGCTTTTCCCTCTCCATCTTTACCTCTACCTTGAGAAAGACTAGCAAATTTTACAAATAGATTTGTCTCTCACCTGAAAACGTCCACTCTACAATAACAAAGCAGAGCTCTTGTGACATCTAGAAATTGTCTTCTTCCTCTGTTTAAAGCTTATTAGAGGGCCAGCACACCAGAAATTCTAACTTTATATAGGCCAGATGTAATTGTGCATGTACTAATTGATATCCTGCACACAAACAAAATAGGTTTTTGCCACTACCAAGATGGCCATAAGCTTAACTAAACTCTGTTGAAGTCAGCTGAAGGGATAGAAAAGGTAATGTCAGAACTCCTTTCAAAGATCTGTGTTCATACCTCTATCATTTCTACCACAGGCATGTCTACACCAATGGCCAGGCATCCCTTCTGGTACTATATGCTGGGTTCTGAGAAATAGTCAGAGACACCTGCTGGAACTAGTTGTCCAATTCAGCTGAGACCCTGCAAGGCTGCTAAAAAATAAAAATAAAATAAAAGTAGGCAAGAAGTTAGCCTGTAGGTGTTTCTGTGTTCTCATATTCATTGTTATGGTTAATTATTCTGATTGATGTTCTAGGTGGGTGGTCAAAGGGAGTCAGAGGAGGGAATTGCCCATTTGTTCTGCCTTGGGGTGCATAGGAAACTATTTTTGTTAAAAACAAAAATATCTATGCATTTTGTTATTTATCAACCCTTCATACAAAAAAAGTCACTAATTTTGCACATTTTCAGTTTTCAGCCTACCCACTAAATATTTTGTTCCCTTATGCAGTGGCCATATGACATTTTTGTACTAACTTTGTGTGGTGTGGGGCTGTAGTGCAGACAGCAGCTATACCTCAGCTAGCTACTGAAGAAGGTATCGAGTGCTGATTGCCTGAGTACCCTGAAACGTGTTTAGCCTGATACATACAAAGACGCACTGAAAGCCATTGTGGTGTGCCAGCCACTGTGAGCCCAGAATTTGCTCACTATTTGTCATTCAACCTGCCGTTCCTGTGATTTATCTGTATGGAGATCTACCTGCCATAAGATCCATCTACCTGCCATACTGTTCCGACGGTCCATCTACTGGTGTTACTCTCTCCTGACTGCCGCCGCCGCCACGAGGACCTACTACTGTGTGACCTCCACCGGGTCCAGCACAGTCTGGACAAGCTGCACCAAGCACCTGCCGGCGCCTACTGATCAACCAGAGTCTTGTACAGACATCAGCACCACAGCGCCGGAGCCGGTATCAGGAACGGGTAACAAGTACCATTACATCAAATCACCATTGCATATATATATATATATATATATATATATATATATATATAAACTGACCATTATCCGGACGATCAGAGGCTAAATAAGTAACACAATCCACTATTACCTATGGCTAAAATGTATATTAATTTTTTTAAATGTTTATCGATTTTTTACTATTTTGTATGTTATATGCATATTAATTTATTTGTTTATTTGAAGCACGGTCTTAGAGATATATGATTCCAAAATATATTTAGTACTCTACTCTCCTTGAAGTCTGGGCTTCCTTTTCATATAAATAATAAAAAAAAAAAGATTACCTTATTCACCTTGGGTATAGGTGATTGCCTGATTCTACCTCGGACAGTAGCTAATTGTGAGTTGCACCAATTCCTTTCATTTCTATTAAAATAAAACAAACCCTGTATACATGTTGGGTATCATTTTAGTTGTATGGATCTACAAAAAAAAAAAAAAAAAAGATAAGGTGTCATTTGTACCAACAAATGCGTGGCATAGAAAGGGAAGTCACCAAAAGTTACAAAATCACATTATTTTAATTTTTCTCACAAATATTTACTTTTGTTTCACTGTAGATTTTGTGGTGAAATGATTGATGTCTTTGCAAAGTACAATTAGTGGTGCAAAAAACAAGCATCATATGGGTCTGTAGGTGGAAAATTGAAAGCGTTATGACTATTAGAAGGCGAGGAAGAAAAAATGAAAGTGCAAAAATGAAAAAAAAAAAAAAAAAAAAAAATCCCTTTGTCCTTGAAGCAGAACTCCAGCCAAAATTACCCGATCCCCTGTCCATAGGATATGGGATAAGTTAATTTAGGCTGGAATTCTCCTTTAAGGGGTAAAATACAAAATCAATAGATTTATGCTTGTTTTCTTTACCATCCTATTTACTTAATGATGATCATCAATTTATTTTGATAAACGAACCTTCAATGCCTTGGAGCTAATATTTTAGTGTAAGGAATAAGTATTGCTTATGAAGCTACAGCTTTAAATCATCTACTGAAATGCTGAAAGGCTTTTTGTCCATATACCGTATTTTTCGTCCTATAGGACGCACCGGCGTATAAGACGCACCCAATTTATAGGTGCAAAATAAAAAAAAAATAAGATTTTGAACCCAATAGTGGTCTTCAACCTGCGGACCTCCAGATGTTGCAAAACTACAACTCCCAGCATGCCCGGACAGCCAACGGCTGTCCAGGCATGCTGGGAGTTGTAGTTTTGCAACATCTGGAGGTCCGCAGATTGAAGACTACTGCATAGGAGGTAATACTCACGTGTCCCCGCCGCTCCGGACCCGTCACCTCTGCCCTGGATGTCGCTCCATCGCTGTCACCGTGTCCCCGTCGCTCCGGAACGCCTCTGCTGCCGGCCGGGTATCCTTGCTCTCCGTCGTCACCATCACGTCGTTACGCACGCCGACGCACGTACGCGACGACGTGATGACGAGGAAGGAGAGCGCCGCCATGCAGGGGATCCCTGAACGGAGAAGACACCGAGGAGGCAGGTAAGGTCCCTCCCGGTGTCCTGTAAGCACTAACCCGGCTATTCAGTCGGGCTGTTCGGGACCACCGCGGTGAAATTGCGGCGGTCCCGAACAGCCCGACTGAACAGCCGGGTTAGTGTCACTTTTCCTTCAGATGCGGCGGTCAGCTTTGATCGCCGCGTCTGAAGGGTTAATACAGGGCATCCCTGCGATCGGTGATGTCCTGTATTAGCCGCGGGTCCCGGCCGTTGATGGCCGCAGGGACCGCTGCGATAGGGGCGTATTCGCAGTATAAGACGCAACGACTTTTCCCCCCCAGTTTTGGGGAAGAAAAAGTGCGTCTTATACGGCGAAAAATACGGTAACTCTTTTACAGACCATTTTGGATGTTCTGCATTTACTGGAGCCAGAAACACTATGTAGGGAAGCAAGAGCCCTAGAAGTGGGCTTTATTGTTGGCCAGGGAAACATCACTAGATGCTAGATTTCAATTTCTGCATTGCAGCAACTCTTATTTCTGTTTTATACTTCAGCATCTCTTAGGAGCAGGGGTTATTAAATAATAATGACAATAACTTTTTAATACAATATATGAAAATACTATAGCAGAAGCAAAACAATTACAGCACTACTTTCTAAAGTTCAGTATGGAGCATTTCAAAACACACTCCTGCCTTACAGCTAGAACAATTTGGCTCTCGAGAGCCAGGATTTTATGGATATTATTTTCTTTATTGCTAACATCCATGCTAAATATGTACATAGAGTCAGGATTTATTATCTCTCAAATTTCATTGAATATATTGTGTAGAAGCTTATCTGAAAGAAGTCATTCACTTTAAAGGGCTGGGATTTGGAATGCTTTCTGTTGTACACCACCATCTCAATTGTGCCATTCTGCATAACAAGGATCAAGAGAACCATGCAAGGACATATCCCCTTGCTTTTAATTTTCTTTCTTATTTATTTTTCTTCTAGTTCAACTTCATGAAAGAGGTGTAGGAGAGATACAGAGGATCAACTGAGATATCAAGGTAGCAATGCAAAGAATTTACGGGTAATGACTATAATAGTCGTAGAAAGTACATAAAGTTCTATAGAAATGCAAATAATTTGTATACATCAAACATACAGTATATTGCACTGGCACGTAGACAAACCGTGTGTAACATTTTAGGTGAAGACTGTAGTAACATAAGGTATGTTCATATCTCAACACTACCTTGTGATAATGCTATAGGTCAGCAACAGGCAGAGTCGGATGTTGACATATACCTGCTCCTACCTTCCCTTGATCCATACACTTTAATGGACTGAACATTGATTAATAATAATTACATTTAGTCCTTTTTCAAACATTCACAGTTTATTTATTTATTTATTCTTTCATTCATTTATTTATTATTCCATAAAATGATGGGCACCACATGATGACTTTTGCACATCAACTGGGAAAACACATACTTGTGCACCAAGTATCGTATTGTGCTTGCATCTACACTCATGATAAATTCCCCAGTAACTGGAAAAGTTAACATGGTTAAAATCTAGAGGTAATTGGGGACTGACACACAAATAGTACTGTAGAAACATTAGAAGCCTGGCTTACAACCACTACTATAAACTATCCTAAACATGTTGAGGTCAGCGCTCTCTGTAGGCATGTTAAGTTATTTCACTCCAATTTCCCCCAACTATGCCTTTATGGACTTTGTTTGAGCGCAGTCATGCTGGAGCATAAAATGGCCTTTTCTGAATTTATCTAATAGAGTTGGAAGTATACAATTTTCCAAAATGTCTTTGTATTTTGAAGTAATAATGTAGTGAGCAACACATCAGAAGGGGAATGGTGACTCTAGGGCCATTGCATAGCTGGGAGTTTAAGTGCCATAGCTTACCAGACACAATGTCAAAGTAGCAAGAAATAGTATCTCTGTCCTTGACGCACTTTCCAAAGTTGGTGCAGCGCAGCGAGATTCACTAATTTTGGTATCAGTGATTTTGGTAACAGTGGAGTCCACAAGCACAATCTTTATGCAGTCAATCCAATATTTGGCAATGTGCTCATTGATGCAAGGCATGTAATGGTAACCCCTACCATAAGGCACCACTATATATATATATATATATATATATATATATATATATATATATATATTTACTGTTTAAGTTTCATCTGAGGCCTGCAGGTCATGTCCCCTACCATTATAAGATCAGTGAATCTAAGAGAAACATTCTTCTACATCATGTAAGATGTGTGGGATTTCATTTAGAAGTACATTTTGTGTAATAGATTCTCTTTCAACCAACTCTTTTCTCTTTCGGTTTAATATGTCTGGTGTATAGCAAACAATGTTTCAGGGACATGAAGCAGATTTCTTTATAATCTTTGCTATTCAAACTCCCTAAAGATTTATTGTTGTCCAATGAACAATCTTCAGATCTCTATAAAGAAAAGAAAAAACGTGAATAGATATAGATCTTTTAAAGATACAAATTGGATTTATAAATAGTGTAGAAGCCAAGCTCACTATTCCAAGATAGCTGTGCTTTAGGACTCTGGGAGACATGCTTTGTTGTGAGATTATACAGAGATTTTCTATCTATAAACTGTAGTAATTCATAAAACTGTTGTGTTTCTTCATTTTCACCTAGGATGAGGTAAGCAAATTGTGTCCCTTTGAGAGCAAAATAATTTATATTTTTTGTTAAATGCAGACTTGTGTGTTCACAATTTGATGGAAGAATTCAATTGTAAATTAAATGAAATATTAGTAACGTCCCTGTGTTTTTTTTATCCACCACCATTTGTTTATTAATGTCACAAGTAGACTGTGTGCTATACAGAATTGTGCTATGAGGTCACCAGGGATTAAACATCAACACCATGCAGGACACAGATGATGGTTGTCTGCAGCAGTACTGAGCATTACAGATGACATGGGGCACCTAACAAACAACTGTGTCACATTGGAGATGACCATTGTGTCATAAACCAGTACTAGGAGGCTGTTGAATGGAAGAATTTAAAAGTGCCTGAACAGTCCATTTAGTGGAACTCACTAAAATTTGACTAGTATTGCAGATTGTCAGTCCAGACCTGCCTGGATGTCCTACAGCAGTGTTTCCCAACCAGGGTGCCTCCATGTGTTGCAAAACTACAACTTCCAGCATGCTTGGACAGCCAAAGGCTGTCCAGGCATGTTGGGAGTTGTAGTTTTGCAACATCTTGAGGCATCCTGATTGGGAACCACTGTCCTACAGTCTCTAGCTAGGTAGTAAAAAAATTTGACTGCACAATAGTTCAGACATGATCATGTGCTGTAAATAAAGTTATTTTACTACCACTCTAAGATATTTTATGTTTTTTTCTGATTTTGATGAAAACTGTTTGCTCTGTTGTCCTCATTAGTCCAACTACCTGTCTGGTGTATATCCTGTAAACAACTTTGTGTTCCTGTGTATACTCTAGGTGGGAATTCAGCCAACTCTATCTCGCTCCCACTACACCTTCTTTACTATGGGGTTGATTTATCAAAACCTGTCAAAAGGAAAAAATTGCTTAGTTGCCCATAGCAACCAATCAGAGCGCTTCATTCATTTATCAGAGGCCTTATCAAAAATGAAAGAAGCAATCTAATTGGTTGCTATGGGCAACTAAGCAACTTTTCCTCAGTAAAGGTTTTTATAAATCTCCCCCTTTATCCTTTCCCACACAGTGTTAAGGGGGATAGAGTAGACTGATTTTTCAGAACAATATGAACAGGCAGAATGTTTACTGTATTTGTTTAAGATGTATATACAGGGGATATTAATAATAGATAGATCTATATCTTTAAGTATTATGACACATATATTGCACTAGTCACTTTATAACACTTATATGATATATTGGATATATTAAAATACATTACTATTAAAAATTTTAACAAAATTAATTATAAAAAATATATTATTTTTTCATTTAAATGGCCCCTTTCTACATTTTTATTATTGTCGGCTACATTTTTAGGTCCCTGCCCACCCACATAAATTGGTCCCTGTTTAAAAATCAATAAAACATTTCTTATCAAAAAAATTAAAACGCCAGAAAGGAAAGAGTGGAAGCCTGGCCTCATACATGTATTTTGTGGCTTACTTCACTGTCAGTTTGTAGAGAACTTGCTTGTGGCAAATTGAACATTCTCAGAAAGTTCAGCGAGGCTGGCTAACTGAATTTTTGCAAAGTTTGCTTAACTCTAGTAGTTCCATTTAAAGATGACAGATGCATCATCACAAAAGAAGGTCACACTTCTGCAAAATGAAAAATAAAAGATGAAATGTATCAGCTAAAATACAAAGAAACTGTTTACATTGCTAAAAAAAAAAAAAAAAAGCTACTTAAGAGTTTTATCCATATGTGACACAGTCGTATTTGACATAGAGACCCAGAAGCACTAAGGGAACTAGTTCAAAAATAGCTTGCTAATGGTATTACTATTGACCAACGCAGCTAGATGATGGAAAAATTACAGAAAAATCATTACACAGAAACAGCCCCACTTGATCCACATAATGGTTGGAATTGATACATACAGATGTATGTGACCCAATAAGTACTGAAATCCTGGAAGAAATAGATATTTTCTAGAACTGACAATTATTCAAAGATACACAATTGAGTACCTGCTTCCCAGGAAATATGAAATCCTAGAGAAACTCAAAGAGTATATTTCTGAATTGCATATCCCATCTGGCAGAATTTCAGGGGCACTATACTGGTCAATCAACTTTAACCCCTTAGTGACCAAGCCAATATAGGCCTTACTGCGCAAACCATTTTTTTTTCTTTTTTTCATCAATGCATTGTAATAGCTATAGCTTTTTTTCCCAGCAATATAACCACATAAGGGCTTTTTTCTGCGGGGAGGTTTTACTTTTTGATGGAACCATTTTGCGGTTCATATAACTTATTGATAAATTTAGTATAAATATTTTTTGAGGAAATTAAAAACAATGTGATTATTCTACGTGGGTCAGCACAATTACAGAGATACCAATTTATGTTTTTTTTTCCCCAAGTTTTAGTAGTTTGGCACTATAGAAGCACTTTTTTTTTTAAAGAAAAAAGAGATTTCAGTAATTTTAATAGGTGTCCCTGCTCCTCTACTGTAGGTAGTTATGCTTTATGCATCACTGATTACTGTTCTTGGGCACTAGGAGGTAAGTGGTGATACTATTCCTTACCACATATGTTCATTACTCTTGGTTTGCAAAATTCTCTGCATTTGGCCCAGCAAATATCCACCAAATAGGACAGTCAATGCCTAGGGCACCAGAAAAACCTTGTACAATCTGTGTTCTTGTACAGGACTGTGGATCTGCAAATAAATTACAACAGAGGATTTCCTAGAAGGATGTGGTCAAGTAAGGCCTTATTCTCAGCATAGAAATTCCATATAAGCCCAGATTCTGGAGGTGGCTACTTCTGTAAGTGGAATCTTCCCAAAATGTTTATGTGGGAAATCCAGGCAGATTCCATCTACAGCAGCCACTGTAATCTTCCAGAAACATTATGCAATGTCCCATTCACTACAGAGCAGATTCTGATGTGCTTGGAAGTTCCATTACAGAACTTCTGTAGTGTTAATTGAGCAGCAGAATCCATGAGGGAGATTTCTCAAGTGATTTAAGCAGCTTTTTTTGCTTACAAAAGTTGCACAAAAAGTCGCACATGCGCCTAAGCTATTTTTTGTGCGACTTTTGTGGGTAAGAAAAAATTACCAATCTGCCCTGCCTAAGCAAGTTTCAGTTTTTACTTTCCAGTGGTCCAGGATTTATCATTGTGAAAGCCCCTCTTAAAAAAGTTGCAAGTGTAAGCAAAGGTCAGACCTGGCTTACAAACTTACTTATGACCATATTCTCAAAACGTTGCACAAAAAGTCGCACATGTGAGACTTTTTCTGCGACTTTTTGCACAGCTCCGCTCTCCGGCACCCACTCACTTCTACTACCTGCCTGCAAGGTGTTGGGACTACAACTCCCAGCATGTCCTCACTGTAAGGGCATGCTGGAAGTTGTAGTCCTTCAATAGCTAGTGGGTGGGTGGTAGATGTGGGCGGGGAGCAAAGCTGTGCAAAAAGTGAGACTTTTTGTGCAACTTTTTTACTTTCATTTTCACAGGCATGGTGGGATGAGTGGGTAGGAGATGTACAGGAGGGTGACAAGCTTGTGTCCCGCCTGCACATCGCACGAAATACAACTACTACTCCCAGCATGTCCTTACTGTAAGTACATGCTGGGAATTGTAGTTGTGCGGCACGGGGGGAGTGTGTTAGATGACCTATGTGAAAAGAAAGAAAAAAGGCCCAAAGACCCAAGCGCCTTGTGCGTTACTCTTAGATAAATGGGTGGGTAATGGGAAACGGGGGGTCTGTAAGAGGCGTATATGATGCACGCATGTAGCCTCAATTAAAGGTAAAGGGTTCCTGCTGGCCCAAGTTCCCAGGAAACAACCAAGAGGAGGTCCTGAAGAGGCGTTTGAGGGAAATAGAAAATGGACCTAGATAGGTGCTCAGGTTTCAAAAACGGAAGGTATCACAACCAAAGTGATATGGCTAAAAATTCTTGTTTATTGTATAAATAAAACAAGTAAAAACAGAGTAAAACAATAACACATTTTGGGGTATGGCAACCCCTTCAGCAGATTGGAAGGGGCATGAGGGCGGGTGGATGACAAGCTTGTCACCCGCCCGCGCTGCATGACTACAACTCCCAGCATGTTTTTACTGTAAGGGCATGCTGGGAGTTGTAGTCATGCAGTGGGGGCAGTTTACAAGCTTGTCATCCTCTTGCACATCTCCTTCGAGCCCTGCTGTATAACTTCAACTCCCATTATGTCCTTACTGTAAAGGCATGCTGGGAGTTGTAGTCATGTGGTGTAGTGCGGGCAGGAAACGTGTGGGTGGATAACAATAAATGTACTTTTTTCCTTCTCATTTCAGATCCATGTATCCTGTGGACTACAATGATGATCAGTGTTTTTTTTTTGTTTAATATTAATAAAATGGTTAACAAGGGCTTGTAGGGGAGTGTTTTTTGCAATAAAAGTTTTTTAAACATGTTTTTTTTTATTTACTTTACAGGCTTAGTAGTGGAAGCTGTCTTATTGACAAAACCCATTACTGAGCCAGGGCTTAGCGTTAGTACCAAAAACAGCTAGCGCTGACCGCCGATTATTACCCCGGTACCCACCGCCACAGGGGTGCTGGGAAGAGCCGCTACTAAGAGGCCAAAAGTGTCAAATATGGCACTCCTGGGCCTAGGTTGTAACAGGCTGGCATTATTTAGGCTGGGGAGGGCCAGTAACAATGGTTTTCGCCCACCCTGGTAACATCAGGCTGATGCTGCTTGATTGGTATTTGGCTGAGAATGAAAATATGTTGAACCCTATGCATTTTTTTTCCATAAATAATTATATAAAAAAAAATGCATAGGGTTCCCTGCATGTTTATTCTCAGCCAGATACCAACCAAACAGCAACAGCCTAACATTACCAAGGGTGGGCAAGAAGGATTGTTACTGGCCCTCCCCACCCTAAATAACACCAGCCTGTTACTGCCTAGGCCCAGGAGCGCCATTTTTGATGCACCAGGCCTGTTGGTACCAACGCTTCCCGACACCCCTGTGGCAGGGGGTACCAATGTAATAATCGTGGGTTAGTGCTAGTGGTTTTTGGGGCTAACGCTAAGCCCGGCTTAGTAATGGACTGTGTCTATAAGATGGCTTCCACTACTAAGCCTGTAAAGTAAATAAAAAAAAAAATGTAAAAACTTTTATTCCAAAAAACACTCCCCCACAAGCCCTCATTACTAAATGTTGTTAGTATTAAACAAAAAAATGTTGGTCATCGTAGTCCACCAAATCTTAAGTAGCCCACAGGATAAACGGATCCGAAATGAAAAGAAAAAATACAAATACAATTTTTTTTGCTTATGTGTGCTAAGAAAATGGTATTCCAAAGTGATTTTATTGGTTTTTGCTTATGAACTCCCTGTGATAGTATGATAAATATGTTACACGTAAGCAAACCCATAGCAAAAAAAAAAATGCCTACAGAACTCACCAAAGCAAATAATAAATGTCCCACATTGAGATCAAGCAGAATCCACTCAGAAATTCTCTAACAATCCGACCCTAACAGTCAGACTTGGTGCATTAATGCATCAAGTTAACATAGTTACCCCATGACCTTGACTTTTATCCCTTTTTGTTTACTGTTTTTTATTTAATTTTTTTATTTTTTATTTGGGTCTTGTCAGTTCTACAATAAATGTGCAAGATATTTAGCTGATTGGCTGCCGTTGATTAACGTGTGGAAATTTTGGTGAATTTCTGTAGTGGGACATAGATAACATGGGTAGAGAAGATCCTGTACAGAGGCCAACAGACATGCCAAGCTGGTATACCGTGATAAGAAATACTTAAGCTCTGTTGCTGAATAAACAACTGTTCACCTCGTACATGCTTTAAGAGTGTCTTGGATAATCTGCTGCTAATGGCAACAAATTCTTTTAAGTCCAGTTAAGTGTAACAAAGTGCTTATAGACACAAGTAGCGGAAGGCTCAGTCCGCATATTCTACGTCTTAATGTATGTGAAATCCTAAAACAAAGCTTTAATTGCACTTCTGCCAAGTAGCTTACAAGTATTTCTGCTGATTAATGAATTTAGGGATGCTTCATTTATCATGTGGTGCTATCATAGCTTTGTAGCAAAGCACCCACCAGAAGAAAATAACTGAAAAATAAATACTTCAACAATACAGGACAAATGTTTTCTATATATGTAACTCGAAGATAAATGAGGTGAAAAGGTGAGCATGCTCTGCTTCTCCATTCTTAGATTTGATCAATATGTGGTTCAACACAATTGGATAGCCATAATGATGAATAGCCATAATGTAAAAAGAACAGATTGTTTCATATGGGGTGGCCCAGTGTGGAAGTACCAGCTGCTACATTAAACCTAGTTTGGGTGGCTTTAGTCTTACAAGGTTTCCTGGTCAGTCAAAAGTATTTCTCTAAAATGCTAAATATTTGTGTTTATGTCATTGCAATTATATTTTGTGTGTATCTGTGTATTACATTCATGGTCTAATACATGAAGTGTTAGGGGTTTGCAATTTCTACCCATTAGTCTATTGCAATAAGTAAGAGCAATGATACTCACATGTCCAACCTCTTTGTTAACCTCTTAAAGACCCAGGGCGTATGGATACGCCCTCACACCCTAGGCCTTAAGGACCCAGGGCGTACTAGTACGTCCTGGCGTTTTCCGGTCTCTGCCGCGCGCCGGGCAGAGATCGAAACTGGATGCCTGCTGAAGTCCTTCAGCAGGCATCCAGGGCAAACGCCGAGGGGGGGGCCATGTAGGCCCCCAATGTCGGCGATCGCCGCAAATCGCAAGGGAAATCGCCCTTGCGATCTGCGGCGATACCGGGCTGATTGGGTCTCTGGGACCCGACCGCCTGGTAATTTCGCATGATCTCGGCTGTCACAGACAGCCAGGACCATGCTAAAGAATAGGAGCGAGGTGGCAAACCTGCCACTTCCTCCTATTCCCTGCGATCTGTCGGTCAACTAACCGACCAATCGCAAGGGGGGGGGGGGTTACTTCCTCCCGTCCTGCCCGGCCCATGAAAGTCCGGAGAGGACAGGAGGAAGACCGGAGGACGCGGCGGGGGACGGGGGAGTGCTGGGGACCGGCCCCGGTACTTACCTCGTCCCTGAAGACCCGGATCCAGACGATGAAGACGGCGGCGGCGGCGACAGGTGAGTAGATCTTCAGCCGCGGCCGGGCTCTTTACAGCAATGCACGTCGCCGTAAAGCGACATGCATTGCTGTATTGGGACCCTGTAAACTACAACTCCCAGCATGCCCAGACAGCCCTTGGCGTCTGGGCATGCTGGGAGTTGCAGTTTTGCAACATCTGGAGGTCCACAGTTTGGAGACCACTGTGCCCTTCCAGATGTTGCAAAACTACACATCCTCAGCATGCCCTTACTGTCCAGGCATGCTGGGAGTTGTAGTTCTGTAACATCTGGCCCTTCAGATGTTGCAGAACTACAACTCCCAGCATGCCTGGACAGTTTTGGCATACTGGGAGTTGTAGTTTTGCAACATCTGGAAGGGCACAGATTGAGAACCACTGTATTAGTGGTCTACAAACTGTAGTCCTCCAGATGTTGCAAAACTACAACTCCAAGCATGCTGGGAGTTGTAGTTCGGCAACATCTGACTCTAAAGATGTTGCCGAACTACTACTCCCAGCATGTTTGAGAATGTTTGGAAGTAGTGGTTTTGCAACAACTGGTGGCACACTGGTTGGGAAACATTGTCTGTTTCCTAACTCAGTGTTTCCCAACTCGTGTGCCTCCAGCTGTTGCAAAACTATAACTACCAGCATGCACTGATAGACTGTGCATGCTGGGAGTTGTAGTTTTGCAACAGCTGGAGGTCCCCCCCCTGTGAATGTACAGGGTACATTCACATGGGCAGGGGGCTTACAGTGAGTATCAGGCTGCAAGTTTGCGATGCAGCAAATTTTGCGCGGCAGCTCAAACTCGCTGTAACCCCCAGCCCATGTGACTGTACCCTAAAAACACTACACTACACTAACACAAAATAAAATAAAAAGTAAAAAACACTACATATACACATACCCCTACACAGCCCCCCTCCCCAATAAAAATGAAAAACGTCTGGTACGCCACTGTTTCCAAAATGGAGCCTCCAGCTGTTGCAAAACAACAACTGACAGTATTGCTGGACAGCCGTTGACTGTCCAAGCATGCTGGGAGTTTTTCAACAGCTTGAGGCACCCTGTTTGGGAATCACTGGCGTAGAATACCCCTATGTCCACCCCTATGCAAATCCCTAATTTAGGCCTCAAATGCGCATGGCGCTCTCACTTTGGAGCCCTGTCGTATTTCAAGGCAACAGTTTAGGGCCACATATGGGGTATCGCCGTACTCGGGAGAAATTGACTAACAAATTTTGGGGGGCTTTTTCTCCTTTCACCCCTTATGAAAATGTGAAGTTGGGATCTACACCAGCATGTTAGTGTAAAAAAATAAATTTTTTACACTATCATGCTGGTGTTGCCCTATACTTTTCATTTTGACAAGAGGTAAAAGGGAAAAAAGCCCCCAAAATTTGTAATGCAATTTCTCCCGACTACGGAGATACCCCATATGTGGGCGCAAAGTGCTCTGGGGGCGCACAACAAGGCCCAGAAGGGAGAGTGCGCCATGTACATTTGAGGTGATTTGCACAGGGGTGGCTGATTGTTACAGCGGTTTTGACAAACGCAAAAAAAACTAAACCCCACATGTGATCCCATTTTGGAAACTACACCCCTCATGGAATGTAATGAGGGGTGCAGTGAGAATTTACACCCCACAGGTGTCTGACGGATCTTTGGAACAGTGGGCTGTGCAAATTAAAAATGTTGTACAGCCCACTGTTCCAAAGATCTGACAGACACCAGTGGGGGTAAATGCTCACTGTACCCCTTGTTACGTTCCTCAAGGGGTCTAGTCCAAAATGGTATGCCATGTGGGGGTTATTTTGCTGTCCTGGCACCATAGGGGCTTCCTAAATGCGACATGCCCCCCGAGCTAAATTTGCTCTCAAAAAGCCAAATATGACTCCTTCTCTTCTGAGCATTGTAGTTCGCTCGTAGTGCACTTCAGGTCAACTTATGGGGTACCTCCATACTCAGAAGAGATGGGGTTTCAAATTTTGGGGGGTATTTTATGCAATTAACCCTTGCAAAAATGTGAAGTTTGGGGGGAAACACCCATTTTAATGAAATTTTTTTTTTACGTATGCAAAAGTTGTGAAACCCGTGTGGCGTATTAAGGCTCACTTTATTCCTTGTTACGTTCCTCAAGGGGTCTAGTTTCCAAAATGGTATGCCATGTGGGATTTTTTGCTGTCCTGGCACTATAGGGGCGTCCTATAAGGGACATGCCCCCGAGCAAAATTTGCTCTCAAAAAGCCAAATATGACTCCTTCTCTTCTGAGCATTGTAGTTCGCTCGTAGTGCACTTCAGGTCAACTTATGGGGTACCTCCATACTCAGAAGAGATGGGGTTACAAATTTTGGGGGGTATTTTCTGCTATTAACCCTTGCAAAAATGTGAAATTTGGGGGGAATCACACATTTTAGTGAAATGTTATTTTATTTTTTTACATATGCAAAAGTCGTGAAACACATGTGGGGTATTAAGGCTCACTTTATTCCTTGTTACGTTCCTCAAGGGGTCTTGTTTCCAAAATGGTATGGTATGTGGGTATTTTTTGCTGTCCTGGCACCATAGGGGCTTCCTAAATGCAACATGCCCCCCAAAAACCATTTCAGAAAAACATACTCTCCAAAATCCCCTTGTCACTCCTTCGGTTCTGAGCCCTCTACTGCGCCCACCGAACACTTTACATAGACATATGAGGTATGTGCTTACTCGAGAGAAATTGGGCTACAAATATAAGTATACATTTTCTCCTTTTACCCCTCGTAAAAATTCAAAAATTGGGTCTACAAGAACATGCGAGTGTAAAAAATGAAGATTGTGAATTTTCTCCTTCACTTTCCTGCTATTCCTGTGAAACACCTAAAGGGTTAAAAGGCTGACCAAATATCATTTTGTATACTTTGGGGGGTGCAGTTTTAATAATGGGGTCATTTGTGGGGTATTTCTAAGATGAAGACCCTTCAAATCCACTTCAAACCTGAACTGGTCCCTGAAAAATAGTGAGTTTGGAAATTTTGTGAAAAATTGGAAAATTGCTGCTGAACTTTGAAGCCCTCTGGTGTCTTCCAAAAGTAAAAACTTGTCAATTTTATGATGCAAACATAAAGTAGACATATTGTATATGTGAAAAAAAAATTAAAATATTTTGAATATCCATTTTCCTTACAAACAGAGAGCTTCAAAGTTAGAAAAATGCAAAATTTTCAAATTTTTCATAAAATTTTCAAATTTTTCACCAAGAAAGGATGCAAGTTACAAATTTTTTTTACCACTATGTTAAAGTAGAATATGTCACGAAAAAACTATCTCAGAATCAGATTGATAACTAAAAGCATTCCAGAGTTATTAATGTTTAAAGTGACAGTGGTCAGATGTTCAAAAAATGGCCGGGTCCTAAGGTGTAAAATGGCTGGGTCCTTAAGAGGTTAATTAAAGGGGTTATGCAGGAAAAAACTTTTTTTTATATATCAACTGGCTCCGGAAAGGTAAACAGATTTGTAAATTACTTCTATTAAAATATTGTAATACTTTTAGTAGTTATGAGCTTCTGAAGTTAAGGTTGTTCTTTTCTGTCTAAGTGATCTCTGATGAGACGTGTTTCTCGGGAACCACCCAGTTTAGAAGAAAATCCCCATAGTAAACCTCTTCTAAACTGGGCGTTTCCCGATACACGTGTCATCAGAGAGCACTTAGACAGAAAAGAACAAACTTAACTTCAGAAGCTCATAAGTACTAAAAGGATTACGATTTTTTAATAGAAGTAATTTACAAATCTGTTTAACTTTCTGGAGCCAATCGACTTGAAAATGGCGATGTGAGATTGCTGAAACATTGTCTCGTATATGGAATAAAGAACACTTTCTTTTGCACTAATTTTTGTGTGCTGCCTATTATCATCTTTATCTAAAGCGGGATCGGAGCACCGAGATCCAATTGGCGTGCACCCCTGGGACTTTTTACTTGATGTGCTGCTTACTATTGATCTATAAACGTTTTTTCCTGGATAACTCCTTTAATGTGTTATCAGAAAATAACCTATTGTTTTTATCAGTTTTTTTTATGTTTTTCTGTTAATTCTGTTTTAAAAGGTGATGTTTTGATCATTTTCTATTTTGTTTTATATTTTATTACAGTCCTGAAATCTTGAAGTTTTAATTCTGGTCCCTTGGTCTAAACTAAGCTGAGATTTCCTGTTCTGTACTAATGATTTCCCAGTATTGCCTTTCTTCTCAAGAGCACAGTTAAAGGTCACACCAGTTTAGAGATTAAACTGTATCCCTACTATTCACAGCAAAGAACAGCACCCTCCTCCCTATAGAATGACCTCTTAAAAGGTCTCATTCATCAAAATGGGACAATAGAAGAGTCAGGAAAGTACCAAGGGGTCAGGCAATGGACGGCGTGACAAAACAGGCAGAGGTCTGGAATCACAGGATACAGCAGGACAGCACAATAAACAGAACCTTTGAAATTGATAACCACTTTGTAGCTCAGACAAGATGTTGAGGGTGGAGCGCCCTTAAATAAGAGATGCCAGTCAGGGATCAGAGGGGGAACATGGTGCGAGGTGTGCCTGAACCATTAATGGGGTAATCCAGGAATTATTTTATTTGACTATGCTACAGGGGTTCATAATAGTTCATAATATAGTGTCTGTACTTGTGTGTGACGGTTTTCTCACAATTCTTATGTGATCTTCACCCCAATATTTATTTTTTACAGCATACAAAATGACTGTTGTCTCAGAGACTTGACCTCACTAGTCAGCTGATGACAGGGAGCCTGTCTGCTTCAATGGGTGGAGCGATCGATTGGTGGGAGAGAGATCAATCTGCAACTAATGTAACAGCTGTAGGCACCCTGATTGAATCCACAGGTCTTTTGAAAGGATGCCGCTCATTTATGTTTCAATGGGTGGGGTGGCTGATGTGGGGGAGGGAGGAAAATGAAATTATGGGATTTGTAGTCAAAAAAAGAAAACTGAAACAGGAAATACCAGTTCACAAAAAGCTAGCTACAGTATTATGGTAATCTCACAACATAGCAATTTAGCCCCAAGACAAGCGCAGATCCTTCCTAAGCATGTCCATCACTGTCTGGCAGGTATATACTAAAATCACCTTATGGTGGATAACCCCTTTAAATAGACAGGCCTTATGCGGCCTCTGTTAGATTCGTCAGACACTGTTGCTAGGTGAGTCAGTGTGGAGGAAACAGTCCAGAGCCTGCAGTAAGGAGGGAAAGCTGTGCGTGCTGTTTGGTCCAGGTAGGCAGCAAAATGTGGTACATGTGCTAGCCACCAGCATTACAATGCATCTCCCCAAAACTTGATTTCTTTGATGCAGACAGTTGCAACATCAAAGTGAATTCCCTGCTGGCAATATCTCAGTGTCTAATTATGATGACATGGTTATGTACATAAATAGCACAAAAAGAAGTTTGGAAACCCAGGCAAAAGATCTCTTCAAACATCTACTAGATAGAGGTTATCCACTCTTGCAGAAAGCTTATGATAAAGCCAACAAGCAGGATAGAACCCTTATGCTTAGGAAATCATCATACAGCAATATCGAGAATAAAAGGAGAACAGAGGAAAATCAATGCTTCTGTTTTGCTTTTCTGCACAGACCCATGTTTTGTGCCATTAAGAATGCCATACAATGTAATTGGTACCTCATACAGAAGGTTCACACTAAGTTCGCACAATTAAAGCTCTTGATTGCTTTTAAATACATTCTGAACATAAGAGTTGTTATTACCTGGAGTAGGTTCCTCACTGAGAAATCGGATTGGTTGCATAGCTCTGCCCCCCATAAGAAACTTCAAATGCAAAGGATGCAACTGGTGCACTCATTTTCAACCAGGTAAAAGTTTCATTGTAGGAGGGGTATTTGTAAAAATAAAAAGAGTTTATGTGCTGCCGAACCATTTTCTTTGTTTATGGAATTATGTGCAATTGTGGACGGTTTTGTATAGGAAGCATTACCCGTCCCATGCACAAACGGTTCAGGGAACACATACACTCTTTGGAAATCGAGTGCATCCCTTTTAGAGAAGGTACAGACAGGAAAAAAATAACTATTACGCACAGAGGCCTGCTGAATCCTCCGTATTGGTGCACAGGGCAATTTAGGATTTAGTAGTATTTTTTTAATTATGTTTTTATCTGTATGCCTTGGTTTGTTTTTAACTGTTTTTAAGTCACTAGCACTTTTTGTTACACTCCTATCTGGTGACGTCAGTTTGGACAGGTGTATATCTGGCACTGACGTCCACAGGAGGTGTGGTTTGATGAAGTAGGCTTGTCCTACGAAACAGCTGTTGCACCAGTCACAGGACCACAGGACCATCCCGGCATCCCCCCATTGAAGAGGGGTGAGTGCTATCCATTCATTTTCTTTTCATATCCATGTGAATTTAAGTGGTTTGTGCATTATTGGAGCAAGGTTACTGGATCCCCCTGGATCAGGTTAATCCAGCAGAGTCTGAATGCCTTACCTGAGTAGTTGAAGTCATATCCGATGACGCATAGTGCAGTGCCAGACGGACTTTGTCTTTGTGCTTGTTTGATGTACATAAATCGCTGTTGGCTCTAGTCAACAGCTTGACCTGGTAGTCTCTCCAGAATCTCTTGTAGTCTCTCCAGTCACAATACATCCGTCTATTATTGTGTTTCCATTTTAGATCAGTCACCTGTTGGTGAACAAATGACCATAATAACCAGTGGAAACTAGAGATGAGTGAATCGAATTTGACGAAAAATTTGATTCGCTACATTTTTTTAATATTGGAGCGATTCTATAGTGTGAATGGCTTCATTAAACTCCATTTAGTCTAGTATACACAGTAGTAACCGAGTTATCTCAATGTGTAGAGCGTATATAACACTCCTATACGACAGAGCTCCAGCCTCTCTGTTCAACAGTTCATGATTAGACACACATGTATAGGGCGCAACTCCAGCTGACACGCCGGCAACAGGATTTTAGGTGAGTATACACATGAATGTTCTGACTCACGGTTTAGTAGAAAATTTCTTTCTTGTTTATTCAAGTATATTCGGGTATTGTCTCGCAGGACATCAGGTTAGCAGCATAATATGCAAGCAGCAATGGTGGATACAAGCTCAGTGCTCCCTTCAGTCATGGCCCAACGTTTCAGGGGCAAGCCCCCTTAGTCATGCGCAATGGCTGCCCGGAACATGAGCGATTAAATAGAAGTAAGACAGCTGAAAAATATTAACCCTTTATAACATTCATCATTATGCGCATAAATATTTATCATTAGGGTACAACTGTAAACAACTATAAAAATACATTGAAGTTACAATATTCCCTCTCGGTGTAAGTGTGTCCAGTTCTGTTATCCAGAACGTTTCTCGCTGTAACAAACGTTTGCGGTTTAAATCCTCATTGGTCTGAATAGGGACCTGTTCTAACACCTGCCATCTAAGTTCTGAAATTTGGTGTTCTGCCTCTTTAAAATGTCGGGCTACGGTGGTTTCTCCATATTTAGTGGGTACGCTATCTGTTAGGTCTTGTGCAGATTTCTGTAACGTTTTTCTAATAGCTGACTTATGTTCAGTAATCCTAGTTTTTACATTTCGAGAAGTCTGGCCTACATACCCTTTGCCGCACGGGCATTTTAATAAATAAACAACATTGTCAGAATTACAAGTAAAAAAGCCTTTGCTTTTAATTTTATTCCCTTTACTTGGATGGGTGACATTGTCCCCTTTGATGATATTATTACAATTCGAGCACGAGAGGCAAGGGTATGTGCCATACTTCTTAGCAGCCAAAAACGTTTGTCTATCTTTTTTCTTTTTAACGATATCACTTTTAATTAGTTGATCTCCAATAGATTTGCCTTTTTTATGTACATACATAAGTGCTGTATTAAACAGATGTCCGTATTTTTCATCATTTCTTAATAATCCCCAGTATTTTTGAATCATATTTTTAACCATCTTACTCCTTTTATCATATGTACCTACGTATAGAATCTGTTTTTCTCTTTTCTAGTTGATCTAATCCTCAATTGTTCTCTTGTTAGTTGCCTTATTTTCTCTTTCTCTTTCTGGATTTTATATTTATTATAACCTTTCACAATAAATTTATTTGTGATCTACTCGCTAGTTTTTTCGTATTCTATGTCTGTACTTGTGATACGACGAGCTCTTATAAACTGGCTTCGGGGTAGACTGTTAACCCCTTAAGGACTCAGCCCATTTTGGCCTTAAGGACTCAGACAATTTAATTTTTACGTTTTCATTTTTTCCTCCTCGCCTTCTAAAAATCATAACTCTTTTATATTTTCATCCACAGACTAGTATGAGTGCTTGTTTTTTGCGCGACCAGTTGTCCTTTGTAATGACATCACTCATTATATCATAAAATGTATGGCGCAACCAAAAAACACTATTTTTGTGGGGAAATTAAAACGAAAAACGCAATTTTGCTAATTTTGGAAGGTTTTGTTTTCACGCCGTACAATTTCTGGTAAAAATGACATGTGTTCTTTATTCTGAGGGTCAATACGATTAAAATGATACCCATTATTATATACTTTTATATTATTGTTGCGCTTAAAAAAAATCACAAACTTTTTAACCAAATTAGTACGTTTATAATCCCTTTATTTTGATGACCTATAACTTTTTTATTTTTCCGTATAAGCGGCGGTATGGGGGCTCATTTTTTGCGCCATGATCTGTACTTTTTTTTGATACCACATTTGTATATAAAAAACTTTTAATACATTTTTTATAATTTTTTTTTTAATAAAATGTATTAAAAAAGTAGGAATTTTGGACTTTTTAAATTTTTTTTCGTTCACGCCGTTCACCGTACGGGATCATTAACATTTTATTTTAATAGTTCGGACATTTACGCACGCGGCGATACCAAATATGTCTATAAAAAATGTTTTTTACGCTTTTTGGGGGTAAAATAGGAAAAAACGGACGTTTTACTTTTTTATTGGGGGAGGGGATTTTTCACTTTTTTTTTACTTTTACTTTTACATTTTTTTACATTTTTTTTTACACTTGAATAGTCCCCATAGGGGACTATTCATAGCAATACCATGATTGCTAATACTGATCTGTTCTATGTATAGGATATAGAACAGATCAGTGTTATCGGTCATCTCCTGCTCTGGTCTGCTCGATCTCAGACCAGAGCAGGAGACGCCGGGAGCCGCACGGAGGAAGGTGAGGGGACCTCCGTGCGGCGTTATGAATGATCGGATCCCCGCAGCAGCGCTGCGGGCGATCCGATCGTTCATTTTAATCGCGAACTCCCGCAGATGCCGGGATCTGTATTGATCCCGGCACCTGAGGGGTTAATGGCGGACGCCCGCGAGATCGCGGGCGTCGGCCATTGCCGGCGGGTCCCTGGCTGCGATCAGCAGCCGGGATCAGCCGCGCATGACACGGGCATCGCTCCGATGCCCGCGGTTATGCTTAGGACGTAAATGTACGTCCTGGTGCGTTAAGTACCACCTCACCAGGACGTACATTTACGTCCTGCGTCCTTAAGGGGTTAAAGATATTGGGAGCATGGTAACTATTTTTATGTAGCATATTATTCCGATCAGTCGGCTTTGTATGAAGTGTGGTGGAACAGCTCGTCCCTGTTTTTGTTACCTCTACGTCTAAGAAATGTATCCTAGATTTATCATAGGTAAGGGTGAATTTAATGCTCTCATGTGCCTGATTTAATTTGCTGACAAAATCTAGTAATGATTCTTCTGTATCGCGCCATACCATAAACACGTCGTCGACGTAGCGAACCCACGTCGACGACGGGTCCAACATTCCTGTGGAAAAAACATACTGATCTTCAAATCTAGACATGAATAAATTCGCTAGAGATAGGGCCACAGAGGACCCCATTGAAACGCCATGTTTTTGGAGATAAAACTCCGTATCAAATCTGAAATAATTTTTTGTGCCATTTCTAAAATAGTCATCAAAAAGGCTAGCATTCTATTATTTAGCATAGGACTATTTGCTAAAATTTCTCTTATACATTCAAATCCTTCCTCTTGGGGGATATTTGTGTATAAGCTTTGTACATCTAAAGTGCATAAATAGGTAACATCATGAAAATCGACTTTTTCCAAATGTGACAAAAAATCTGTAGTGTCAAGTAAACATCTAGGTAGTTTTTTTTACTTCTTTCTGTAGGTAACTGTCCACAAGGATCGCAAGAGGCTGTAACAGGGATCCCGATCCAGATACGATCGCCCCGGGGGCCTCTCGCGGTCCTTGCGGACTTTAGGTAAAGTGTACAACACTGGAACTCTAGGATAGTCCACTATAAGTGATCTGGCCAGTTTTTCTGAAATAACACCATCTTCTACATTCTGCCTGATATAAGCATCAACTGTACTTTTAAATTCGCATGTAGGATCTTTTTTCAATTTAACATAAACTTTATCATCAGACAATTGATTATAAATTTCTATCATGTAGTCTGACCTATTCATCACAACTATGGCACCTCCCTTGTTGGCTCTCTTTATGACAAGGGAGGGGTCATTTTTAAGCGACTGTAATGCAAAATATTCGGTTTATTCAGGTTAGACTTGATATATGGAGTATCCTGCCATTGATTTTCTACTTCTCTAATTACTGTATTTTTGAATACCTCTAAGCTATCATTGTTAATAGGAGGATCATACGAAGAACTTTTTTTGAGTGACAGTGGAACATCATCACAACCTCCTTTTTTTTCCTAATGAGCGATTTATATGGAAGAGGAACATTTGCATTCGAATATTCCTACAGAATTTATAAAATTCTATTTTGAATTCAAATTTAGACTTTTCATGTAGCGGCACATAATTTAGTCCCTTATTTAATAAACTCAGTTCTTCTTGAGATAATGTCCTATCTGAAATATTAATGACCAAATTATTCACTTCTTCTTTTGTATCTTTTTCTTTGTTGACTCGTCGTCTTCTTCTTTTTCTTTTTCTGATTGTGTGGATGTTATCGCTGACGTCTCTCCTGTCTCTGTAGATATTGGATCTTTCTTTTTTGCAGTTTTTCCACGACCTAAAAAACGAGATGGTTCTTGTCCTGAACGAGTGTTCATACGTTGCGGTTTCTTGTTGTCCATATCTGAATTATCTGTAGAAGAGGCATTACTATAGCAGTTTTTTTGTTGTCTTATAGTCCGCTGTTGCCGGCGTTCTTCGGCCCATATATAGACGCGATTGTGCAAATAATCGCGCATGTCGTGTTCAAATTTTTGCAATTTATTTTGTAAAGTAGAAGTTTTCAACTTTTCCATTTCGAAATTTAATTCGCTTTTAATTTGTTCAAGCTCTGTTTCAGATTTTATTTCTTTAAGTTTGGTTTCCATTTCTTTTATTTTTTTTTTAAGTGGATCTATAGCCATTTGTAAGTGCTGCACGGTTAATAGCATAAGATCTACTAAATCATGAGTCAGAACATTCATGTTTATACTCACCTAAAATCCTGTTGCCGGCGTGTCAGCTGGAGTTGCGCCCTATACATGTGTGTCTAATCATGAACTCCACTTAGTGCCATCCAGGCTCCAGGGCATCTAAAATGGCAGATCCATTTGTGAGGACATGGGGCAAGGAACTCTGGGAAGGTGGGATGACCCTGAATCACATGCAGGATGCAGCCTATCAGCAGCCAGCCACCCCAGTGATGGCACAGCCATATATAATCGGCAGCAATATTCCGGATCATCACTTCATCCTTTCACTGCAGAGACATGCAGAGACTGTGTTTTACACAGACAAGCTTTTTACAGCAATGTTTCACCTCATAGTCACATCAGTGTACCAGTGGACAGAGAGCAGTGTATTTTTCACAGAAAATATTTTTTACTGCAGCCATTAACCTCCCAGTCACTTTCTACAGCAGTGTATTAGGGGCAGAGAGCTGTGTGTGCCTCATACATTTGAACAAGCTGGCTCAGCTTGAGAAAAAGCAGAGGATGGGGGAATAATTTTTCAGCGCAGCTCTGTGTCTTTGTTCCACAACAAATGGTCTGTAAATGGTATAATACACACCCAGCAGTCCATTCCTAATAGTCTGTGAGAGAGTGCAATTTTGGGTTTAGTACACAGTGACTGTATGCTGCAGCACTTTTGTGTACTGCTGGTGTTGTGCAAAAATAAATTTTTTAAGTGTACTGTAGTGCAATTTTTTGCCTACATAAATGCTTACCACTGTGGTAAAGTGTGCGGGAAAGTGGTAGATGGGGGGGTATATATTTCGCCTGGTTTCCTCAGCCAGGCATCATAAAGGAAATCCAGAAGCATATGCTGCTTTAGCAGAGCTAGTCTGCCCGGCCTCTTTTGTTTAAATTTCATTAGCTGGATTTCCTGGACTGCAAGACAGGTTGGATGTGGGAGGGCTCCAGCCCACACCCCTAGTCCACTATCGGTTTCCCTAGTTCAAGGTGTCCTCAGGTGAGGTTAGGTGGCTGCTGATTGCTGGAGAGACAGAGGAGAAGCAGCCACAGTCAGAGCTGCAGCTGAAACCTACCAGGTCTGAATCTTCCTCTATGGACATTTGTGTGAGTTTGCTTGGGGACATACATTGGGCCCACACTAGGATAGAAAGGTATCCTGATGTTTAGTTTGAGTCGGACAGACTTAGGTTTTTTGTTGTTTTGTTTGCACTATGCTTTGTGTCTAAAATTCATTTAAATAAACATCCTCTTGGACGTTCGAAACCTACTGCCTGTGTGAATGCTGTCATTGCCGACCACACCGTGTGAGTTGTTCTATACAATTGGTGGAGGATGAGGGCAAATCATGTTGCTAGGGGCAACGGAGTGACAAAACGCTGCATTTGAATTTTGTGGACATTTAAAGAGCCAGAAGCATATGTCTTGGGTGAAAGCTGCTGCTGCATTGCAAGGCCCATCCAGAACAATAAAGGAGGTGATAAAGCCGTTGACACAGGCTAATCTGAGATATGAGCAGATCATGGCACAGCAACAGGAAACAAATTGTCTGTTAATGGAGCAGATTGCTATGCTCAGAGAGACTGTTGTGGCTAAGACCTCACAAGTGGAGGGAAGCTCCCCTGAGACTGTGAATGTGAGTAGGGCCGTTCAACGGGTCTTACAAAAAATGACACCTGATGATGACGTTGAGGACTACCTCACCGTATTTGAGACAGTTGCAGACTTGTCAGAAGTCATTGCACCCTTTCTGACAGGTGAACCGCAAAAAGCCTACTATGACCTGTTGTTTTGTTTGCACTATGCTTTGTGTCTAAAATTTGTGACATCCGGGACTATGCTAAACCGAAAGTGGAGATCCTTGCTCGCCTTGGTGTTATGCAAGCTGTTTGTGCCAGGAGAGTCCACAGTTGGAACTATGACAAGGACAAACCTGCCCGGTAACAGATGTGTGATCTTCATCTGTTACAAAACTGGTTGGAACAAGAATTTTCTACACACGCCCAGATCGTGGAAAAGATCATAGCGGACCATTACTTCAGAACCCTCCTGGCAGAGCTACAACGGTGGGTTGCTCAAGGAGACCCCAGACTGCTAAGAAACTTGTCAACATGGTGGAAAGGTTCATAGCGACTGATGACTACATCCGTGATGTCCCTACAGCACCAACACCTCCCAGATCCGTCAAACCTGTGATATCTGTGAGTAAGAGAGTCCCAGCTGAAGGTGTGTGGAAAAGTGTGAAAGGGAGCAGGGCTCTAGGGTTTGGGGAAGGGAAAAAGACTGATCAGACCTAGAAAGGACTCCATGCTAAAGAGGCCAGGGGCCCCCCAGTGCTGGAGGTGTCATGAGTGGGGGCATATGGCCGCCTATTGCCCTTTTACCTCAGAGCCCATGGAGTGTGACGCCAGCCGGCAACAGTCGCTATTTGCAGAACCTGCGTGTGCAGCCGTTCCAGGGTCAGAGACTAAGCCACATATATGTATGGTAAAGATAAATGACTGCTCCATGAAGGCCCTTTTGGACTCGGGTAGCCTGGTAACTTTGGTTCGGGCCAGCCTTGTGGCTAGGGACTATGTGCCGAACAAATGCACAAGAGTGCTATGCATCCACGGAGATATTGTAGCTTACCCTGTGGACCCTGTTGAACTTTGACTTACGAAGTCGGAGTCGTAAAACAACTTATGTATGCAGTTATATTAGGTTGTGATTTCCCATTGTTCCGCGAGTTGTGGGAAAGGGGTACTTCTACAGCTGGGGAACAAACTCAGAATCTGTATCTCTTCTGTTAGTGATGGGTCATGTCAGACAACCATTGAAAACAATGGCTCTCATTTACTATTGCAAACCTGACATGTTTTGTTGGGTTGTGCACCAGATTCTGTCTCTTTGCGCCAGAATTGAAAAAAACCCGACTAACTCTCCATTTCGCTTAGAAAACCCGAAAAAGGGGCGTGTCCGTCGGTAAAAGGGGTGTGGTCTCCTAACGGGGCGTGTCCCGGCATTTTCACAAAAACCCAACATATTTACTAAGGTTTCAACATAAAATGTGGTGGATTTCAGCTGAGGAAACCCTACAGATGAGAGAAGGTGTAAAAAAAAGCAAAGTGTAGGGAAAGTGCAAAATGGAGGGAAACCTTAGTAAATATTGTGGACAATAAATTGTAGGGAATTAAAACCCACAAAGAAACCTACACTCCACTCTTAGTAAATAAGGGCCAATGCTAAAAATGAGGGGCAACATGGAAATCTGGGTCCACCTGAAATGTGTAGTCATGACCTTTTTCCTTTGCAGGAACGCAAAGCAACAGAGATGCCTATAGTCAAAGAGCATTTGCAGAGATGCAAAAAAGGCTTTGATGACCTCCCAGAATAAGGTTAAAGATGTAGTGCAACCAGTTCCCCAAGTAAAAATTGGAGAGACATTGGGGGAGATTTATAAAAACCTGTGCAGAGGAAAAGTTGCTCAGTTGCCCATAGCAACCAATAAGCTCGCTTCTTTCATTTTTAACAAGGCCTCTGCAAAGGGAAAGAAGCAATCTGATTGGTTGCTATGGGCAACTGGGCAACTTTTCCTCTGCACAGGTTTTGATAAATCTCCCCCATTGTCAGTGCACCAGAAGCAGGAGGTGAAGGAATTCCTGCAGTGAAATAAATGCAAGTTTTCTGACCTACCAGGCTGCACTCTAATAAAACACCATAAAACACTCACAGCCATACAGGATTTCATAATGCATACCCCATGCCCCAGGTAGATGAACTTATTGAAAGGCTTATGAGGGCAAGGTACATCATAACACTTGACCTTACAAAGAGTTATTGGCAGATACCATTATCTGCTAAAGAGAAGACTGCATTTTCCACTCCAGAAGGCCTGTTTCAGTATGTTGTGATGCTATTTGGGCTACATGGGGCCCCTGTTACATTTCAGAGGCTGATGGATCGAATCTTGAGACCACATTGTGATAATGCCTCTGCTTACCTGGGCAATGTGGTCATTTTTTCATCTGACTGGAAAATTCACCACTGTAAGGTACAGGCTGTGTTAGACGCCATCAGTGATGCAGGCTTAAAGGGGTATTCCAGGCCCAAACTTTTTTTTATATATCAACTGGCTCCGGAAAGTTAAACAGATTTGTAAATTACATCTATTAAAAAATCTTAATCCTTCCATTAGTTATTAGCTTCTGAAGTTGAGTTGTTGTTTTCTGTCTAACTGCTCTCTGATGACTCACGTCATGAAAAGCTCCCGGGACGTGACATCATCATTGAGCAGTTAACTTCAGAAGCTAATAACTATTGGAAGGATTAAGATTTTTTAATAGAAATAATTTACAAATCTGTTTAACTTTTCAGAGCCAGTTGATATATATAAAAAAAGGTTTTGCCTGGAATACCCCTTTAACCATAAACCCTGAGAAATGTGCAGTGGGTCTTGTAGAGGGCTGGTTCAAACCCAGATCAATAAGATTGAGGTGATACGGAACTGGCCCAGGCCATTAACAAAGAAACAGGTGAGGGCCTTCCTTGGCATAGCCGGGTACTACCGTCAGTTCGTGACCAACTTTGCCTCAATTGCTACACCATTGACAGACTTAACAAAAAGGTGGTAAGTCAGTAATGGTGAGGTGGACACAAGAGGCAGAAAAGGCTTTTCAGAGCCTAAAGTCTGCCCTGTGTGAACAGCCAGTGCTTGTTTCCCCAAATTTCAGCAAACAGTTTCTGGTCCAGACGGATGCATCTGATACAGGTTTGGGTGCAGTTCTGTCACAAGTGGTTAATGGGTAAGAACACCCAGTAATATACCTGAGTAGGAAACTGACCCCAGCAGAGAAAAATTATGCCATAGTGGAAAGAGAGTGTCTTGCAATCAAGTGGGCATTGGAGTCCCTCAAATATTATCTGCTGGGTAGAGAATTTGTGTTGTGACAGACCATGCTCCTCTGGCCTGGATGAAACAAAATAAAGAGAGAAATGGAAGAGTGACCAGATGGTTTCTCTCCTTAAAAAATTTCAGTTTTAAAGTGGAACATAGACCTGGAAAATTGCAAGGAAATGCGGATGCATTGTCCAGGGTGTACTATATGGCCATTGTAAATCCCCAGACCTCTGGTCTGAAGAAGGGGGAGGGGGGGGGGAATTTGTGGTAAAGTGTACGGGAAAGTGGTGGATGGGGTGTATATGTCGCCTGGTTTCCTCAGCCAGGTATGATAAAGGAAATCCAGAAGGATGCTGCTTTAGCAGAGCTAGTCTTCTAGGCCTCTTTTGTTTAAACTTTATGGGCTGGATTTCCTGGACTGGAGGACAGGTTGGATGGCGGAGTGCTCCAGTCCACACCCCTAGTCCACTATGGGTTTCCCTATTTCAAGGTGTCCTTAGGTGACTTTGGTTGGCTGCTGATTGCTGGAAAGACAGAGGAGAAACAGCCACAGTCAGAGCTGTAGCTGAAAACCTACCAGGTCTGAACCTTCCTCTATGGACATTTGTGTGAGTTTGCTTGGGGACAGACATTAGGCCCACAGTAGGATAAAGAGGTATCCCGATGTTTAGTTGGAGCCGGATAGGCTTTGGTTTTTTTGTTGTCTTGTTTGCACTATGCATTGTGCCTAAAATTCATTTAAATAAACATCCTCTTTGATGCCTGTGTGAATATTGCAATTGCCCACCCCACCATGTGAGCTGTTCCCTACACCACATACCTACATCTAAGTAGTGTACTATTTTGTACCTGTTAATCTGTCAAGGGCCTAGATGCTGTGAAATACCGGACAAGAGTAATCACCAGCTGGTGTTTTACTCCATTACTTCTTTAAGCATACTGTAGCGCATTTTTGTGCCCACATAAGTGCATACCACATACCTACATCTAAGTAGTGTACATTTTGTACCTGTTAATCAGTCAAGGGCCTAGATACTGTGAAAGGACAGGCAAAAGTACTCACCTGCTGGTGTTGTACTCAAATACTTTTGTAAGCGTTCCATAACGCATTTTTCTGCCCTCATAAGAGCATACCACATACCGACTTCTAAATAGTATACTATTTAGTACCTGTTAATCTGTCAAGGGCCTAGATACTGTGAAAGGACAGCCAAAAGTACACACCTGCTGCTGTTCTAGACAAATACTGTTTTTAGTGTAGTGAAGCGTATTGTACTCCCCTCATATATGCACAGAAGTGCCAGGATGTGCAGAGAGGAGTGGAAGAGGCCTAAATCCATCAGGAAGAGGTCGCAGCAGACTAGGGGTGAGTGGCAGCAGGAATTGTAGCGAGAGGCCATATCTCCCGGTATCAGCTAGCGGTTGCGTCTCGACCAGCAACCCATCTGCCGTCATCAATTGGCTAACATGGTCATCCACTTCATCACAAGTGACATCTGATACCCCCAGTCAACAGTCGGTGAGTTCCTCAGACACAACCCTCAGTGAGCATGGTCCGGAAGCAGTCCCTGTCCTCCCATTGCCTCTGTCCTACGCTGTTCCCTCCCCTAAAGAAGTATCTTATGCTGTGCGTTCAGCTCCATTATTGAGTGAGGACAATGTAATAGAGGACAGTCAGCAGCTACTGCCCAGCCAAGAAAAGGAGGAGACATCCGCTGCTTCCTCTGCTAGGTGGGCAAGTAGTGATGAGGGGAGTGACGTGGGAGGCGGTGTTCCCAGCATTCAGGGTCTTGAAGCAGACACTGATTAGGAACCTGAGGGGGACATCAGTGACGTGCAGACAATTGTTGTTGACGATGAAGCCGATTGAAATTGGGAGCCAGGTGCAGAAGGGGCTTCATCATCATCAGCAGTTAGCATGGTGGCAGAAGTGGAAATCTGGAGCTAAACATGCCCAGGGGAGACCACCTGCTTCGCGGGGGCCTACCTTCCTGGGAGGTAGTGGAACAGGGTTCCCCCGAGACAATGGCAGTAGCAGTCAATTAGTGCGGATTGTTGGTGGGAAAATCAGCTACTCGGTGGTGTGGCAGTTTTTCATCAAGCATCCGTTTGAGGTTAACATAGCCACATGCAAGATGAGTCGGCAGAAGGTGAAACATGGCCAGGGTCTCAATGATGGCACCACGGCCCTGTGTCAATATATGCTGCGCCACCATAAAGCAGCCTGAATGAACTGTGGCTCCGATGTAGTGGTCCAGTCTACTGCATCACCCAGTGGCACGCCGCTCCATATTTAAGCCAGCCAAGGCTCCACCACCTCAGCCAAAGGGAGCTGTGTGTCATACCCTCCTTCTGTCGCTCCAGATGCTCCTGCCCCTCCTACTTTTAGTCAGTCATTCTGCCAACAAACTATCGGCGAAGCCATGTCCAAGAGACAACAGTATGCACCCACTCATCGAGTAGCGCAGATGCTGAATGTGCTCCTGTCCAAGTTGCTGGTGCTGCAGTCCCTCCCTTTTCAAGTGATGGACTCTGCACCTTTCAGAGAACTGGTGGCTGGTGCAGAGCTGAGATGGAGAGTGCCAAGCCGTCATTTCTTTGCTAAGAAAGCAGTACTATGGTCAAGGACAATACATGTCCTTTACGGCCCACTGGGTGAATGTGGTTCTGTCACAGCCACAACTCAAACTTGGACAGGTCACGCTGCTTCCTCCTCCACACTCTCAGGCATTTGGTCCTGTGACAGGGTGCGACTTCACCTCCTCATTCCCCACCGTGTCCTCAGCCTCCATTGCACAGACACATCTCAGTGCCCCTTCAGCATACCATGTGTGCAGGGCACAGCGGTGCCAAACTGTTCTTCACATGGTTTGCCTTGGCGAACAGAGTCACACAGGGAAAGAACTGCTAAAAGTAATTCATAAAGAAATTGGAGCATGGCTTACTCCATGAAAACTGGAAATGGGAAACATGGTGATTGACAACGGGAAGAACATCTTGTCTGCACTGCAACAAGGAAGGCTGAGCAATGCGCCCTGTATGGCACACATGTTCAATCTGGTTGTCAAGTGGTTCCTGAAGTGTTCCCCCCATTTGCAAGACATCCTAACAATGGGAAGGAAAATTTTGCATGAACTTCAGCCACTTGTATACTGTAAAGCACACCCTCCTTGAGCTGCAGTGTCAGAACAGCATCCCCCAGCACAGTCTTATTTGTGACATTGCCACTCATTGGAATTCCACCCTCCATATGTTCGACCGACAATACGAACAGAGAAAAGCCATTACCGATTTCTTGATGATCCAAACGGATAGGGGACTCCCCTGTTTAACTTCAATGTCAACAAGTGGCAGCTCATACATGACACCTGCCTTTTGCTCAGGCCCCTTGAGGAAGCCACATTATTGGTCAGTCGCCAGAATTACGGGATGAACAATGTCATTAGCTGCCTTATTTCCTACATGTGTTGGAAACGATGGCTTATCTAGGCAATGGAGATGTGGCGCCTGCAACTCACGGCCACATGAGCCCTTTGGGGGCTGAACTGGTGTAGAGGGAGGGGCAAAGTGGAGCACAGTTTAGGTTTCACGAAATGGGCAGTTTTTCTAGTCATCTGACAAAAGAGGAGGAACAGGAGCAGCCAGAGGAGCTAGAGGGTTATGAGGAAGGCGAGACAGAGGACACTGACACACCATGGCAGTATGCAGTGGAGATGGAGGCAGAGAGTTCCTCCGAGTCCCTTGCACAAATGGCACAATGCATGTTCACTTGCTTGCGTACTGATCGCCAACTTGCCACCATTCGGCAGTGGGATGATTTCTGGCTCCATACCTTATTGGACCTAAAGCCACAAAATGGGGGCCTTTTTTACACCCACTGAGTGGGAGGACAAACTGACCTACTACAGACACATCCTACGTAGTCAGATGGCCAATGCCATCCTCTTGCAGGTCTGATTCGGGGGGCCCTCTGCCTTACCTTCCACTGCCATGGCTTCTGGGGAGGGGTGGCAGGAGCAGTACCAGCTCCATCAGCAGCAGCCTGAGCCTACAGTCGCTGATGAGTAGCTTTCTTAACCCACATAGTGAAGCAACTAATCAGCAGCAAGTACACCTGGAGAAGAAACTGAACCAGCAGGTGGCGGCATACCTTGACATGCCCATGCCAACACACCTCAAAGATCCACTGGACTTCTGGGCAGCCAAACTTGATTTTGTGGACGCAACTAGCAGAGTTTGCCCTGGAAAAGCTGTCCTTCACAGCCAGTAGTGTGCCATCAGAGTGGGTGTTTAGTGCGGCGGATGCCATAGTCATCCCTAGGAGAACTCATCTGTCAATGAAAAATGTGGAGAGACTGACTGACTCTGTGAAGATGAATCAGGCATGGATCAACCAGTATTTTCACCCACCAATGCCTGATGCATCAGAGTAGATTGACCAACACTTCACAAATATGTATAGTGCCAAACAGATTTAAGGCGCTCCTCCCCAGTTACCAAAATTCCTCTGCATCAGACCTTTTTCCCCCCACCTTTGTCACCGAGTACTGGTATTGCCACCCACCACACCACTCTGTCACCGGGTCACTTTCAGGAATCCTGATGCTGTTGCTGCCACCTCCAGGCTGTCTCATTCTGCCACCATATGGTCTCCACATGCTTCCGCCAACTCCAGGCTGTGCCATTCAGCCACTATATAATCTCCTCATGTGACACCAACTCCAGGCTGTGCCATTCAGCCACTTTATATTCTACTCATGCTGCCGCCAATTCCAGGCTGTGCCATTCAGCCACTATGGGCCTCATTTACTAAGAGTATCAGGTTTTTACTAGTGGGAAAAGTTGTTTCAGACTTGCAGGATTCCTCTCTATTTACTATTGGGGAAAGTTGGGAACATTTTCTGACCAGCTTTTTCTAGGTCGATATTTCCAGCCATTTACCCACAGAATATTCTGTGATTTCAATAGTAAATTGGTTGGGTTGTGAAACCACGCCCCTTTTCGGACCGACCACGCCCCTTTGTGACATACCACGCCCCCATTTGGCTTTTTACAGTGCAATGTCTGGTTTGTTAGATTTTCCAGGCGCACACTGTCGCACACTGTAATATTAACAACCAAAAGAGAAGGGGAGGTTTATATACAACAAAACAACAAATGTGCCCATAAGGCACCAAATCCTCTTGGTCCCTACTCTATTAAAACATAACTTTTATTTGATTTAGTTCATAACACACAAGGGGACATTAAAACCACACCAAACCACTGGAAATTAAATCCACTATTCCTTCCAACTTATTGTGTCTTGTTTTGTATACAATGTTCAGCTAGAACAAGTTTTGTGTCTTGTTTTGTATACACTGTTCAGCGTGAACTAGTTTTTGGAGAGAATATTCAGTACTATATTTGTGCTGATTAAAGGCTTATTGTGCCAGTATTGGAGGCAGTTGCACCTGCAGTGTGCACTGCCTCTCAAACTTTATGTATTCCAGTGGATTTGGGCAATTAAAATCATACATCTGCTAACATCCTACATGTTTCGCCACCAATATGTGGCTTTCTCAAGGATGGCAGCTAGCAGAATGGCCTTTAATCAGCACAAATATAGTCCTCACTGTCGCACACTGGCACAGACTGGCGCAGACATTTCTCAGACAATCTTTGCCAAAATAACCAGACAAAAACTGGTCGGTTTCAGCTTAGTAAATGAGGCCCTATATGTTCAACTCATGCTGCCGCCAACTCCAGGCTGTGCCATTCAGCGACTATATGTTCTACTCATGCTGCCGCCAACCCAGGCTGTGCCATTCAGCCACTATATGGTCTCCCCATCTGCCGCCAACTCCAGGCTGTGCCATTGTGCCACCATGTGACTACTTGTTAGTTTTGGTTTTGTGATCATATAGTAGTAGTTCAAAGTAAACACTGGGATATTAACTTGGGAATCTATTATAAATCTTACATTTAAATAAAATCAAAGAAATCTTTTCAAGACTGAGGCCCTATGATCATCGCCGTCATATTACCTGTGGAATTATCACAAGAATCCAATGAAACAGCTTGGAGCGACAACAATGAACCATAACTAATGAAATGAAACATTCACACTTTCACAGTAAGGCGGATGGTGAAAGGCAGGGGCTGGAACAGGCGGTATCTTGCCTGGTGGAGGACCGCCAGCTCAATTTTAAGATACAACTATGAGCTTTTTCACTGCAGCCACTTCCAGCTTTATGTGCCCTCTTATCCAATGGCACAGAAGCTGAATGTGCTCCTGTCCAAGTTGTTGGTACTGCAGTCCCTCCCTTTTCAAGTGGACACTCAGAGTATGTGGTAGCGCTGAGAGGAAGGGGCTGGAACAGGTGGTAGCTCTCCTCGCGAAGCACTGCCAGCTCGATGAGCACTAGAATGGGTAATCAAAAAATTTAAATAAATTCAAATAAAATAAAATAAAAATTACATAAAAAACCTGCCACATCCAGACACTCTGCCACAGTGATTCTAATAGCTATGCCTGTAATCTGCATATCATACTGAATAACAGTATTATTTCGCTAACACAGCACACTCCCTATGCGTGACAAAGCAAAGTGTTCTACAACCCTTTTGAGCTTCTCTGTAGGCCAGAAATAGCCATTTTTAATAGTAATTTGTAATCAAATGTTTTCAAAAATTTGCTTATCTCTAGTGGCAAACAAGAAGCTTTAATTTTTGGTTGCCATTGGTAATTGTAACATTGGTTATAATTTCAATCAAGGTTAAAAGGGTTATCCT
Organism: Hyla sarda; assembly: GCF_029499605.1. Lineage (NCBI taxonomy): Eukaryota > Metazoa > Chordata > Amphibia > Anura > Hylidae > Hyla > Hyla sarda. Next base: position 114,932,255 of record NC_079197.1, on the reverse strand, counting down.
GGAATTAAAAAAACAGAGCTAATTTCTATAAATAAATAAAAAATAACTCCACGTCTGTCCCCAGGTTGTATGCTGCATTACAAGAACTACAAGCTCAACCCAAGTAAATATTTACCAATATCTTCTGGAAGTGACTAATGACACTGTACAACTTGCTCTTAAACTGAAAGTGTATTCTAAAAAAACATATCTAAAACATATCTAAAGTTTATACCAAAGCATTGTTGATGTTGATGTAGTGATCTGCACCAGGAGTAGTGGAGTTCCATAAACCTTGGCTTTAGAGATTTTATTTTCCGGGGCCTTGTGTACAAATTACAGCTTCATAAAAAGAGTGGTTTGTGGGAATCTTCATCGTGATACCGGGCTACATCAATCAAACCATGTGATACTACAACCCTCATAGTACACTTATACAATTGACAATATAAACAACCTATTTCTGATGTCACAAATTTTGCATTTTGTGTACCTCATCCATATTAAAAAAGCCTGTTAGATTACCACAATATTACACCAGGCAAACACCAAACATGGTGTTTCTCCAATATGGTGCAGACTCAGACATCATCCTCAGACTGAAGGTATGATGATGGGGGGGCTTTGTTGACTAACTTGAATTGTATGAACTGCGGTCTGAGGTTTTTGGCCTAACAGTGTAACAGTGTAAAAGATACTAAAAGCACACCCTCCATTTTGTTGTTATCATTGTACATATAAAACTTATTTGTAATAAGGACTATAAGGTTATATGTGAATTTACCTATAGAAGATTGAGCGTAGCATTAAGTGTTTGAATGCAGTGCAGCTGCCTCTCATTGTTTTCAGTGGGATTCTGCTGCACTAGTCACACTATGTAAATTCTGCTGCAAAATGTCCAGAGTACCGACTCATGTTCATACTTTTGGTGGAATGCAATTGGAAATGGAGCAGCCTGCATCTCAGAGTGGCCTGCTTGTTTTGCAGATGCTTGCTACTGATGGAGGCTCTGCCTGGAATATTTCTGGGCAGAGATTCCGTGGTGTGAATAAGCCTTAAGAGTGAAGAAAGCAGGCGACACATGCAAGACTAGGCTTTGAAAGTCTGGCTTATTATTTAAAGATTGAATTTCCATAATAAGGTTAGAATTGCTGAGTCTTAAAGATCCAGATGAGCTCTGAATTGTAAATGTTTGATTTATGATGTCTTCCTGTGTCTTTCTTGCTTCTTTCTTTAAACAGATTATAGGTAACAGTGATCTAATAACCACTGTCCAACAGCATCAATCATTTATGTATGGGGGCTTGCAAAGAAGATATAGATTTGGTTTCACAGGCAACCCTCTGCCTCAGGTAATATAGGGCAACAAAAGAGATTACGGATGTAGAAACAACTGCAATGAGGTGCTGCTTTTGCTGATTCCAATGTATGTTTACATTATCAGTATTAGGGGTCATAGAGATTTTGCATTATTCTGGCTCAATTTTCACCCAAAAAAAAGTATACACTGGCAATGTCTTGTACCACACCTATCATGTGTTGTATACACTTTTGTTTCTTGCTTGACGAGTTGATTGGTCTGATAGGTAACACTGAACACCAAATTTCACCAAAATTGTGGGGCAAAATAATGACATAAAGTAAACCAATCAATATAGTATATAAAGTAAAACAATGGTGTCTTAAGGGGTACCAAATATGTGACAGTGTCTGGTCTAAGTATACATAAAAAATATTGTACAGGGTTTGTAAGTCTGCCCCATTGTGTTTATTCCCCTGACCCGTCAACTCACCTTGGGATTTTTGCTTAAAAATTCAGTACAGAGAGATACGCTGGATGCCAAGGAAATTCTGTGCAAGAGTCCTGATCTTCAGAAGAAGGCTCATGCACAGAACTAGCTGGGTGTTGTAAAGTTACCCTGGCAACTGTACCTCCCAGTGTGGACTGCTTCTCTCTGTAAACTGTACCAGAGTTTACCAAACTTTAATAAAGTCATTATTTGGAGTCAGAAATGGGAATCATTAAAATAATTGTTTGTGTACTTGATTTCTCTAAAACAATATTACACTTTATTAGTGATATTTTGAAGATATTCTACATGATATTAGTTTATCTTTATATTTATTGGCTATAAAATATATTTTGTATATAGAATATTCAATGATCATTCTACAATTTTCCATATTTTTCTTTACAATGTGTAATAAAAGTGTCTTATGTAAATTGAATTAATAAATTACAGCCTAAATAATGCACAAATACAAGAGTAATTGTCTTTAAACTAATAAACATACTGTGTAAATATATTTCATATGTCATTTGCTGAAAAAAGTCTATTAGAATGTAAAGGGAAAATAAAGTTTTCTAGTATCAAATAATTATAAAGTTATTCTGGTTAAAAAGACATATGGAAATTATCTTTAGGAATAGGATTTAGTATGCTGCCCAGGACTGGTGTCAGCTCTTCACGAATCTGTGCAAGCACCTGAGCCCATCATACTTTTGGAGCCCAATGACAATCATTCTCCATGTTTGTAAAACTTGAAGTTTATGGGGGGAAGAGGGAACTTTTTTTTTTTTTTTAACCAAGGGTCCATATTAGAGATGAGCAAACTTTTCCAAAATTAGATTCGGCCGATTCGCCGAATTTTCTGAAAAAGTTTGTTTCGATCCGAATTTGTTTGCGGCGAATCAATATTAAATAAGGCTATTTCTAGTCTACATACAGCCTCTATAGGGGTATAGAACACTTTGCTGTGTCCTAAAACGCATATGGGGTGTGCTGGGGTAGTGAAATAATATTGTTATTCAGAATAGCATGCAGATTACCAGCATCGCTCTTAGAATCACTGCCGCACAGCAGCACAAAGACAGAGCCTGGTGGTGGCATCAGTGTCAGGAGACCATATAGTGACTGAATGACATAGCTTGGAGGTGTTGGCAGCATGAGGACACCATATAGTGGCAGAATGACACAGTGTGGAGGTGTTGACAGCATGCGGAGACCCTATAGTGGCTGAATGGCACAGCATGGAGGTGTTGGCAGCATGAGGACACCATATAGTGGCTGAATGGCACAGCGAGGAGATGTTGGCAGCATGAGGACACCATATAGTGGGTGAATGGCACAGCGTGGAGGTGTTGGCAGCATGAGGACACCATATAGTGGCAGAATGACACAGCGTGGAGGTGTTGGCAGCAATAGGACCCCATATAGTGGCTGAATGACACAGCGTGGACATGTTGGCTGCAAGAGGATACCATTTAGTGGCTGAATGGCACAGCGTGGAGTTGGCTGATGCACTAGTACGCTACACACCAGGGCTTCACAATCCCCCCCCCCCCCCAAAAAAAAAAAAACAACACAATATGAGAAGTTTTTGACAAAGATTTCTCATAGGTAGCACCCGTTATCCAAAAATTTGAAATTCCCAGACCCAGGACCCACCTCTGCGGCATCAATAACCCATATATTGCCTGAAGGACACAGCCTGGAGTTGGCTGATGCACCAGTACTCACCAGGGCTTCACAATCCCCCCTCCAAAAAGAACACAATGAGACATTTTTGTCCAAGATTTCTCATTGGTAGCACCTGCTATCCAAAAATTTGAAATTTCCAGAACCAGGCGCTACCCCTGCGGCATCAGTAACCCATATATTGCCTGAATGACACAGCCTGGAGTTGGCTGATGCAAGAGTACACACCAGGGATTCACAATCCCCACCAAAAAACAACACAATTAGAAATTTATGACCAAGATTTCTCATAGGTAGCACCCGCTATCCAAAAAAATTGAAATTCACAGACCCAGGCCCCACCACAGCGGCATCAGTAACCCATATATTGCCTGAAGGACACAGCCTGGAGTTGGCTGATGCACCAGTACTCACCAGGGCTTCACAATCCCCCCTCCAAAAAGAACACAATGAGACATTTTTGTCCAAGATTTCTCATTGGTAGCACCTGCTATCCAAAAATTTGAAATTTCCAGAACCAGGCGCCACCCCTGCGGCATCAGTAACCCATATATTGCCTGAATGACACAGCCTGGAGTTGGCTGATGCAAGAGTACACACCAGGGATTCACAATCCCCACCAAAAAACAACACAATTAGAAATTTATGACCAAGATTTCTCATAGGTAGCACCCGCTATCCAAAAAAATTGAAATTCACAGACCCAGGCCCCACCACAGCGGCATCAGTAACCCATATATTGCCTGAAGGACACAGCCTGGAGTTGGCTGATGCACCAGTACTCACCAGGGCTTCACAATCCCCCCTCCAAAAAGAACGCAATGAGACATTTTTGTCCAAGATTTCTCATTGGTAGCACCTGCTATCCAAAAATTTGAAATTTCCAGAACCAGGCGCCACCCCTGCGGCATCAGTAACCCATATATTGCCTGAATGACACAGCCTGGAGTTGGCTGATGCAAGAGTACACACCAGGGATTCACAATCCCCACCAAAAAACAACACAATTAGAAATTTATGACCAAGATTTCTCATAGGTAGCACCCGCTATCCAAAAAAATTGAAATTCACAGACCCAGGCCCCACCACAGCGGCATCAGTAACCCATATATTAGCTCAAGGACACAGCCTGGAGTTGGCTGATACACCATTACACACCAGGGCTTCACAATCCCCCCCAAAAAACAAGACCTTGAGAAATGTTTCACAAAGATTTCTCATAGGTTGCACCCGCTATCCCAAATTTTGAAATTCACAGACCCAGTCCCCACCTCTGCGGCATCAGTAACCCATATATTGCATAAAGGACACAGCCTGGAGTTGGCTGATTCAAGAGTGCACACCAAGGCTTCACAGCTCCCCCCAAGAACAACATAATGATAATTTTTTGACAAAGATTTTTAAATTGTTTGTGATAAAAACAATCTCAAATGAATGAGTTGATGAGGCCCCAAAATTAAGGACGGTGGACCACCAAAAATCATAATTTTCACCAAAAAGGATGAAGAAGCAGAATTAATCCCTCTTTGAATTTTTTTAGTAAAATTTTACGTAATAAATCACACGCAACAAGCGTTCCGTTATGTAATGGTTATCCTTCTGGAAATTTCAAATTTATTACCCTGTTTCCCAAATGTAGGACATCCTCGGAAGATAAAACTTACTATACCATACCAGGACAAGCTTGCTTGCAAGTTACCCTTTATTCTGAAACGTGCATCCCTGCAAAAAAGTTTCCAGAGAACGTTTGATGCCTGTCAGAAGAGTGGCGTGACAGATGCCCGTCTGAAGCTAGGCATGAAGGATGCCCGCGAGAAAATGGTCGCCAAAGATGCACGTTTCAGAATAAAGGGTAAAGTGCAAGATGCCCAAGATCAGATCACCAAAGGATTTTTTTCGCCAAAAATAATTAAGCAGAGTTAATCCCTCTCCGGATTTTTTTCTTATATTTTCATTAAAAAATCACGTTCCGTTGTGTAACGGTTAGCATTACTGATAAAATTATCAGTAAATTTAACAATAACACTACCCAAGAGTGTTTAATTACCTCATACATTGCACCTTGAACAGTCAGGAGTAGGCCTCAGCAGTACCCAAGAGGCTTTAATAACCCCTTACCTTGCCCGATCAATTACGAGATCGAGCAATAACAGGTGTGTTATGGCCTCAGATGTCCTGGGCCGCACTAGCGCTCCACTGAACGAATTAGCGTGTATCTATCTTTCAAGGACAGGTGCGTGTAACACGCTGAAACCAGTTCGTGATAGGGATCTGGGATTGCAATTATTTACCCTTAAAAAAGGAATTACCAGTAAGTAAGGGTCATAAGCTTGCGTTGATTAAGTCCCTGCCCTTTGTACACACCGCCCGTCGCTACAACCGATTGGATTGGATAGTGAGGTCCTCGGATCGGCCCAGGCGGGGTAGGAGAAGGCCCTGACAGAGCGCCGAGAATTTAACGATCATTGTTGAAATTTGCATTAAGCATGTATTTAGCTACTGCTAAACATCCAAAAATGTAAGGCCCAAGGCCAGAGGCACCAGGGAGGCAAGTAGTTTGTGAAAGACACAGAATGAGTCTGAAGCAGTCATTCGCAGTACCCAAGAGGGTTTCATAACCCCTTACATTTAAAGATCAATGTTAAGCATGTATTTAGCTACTGCTAAACTGCAAAAATTATAGGCCCAAGGCCTGAGGCACCAGTGAGGCAACTAGTTTGTGTAAGACACAGAATGAGTCTGGAGCAGTCATTCGCAGTACCCAATAGCGTTTCATAACCCCTTACATTTAAAGATCAATGTTGACATTTGCATTAAGCATGTATTTAGCTCCTGCTAAACATCCAAAAATGTAAGGCCTAAGGCCAGAGGCACCAGGGAGGCAAGATGTTTGTGAAAGACACAGAATGAGTCTGTAGCAGTCATTCGCAGTACCCAAGAGGGTTTCATAACCCCTTACATTTAAAGATCAATGTTTACATTTTCATTAAGCATGTATTTAGCTACTGCTAAACTTCAAAAAAATTACAGGCCCAAGGCCAGAAGCATCAGTTTCCCCCATTTTAGGAGCATAGTTGTCCCCCAGATTAGGAGTATAGATGTCCCCCAGATTAGGAGCATAGATGTCCCCCAGATTAGGCAGCAAAAATGTCCCCCAGATTAGGAGCATAATTGTCCCCCAGATTAGGAGCATAATTGTCCCCCAGATTAGGCAGCATAGATGTCCCCCAGATTAGGAGCATAGTTGTCCCCCAGATAAGGAGCGTAGTTGTCCCCAAGATTAGGAGCATAGTTGTCCCCCAGATTAGGAGCATAGATGTCCCCCAGATTAGGAGCATAGTTGTCCCCCAGATTAGGCAGCATAATTGTCCCCCAGTCAGCGCGGGCCGGTCAGGGCCAATCAAAGGGCCTTATGTGGCAAGCGGGCCATACAATGCCCAGGTCTGCCTCAGAGGGTTTTAGTGGACAGACGAGTTCGCCTTGGGGTGACTATGGCCCCGGCCGCACTAAACACCCGCACTGATGGCACACTACTGGCCGGGCAGGACAGCTTTTCCAGGGCAAAATCTGCTAGTTGTGGCCATAAATCAAGTTTGGCTGCCCAGAAGTCCAGCGGATCTTCAATGGTTGTTGGCATGGCCATGTCAAGGTATGCCACCACCTACTGGTTCAGGTCCTGCTCCATGTCTACCTGCTGCTGATGAGTTGCTTCACTATGCGAGTGAAGAAAGCTACTCATCACCGACTGTAGACTCAGGCTGCTGCTGATTGAGCTGGTACTGTTCCTCCCACCCCTCCCCTCCCCAGCAGCCATGGCAGTGGAAGGTGAGCGCAGAGGGCCCCCCGAGTCAGACCTGTGAGTGGATGGACCACGTGGCCGATAGGCATCAGCCAACTGACTACGTAGAATCTCTCTGTAGTAGGTCAGTTTGTCCTCCCTCTCAGTGGGTGTAAAAAAGGCCCCCATTTTGGGACGGTAGCGAGGGTCTAATAAGGTGGAGATCCAGAAGTCATCCCGCTGACGAATTTTGACAATTCGGGGGTCACTACACAAGAAACTGAGCATGCATCATGCCATTTGCGCCAGTGACTCGGAGGGACTACCTGCCTCCATCTCCACTGCATACTGCCACGGTGTGTCTGGGTCCTCTGTCTCAACTTCCTCATAACCCTCCAGCTCCTCTGGCTGCTCCTGCTCCTCCTCTCCTATCCAAAGACTAGAAACACCGGCCATCTCATCAAACCTAAACTGTGCTCCGCTCTGCCCCTCATCATCCTCCTCCTCCAGTTCAGCCCCCACAGGGCTCATGCAGCCTTGAGATGTAGGCACAACATCTCCATTGCCGTGACCAGCCATGGTTTCAATCATTTGTTGTAGGAAATGTAGGAGTGAAATTACGTTGTTCATGGCGTAATCCAGGTGACTCACAAATAATGTGGCTTCCTGAAAGGGCCTCAGCAAACGGCAAGTGTCATGTATGAGCTGCCACTGGTTCACATTGAAGTTACACAGGGGAGTACTCCTATCTGCTTGGATCATCAAGAAATCGGTGATGGCTTTTCTTTGTTCATATAGTCTGTCCAGCATATGGAGGGTGGAATTCCAACGTGTGGCAACGTAACAAATAAGACTATGTTGTGGGATACCGTTCTGACGCTGCAGCTCAAGGAAGGTCTGCTTGGTGGTGTACGAGTGGCTGAAGTGCATGCACAGTTTACTTGCCATTTTCAGGATGTTTTGCAAATGGGGTGAAGACTTGAGGAAGTGCTTGACAACCAGATTCAACACGTGTACCATGCAGGGCGCATGTTTCACACTTCCTTTTCGCAGCGCGGAAACAATGTTCTTCCCGATGTCTGTCACCATGGCTCCCATTTCCAGATTTTGTGGAGTAAGCCATACTCGGATTTCTTTACGAATGAACTTTAGCAGTTCCTCCCCTGTGTGACTCCGTTCGCAGAGGCAAACCATGTGAAGAACAGCTTGACACCGCCGTACCCTACACACATGGTACAATGAATGGTCACCGAGATTTGGACGTGAAGTGGAGGCCGAGGCCACGGGGGAGCATGAGGAGGCGGCGTCGCACACTGTAACAGGACCAACTGCTTGGGAGCGAGAGCGTGGAGGAGGAAGCGGTGTGACCTGTCCAAGTTGCTGTTGTGGCTGTGCAGGAACCACATTTACCCAGTGAGCCGTAAAAGACAAGTATTTTCCCTGCCCGTAGTTACCGCTCCACACGTTGGCACTGCCGTGCACTTTTGAACACACCGACAGGCTCAAGGACTGGCCCACCTTCTCTTGTACAAACTTATGTAGGGCTGGTACTGCCTTGTTCGCAAAGAAATGACAGCTTGGGACTCTCCACCTCGGCTCGGCACAAGCCATCAATTCTCTGAAAGGTGCAGAGTCCACCTCTTGAAAAGGGAGGGACTGCAACACCAACAACTTGGACAGGAGCACATTCAACTTCTGCACCGTTGGATGAGTGGGCGCATACTGTTGTCTCTTGGACATGGCTTCGCCGATGGATTATTGGCGGAATGGCTGACTAAAAGCGAGAGAAGCAGAAGCGACAGAAGGAGGGTTTGACACACAGCTCCCTTCGGCTGAGGTGGTGGAGCCTTGGCTGGATGAAGGAGGGAGTGGATGGCCACTGGGTGATGCAGCAGGCTGGACCACTACATCGGAGCCACGGTTCTCCCAGGCTGCTTTATGGTGGCGAAGCATGTGTTGACACAGGTGCCGACATTAGGACTCTGGCCACGCTTCACCTTCTGCCAACAGATCTTGCATTTGGCTACGTGAACCTCCTCCGGATGCCTTATGAAAAACGTCCACACTGCCGAGTAGCTGATTTTCCCACCCGCAGACTGCACTAATTGACTGCTACTGGCGCTGTCTCCAGGAACCCCTGTTCCACTACCTCCCGAAAAGGTAGGCTGCCGCGAAGCAGGTGGTCTCCCCCGGGCACGTTTGGCTTATGAATTTCCACTACTGCCACCACGCTGACTGCCAACCGTGCTACCGCCTTGCTGCCTCAAGGGCAACCTGCAACTCTCTTCTCCTGATGATGATGAAGCCCCTTCTGCACCCGGCTCCCAATTGTGATCAGCTTCATCATCATCAACAGTTGTGTGCACGTCACTGATGTCCTCCTCAGGTTCCCCAACAGTGTCTGCTTCTGGACCTCTTGCAACACTTGCAACACCGCCTCCCACGTCACTCTCCGCATCACTACTTGGCCGCCTAGCGGAGCAAGCGGCGCATGTCTCCTCCCCTTCTTGGCTGTCCAGTAGCTGCTGACTGTCCTCTATTGGATCGTCTTCAGTAAATAGTGGAGCTGAACCCACAGCTTAAGATACTTCTTTAGGAGAGGGAACAGCATAGGACAAAGGCAATGGGAGAACACGGACTGCTCCCGGGCCATGCCAACTGAGGGTTGTGCCTTTCTTTCATAGTATGTAGGCCCTTGACAGATTAACAGGTACTAAATGGTACAATACTTGGATGTATGTATGTGGTATGCACTGATGAGGGCCTATTAGCAGAAAAAACTCTGTATTTTTGTAAAACACCAGCTGGTGGATACTATTGTTTGGACTTTGATGGTTTGGAGCACCTTGACAGCTTAACAGGTACTAAATGGTACAATACTTGGATGTAAGTATGCGGTATACACTGATGAGGGCAGTAATATGCCTGTTAGCAGAAAAAACTCAGTATTTTCATAAAACACCAGCCAGTGGATACTATGGTTTGGACTTTGACGGTTTGGAGCACCTTGACAGCTACTAAATGGTACAATACTTGGATGTACGGATGCGGTATGCACTGATGAGGGAAGTAATATGCCTAACTATTAGCAGAAAAAACTATGTATTTTTGTAATACACCAGCCAGTGGATACTATTGTTTGGACTTTGACGGTATGGAGCACCTTGACAGCTTAACAGGTACTAAATGGTACAATACTTGGATGTACATATGCGGTACACACTGATGAGGGCAGTAATATGCCTATTACCAGAAAGAACTCTGTATTTTTGTAAAACACCAGCCGGTGGATACTATTGTTTGGACTTTGACGGTTTGGAGCACCTTGACAGCTACTAAATGGTACAATACTTGGATGTACGTATGCGGTATGCACTGATGAGGGTAGTAATATGCCTAACTGTTAGCAGAAAAAACAATGTATTTTTGTAATACACCAGCCGGTGGATACTATTGTTTGGACTTTGACGGTATGGAGCACCTTGACAGCTTAACAGGTACTAAATGGTACAATACTTGCATGTATCTATGCGGTATGCACTGATGAGGGCAGCAATATATGCGTAACTATACGCAGAAAAAACTGTTTAAAAAAAAAACAGCTGGTGAATGCTATTGTTTGGACTTGCACAGTATGTAGCCAGCCCCTTGACAGATTAACAGGTACAAAATGGTGCAAATGCACTACAGTCCACTGAACAATCACATATTTCTGAACAGCAGCAGGACCCAACAGTGCAGCACCACAAGAAAAAATCCAGGGATTGAACCCTAAATTGCACTCTGTCACACAATTCTGAGCAGCAGAAGTTTTGTGTAGCAAATAAAAATAAACTCAATTGGGCTGAACAATGAGTAGATAAGATTCTTCAGAAAGTTCAGGCAGCTTGGAGATCTGTATGAGGCAGCTGACAGCTATCTGCCCCTCTCTGCTGCAATGCTCAATAACGTGAATAGGAGGTTTAGCAATCAATGATGCTTCTCAGTGTAACAGCACAGCACTCTGCACTCCTGCCTTTCCCTAATGCTGATGTGACTAGCAGTTGCAGTGTAACGCTGTGGTATGAGCCATTCACACACACACAGTCCCGTCCTCTCCATCTGAGTGCATAGATGAAATGAAGAGAGGCAAGATGGCTGCCGATTATATAGGGGCTGTGACATCACAGGGGTCAGTGAACACTGATAGGCTGCATCTCACATGTGGTTCAGGGTCAGCCCGCCTACCTTCATTCCCGCCGCTGTTTTCCACCCTGCCATAATCCCTTGCCCCATGTACTCACATGTGGATCCGCCATCTTAGGTCCCCAATAGCCTGGAACGCTGTAAAATGGAGTTTAATGAAGCGATTCGCGAGATAAAATTGCGGCGATATTCGTATTCGTTGCGAATCGAATTTTTCATGAAATTAGTAACGAATTCGGGTTCGTCAACTTTGATTCGCTCATCTCTAGTCCATATACTCACAAAGAATGCAAATACAGCCAAGTGGAGAAATATATATATATATATATATTTTTTTTTGTTATGGACAATATAGTATTTGAGACATACTGTGGGTTAAACTGTGGGTTTTAATTGATGATAATATAGGAAAAACTTAATAATATTCAGTGGAAGCTAGATTGCTTAATGTATCCAATACTTACATTTGCAACATTGGCTGCAAATGTAAACTTTTACATTGTATGCCTTGTAGCACAATGTACAGGAATAGGGATTCCTGTCTTTTGACAAGAGTCCCTTCTCCAGTATGAAAGCAAATCAACCATTGTCATGAAACAGATTATGGGACTTTAACTCCACTGCATTATGACCTATGGTTCAGCTTCAGCTTGTTTATTGGGTATGCTCAGTTGCAGGTCTTAGAGTTAAAGGTTAGTGAGCCTTTTCTCTATAAAGCAGAAAAGAATGGGAACTATGAACTAATGTGGTATGCTCACCAGTAAAGTACATATCCTTCCTGGATATTAGTCAATGTTTGATGTCGTTTGACTTTCTCTATGTAACCTAATGCTGTCAACATTAATTTAACAGCCAGCTATCATCTTATTCATACACTTCCAGGAAAAATACCATAACAATGGTGCAACTTTCTAGTTTAAGCTTGTTTTCTAGATAGATTATGAAATCATGGAGAAGGGTGGTTAAAGAAATATTCTAGTTTTCTGGCTTGGTTGAAACATTTCAGTAGTATTTTGCTCTGTACTTTTAGGCAAAACCAATAATTGGTTCAAAACACGTAAAAACATAAAAAGCTGCAAAGTTCTAATATTGATTGAAAATACTAAACAAAATACTGACTAAAATGCTGTATCTGAATTTAGCCTTAGACAGTCTAAGAATGTGCCAGATTTATCACAGTAGCTCAGACTGTTTGAAAATTTGCCACATCTTTAGAACTTTATACTTTTATGGTCAAAATGTGCAGCAAAATAAAAAGCCTTATTTGGCATATGGTGTCACCCCTAAGCCATGCCATGGCCAATTTTTAATGAAGCAACACCAACCTACCTCTGGCTAAGCCACACCTCCTTATCAGGACGATGCAGATAATTGCCATTGGACATTGAAGGCATGTTTACATATACAGGATTTACTGCATATTTTCGCTGCATATTTTCTGCTGCTGAATTTACCACTCATTAAAGTTAATGGGTAGCAAAATCAACTGCACAAAATATGCAGCAGATCCTGTAGATGTGAATGTACCCTAAAAAGGCATTCACTACTCCTACAGTAATACTAAGATATACCACCGTTTTATGATCAGTGATGCTTTAATCTTTGGAACCTTAAAGGGGTTCTCAGCTGGAAAACGTCTTATCCTCTATCCAAAGGATAGTGTATAAGATGTCTGATCACAGAGATCCTGCCGCAGGGGCCCTCAAAGATCTCCGAGCCGGCTTCCGCCTCCATACATGTCTATGGAAGGGGACGTGATGGCTAGTACATAGCTGTCACGCCTCCTCCCATAGACAAGAATGGAGGGAGTGTGAAGGCTACAGTCACCAGTCATCTGGCACAGAGGGGAGTTTGTTCCGTGCACCAGATAACTAGGGTGCTGCAGAGGAGATTGAGGGGGTCCCCAGCAGCAGGACTCCTGTGATCAGACATCTTGTGCCCTATCCTTTGGATAGGGATAAGATGTTTTCCGGCGTAGTACCCCTTTAAGTGATCCTGAGAATAAATATCTTGCAATTGTTTGATATTATATTTTGAGTGAGAGGTTGCAATGAGGATAACCGGAGCCCTTATTGTACTTACAGTATAGTAAAACAATAACATTTTTCAACCTGCTAAATGGGATCATTTCAGTTTCTCTGTTTAATACATCATTCAAGTTATGACCAAAGTAAAGTCCATACATTGTTATACTATTTAGGTTTGAGGTCTGTAGCTTTACAAAAACTATATATAAATTGTCATAAGTAATAACATTCCCTCTTTCTACGTACTCTCTTTGCTTGAATGTCACTGCAGTGTCCAAGCCATACATGATCCTCATTTATCTTCATAATAGAGGGACAGTTATAATTTATAAAACCTACCAGTGAGGGATATGTCAGTCATGACAATGACACCATAATTGATGTATGACAACTCTGTTTCTAAAACTCACCTCTCATCTCTATGTACCGTATATACTCGAGTATAAGCCGACCCGAGTATAAGCCGAGACCCCTAATTTCAACCCAAAATCCCAGGAAAAGTTATTGACTCGAGTATAAGCCTAGGGTGGGAAATACCTCATCCCCCCTGTCATCATCCAGACCCGTCATTAACATCCTCATCATCCCCTTGTCATCATCCCACACATCCCCCCTTCATCATCCCCTTGTCATCATCCCACACATCCCCTTATCATCCCACACATCCCCCCTTCATCATCCCCTTGTAATCATCCCACACCCCCCCCCTTCATCATCCCCACCCCCCTTCATCATCCCCACACCCCCCCCCCCCCTTCATCATCCTCTTCTCATCATTCGCCCTCAGTGGTCTTCAACCTGCGGACCTCCAGAGGTTTCAAAACTACAACTCCCAGCAAGCCCGGGCAGCCATCGGCTGTCCGGGCTTGCTGGGAGTTGTAGTTTTGAAACCTCCGGAGGTCCGCAGGTTGAAGACCACTGCGGCCTTCAACATGCGGACCTCCAGAGGTTTCAAAACTACAACTCCCAGCAAGCCCGGGCAGCCATCGGCTGTCCGGGCTTGCTGGGAGTTGTAGTTTTGAAACCTCCGGAGGTCCGCAGGTTGAAGATCACTGCGGCCTTCAACATCATCCAGCCCCCTCTCACCCCCTTTAGTTCTGAGTACTCACCTCCGCTCGGCGCTGGTCCGGTCCTGCAGGGCTGTCCGGTGAGGAGGTGGTCCGGTGAGGAGGTGGTCCGGGCTGCTATCTTCACCGGGGGCGCCTCTTCTCCGCGCTTCCGGCCCGGAATAGAGCCGTTGCCTAGACAACGACGCATCTGCGTCGTTGTTAAGGCAACGTGACTATTCTGAGGCCGGGCCCGAAGCGCTTAGAAGAGGCCTCCCCGGTGAAGATAGCAGCCCGGACCACCTCCTCACCGGACCACCTCCTCACCGGACAGCCCTGCAGGACCGGACCAGCGCCGAGCGGAGGTGAGTACTCAGAACTAAAGGGGGTGAGAGGGGGCTGGATGATGTTGAAGGCCGCAGTGGTCTTCAACCTGCGGACCTCCGGAGGTTTCAAAACTACAACTCCCAGCAAGCCCGGACAGCCGATGGCTGCCCGGGCTTGCTGGGAGTTGTAGTTTTGAAACCTCTGGAGGTCCGCAGGTTGAAGACCACTGCGGGTGGGGGAGTTCACTCGAGTATAAGCCGAGGGGGGTGTTTTCAGCACGAAAAATCGTGCTGAAAAACTCGGCCTATACTCGAGTATATACGGTATTTATTTTCAAAGTCATTCACCATATCATAGAGTGGTCTTACTGTCATAACTTAAAAAAAAAAAATAAAATAAAAAAAGTGCTGTATTGCATTAAGACAAAAATAAATTTGTTAAGACAAAAAAAATAAAAAATCCTGAATTATGTTTTGGAATATTTTCTTATCACTGCTTTGCACATAATAAAATCAAAGAAATCAAAGTACAGGTTCATTGTTTCTGTGGATTACTCTCAGAAATGCATTGTCATCTATGGAGACAGCACACATCTGAGTAGTCCTAGCACCGCCGGAACATGCAAATGTGCATAATGTCCGCCCACATTTTACGCCATGTGAACATACCCTAAGAGTGTGCAGGATCTACAGGCCCAGCTGTAACATCTGTGGGCAAATGTGCCACAGGATTCCATACAGAACCTATATGCCTTAATGCCCAACCATATCTCATATTGTATCTAAGATAAAACAGTCTCAATGGGTCCTTAAGCCTTCTTTAATTTGTATATTTTTTTTCCCATAAGCTTATTCTTTTTCTCTAATACTGTATTGTAACGACATTGACTCATATGAAGTTTAATTTTCATACTGCAAGCAGATAAAAAAAAAGGGCTGTCCAGTAAATAACACTTATCCCCTATCGACAGAATAGGGGATAATTGTCTGGTCAGGAGGGGTTCACCTGCTAGTACACCTGCAGTCTCTATAACAGGGCCCATCTATTACCTTAAAGTGCTCCGGTCCCCACCTTCTGAGACATACTAGTCTTGTTAGTGACAGACTGCTCAGCCAATCATCGGCCTTAGTGGTTGCCCGCCTCAGTGGGTGAATGGCGGGCCATCACTGCCGAGTCTAGTACATCTCTGAAGGTGGGGGCCTTAGGGATTAGAGGTAACAGATGGGCCCAGTTCTGGAGATGCTGACAGGATCCCAGTGGTCACACTTCTCCGCAATCAGACTCTTATGCCCTATCCTGTGGATTGGGGATATGTGCTATGAGCTGAAGAACACCTTTACCAGTTGTACCCCATGTTGTATCCCCCTGTCCAGAATTGATTGGCAGTCACCATTCTTTTCTACCTTTGATTGCTGTAAAGAGTCACAGATCAGCAGATTCTCACCTCACTCAATTCTGCGTGATAGATATATCATCAGGTAGAACTGCTAAAAGCATAAGTAATTCTTCCGTGCATCGATAGCTTCCAATAGTCATCACTATGTTCTCTGTTTGTATCTGGAAGTGAATGGCATTTTTGCCAGCACTCACACAAGAAGTCTCCCCTTTTTGTGTTGCTGAGCAGAGTCGATCGGATTTTGTATTTGGTGTTGCCTAGCATAACATGAATCTGTGATGCCCGCCTTACCGTTTTGCCTGTTTCTGACAATAAAACATTGCTGCCAACCAAAGATGTCTCTTGGAGATCCTTCAGAGATATCAGCTTGGTAGCTACTAACAGCAAAGACTAAATCCTTATACGAGTGATTTCACAAGAAAAAGAGGGAAAAGTCACTACTTATTGTAAAATATATATATTTTATTGATGTGAATTAAAAAACATGATTAGACAATATAAAATTTCACATAGAAGAGAGAATCTCCGCTGATTGGAGAAAAAGGCATCACTCCAGAAGGTCCACATAACAAAGAGTCACATACATAATATAAAGTGGTTGTTCCTCACACTGCAACATCCTCAAGGAGCAAACAAAGAAGAGCAGGTACATACCAATATAGTAATACAATAAACAGAGGACCACTGGAGAGATGCCACCCCATCGCACGTTTCGGGATGTCTTTCGTCCTGGGGGTTGAGTCCTCTCAGCAGAAGGTGCATTTTATACCAGAACCGGCCAATAAAAACATGATTGAAACAATTCCCACCTGATTTGGTCTGTTTCCATTTGTGCATGCTGCCAGTAATGTGAGGAGGCCGCTACTACTGGAAGCTGCGTCACCAACCTGGTCACGTGAGCGGTCACATGACCGCATCACATGAGCGGCTGTGTAAGATACAGACCCAGAAGAGTGCCGTCTGGCATACCCGCTCATGCGCACTTCAGATTATCTGTCAGTGCAGAGTCAGAGCTACCAACAGCAATCATATGTCCTAAAGGGGGGGGAAGGGGGGAGAATGGGAGGGGAGAGGCAGGGGAAGAGGGAGAAGGGTAGGAGGGAAAGAAAGGCAAAGTCAGGTCCAATTGACCACCAGAGAAATGTCCGGCATATACTGTAGAGAGTTGTGGTCTGCTTGTGTCCAAAGCTAGATAGTCTCTCACTCCAAAGTCCGAGTTCAAGCTGTCAATCCAAGGGAAATTGGAAAGGCACAGTCTGGTTCTATAAAACAGAAAATACAGAACAATACATTTTATATACATACAAATTAAAATCAATAAAAACTACATAAAAAGCAAAACTACTGAAAAAATGTCAGGTGATCAGAGAAATGGGGCAAATGGTAATACCTCATTAAGTCCATGAGGTTGTAATCTATGAAGACACCTTATCCTTCTACTTTCATGTTAAACATCCATAAATCAAATTGGTCAAGGCCCTTCACTCTCAAGAGTTTAGGAATACATCAATGCTCGGCCAAAAAATGTCATGCAATCGGCTTCAATTCATTAGTATTCATACATGTGGAAGCTTGTCTAATGTCCCGCATGTGTCCTCGTACCTTAACTTTTAGGGCTCTTGATGTTAATCCAATATAAATCTTTGGACATGGACAATAAGCGTAATAAATAACTGCTTTAGAATTGCACGTTATGTAATGTCTAATTTTAAAGGTCTTTTGTCCAGTAGAGTACACAAAATTATTACTCCTTTCAATATTGGGAAATGCAATGCATTTCTCACGGGGAAAGCAGATGTTTTTAGGGCCAGCAGAACCAAAAACATTAGTAGTAGTAGAAGATATGTACTCACTTTTCACCAAGATGTCCTTCACCTTTCTTGATCATCTTGCTGTCATCTGTAATCTAGATGGCACATAATGTTGAAGGATGGGGATGGTCTTCAAACTAGGAAGGTGTTTTACACTTTTTGATGTCATCCCAATGTGCATTATAATTCAAGATATATCTCACAGTGTCATTTGGGTTTTTTAAGTTTTTCCTATGAAGGAGTTGGTGACTTGATGTTTCTTTTGCATGTTTGTATGCATTCTTAAGGCACCTTTGGCCTTAAGGGGTACCCCTATCCCTGAATCTTCTTTACAGAATTTTTGCCTGCTTCTCAAACATCTTGTCTGAGGAACAAATCCTCTGAATTCTCAGATATTGGCCAGCAGGAACTGCATTTATCATGTTTCTGGTGAGCTGATGTTGCATGACGGTAAGTATTGGTGGTTGTAGGTTTGTGTTGGACATTAGTTTGGATAAATTCGTCTTGATCTCTGAATAAAGGGACATATAGAAATGGAATGGAAAAATTATCAAATGAGTATGTAACTTTAATATTTTTGCTGTTGTGATTTAATTTGGACATAAAAGTCTCCAATTAGACGGCCGTTCCCTGCCAGATCATGAGGACGTCATGCCCAAAAAAGGATACGTTCCATCAAGACGTCCCCATGATTTGACAGGATTAGATTCCTCTCCCACAGCCCCAAGAACATGTTGGCATATGAGGGCACACAAGGCTTCCCCATGCCTGTACCCTGGAGCTGCAGCTAGAGGGGTCCATGAAAAGTGAGGAAATTATGAGTTAATACAAATTTGAGTAGTTAGCACAGAAAAATAGACATATCAGGTGTGATATCACTAGTTCTCAGAAAAAAATCAGTTGCGGCCAGTCCATCATTGTGTTGTACACATGAGTATAAGGTCTCAATGTCGATTGCCACCTATAATGTATCTTCCCCAAGATGGAGTCCCTCAATGTGACCCAATAAATCATTTGTATCCCTTACAAAGGAGGAAAGACATTCAACTTATGGCTTAAATTTCTGATCAATAAGTCTTGAAATGTTTTCTGTTAGGTTGCCATTACCTGAGATGATTTGTCTTCCAGGTGGTTTAGTAGTGTTCTTGTACACCTTTGGTAATAAGTACAATGTTGGTATTCTAGGATATGGTACAGTCAAGGCACGGTAAAGTTCAGGTGAAATGATGAATTCAGATTCTGCTCATTCAAGGATTTCTTCCACGCTATTTTTGTAAGAGATTAATGGATTAAACATAAATTTTTTATAACATGTACTGTTCCGTAACTGTCTATGTGCTTCAGCTTCATACATTTCTCTTGGCCATACAACAATATTTCCACCTTCGGCTGGTTTAAATATGACTCCATCAAGCTGCTTCAATTTCTCTAAACGTAATCTTTGTTTGTCAGTTAAGTTATCATGTGCGACCCATCTATCAATCTTCATAAATTCATTATCCACCATATTAACAAAGGTCTCAACAACTTGGAAACTGACAGAGAAGGAAAATTCTTTGACTTAGATTTTATACATGCTGGTACCTGGTCATCATGTGATACTTCTTGCTCCATCAATAATTCTTCCAAAGTATGTATGGCTTGTCTTTCAGCAGGTGTGGTAAAAATAACATTTTCTTTTTTATGATACCACTTCTTGAAAATCAATGAACAAACAAAAATGTGTAGGTCTTTTAAGGCTGTAAAATTATCAAAGGGAGTAATTAGTAAAAATGTCATACCGTTGGCAAGCACCTCTATGTCAGTTTCAGTCAAATAATATTGAGAAAAAATTGATTACTTTAGGAGTTTCAGTACAAGATACTGAAGTCTCTCGAGGTTCGAATCTTCGTTTATTGTTGTCTCGCTGGAAATACCTCTTTTCGTTTTTGTCTGTTGTTAAAGTAGTTAGGGCAATACAATGGTCCACTGTATTCACTACTTGATGAAATAGATGAAACTTTTTTTTATATATTTTTAATAAACCATTTTCAATAAACAAAACAGGAAACAAAAAGAAGATGATTGCACAAGATATAAAATAACATAAGCAATAACCAGGACAGAACAAGGGTTGTAATGAAGAAAACATTGTTAATTATAGCGAGTAAGGCACCCAATGCATTAGCCACCCCCCCTCCCACACACACACAGGAAACCCTAACCATCCATGAAAAACAAAAGATGTTGGGCTGGGAAAAGGTTGCATCTGCCTCCATGTAGCAAGTAAACGGGAAGAAGCAAGCAATGCTAATGGGAAGAGGGTGGTACAGCATAGCTCCCCGTGCCGCACATCAATCAAAAGAGCATTGAGTGTGCCAGAAATTGGGTGAATAGAGCATTCCCTGACTCTATGATACATATTTGTGAGTGGGGTGCGACACTTAGGGCAGTGCGTAATCCTGTCTGGGAAAAATGGAGAGGGTAAAATGTTGACACTATATAAGGCTGCATGGGCCCCCTTGAAATAAGTCTCCCACCATCTCTCATTAATAATATTTTTCCAAACCGCGTCCCACCCTCGGAGGACCACGTCTGTGATGTCAGTATCTCCTGTCCACCGCTCCCGGAACACATGTTTGGGGTCGATTTTAACTCCTTGGGGACGAAGGGCGTATGCATACGCCATCGCGTCCCGTCACTTAAGGACGGAGGGCGTATCCATACGCCCTCGCCATTTCCGATCACTGCCGCTCGCCGGGCGGTGATCGGACTGGGATGACTGCTGATATCTATCAGCAGGCATCCCGTGGCAATGCTTAGGGGGGGTCATGAGACCCCCCATATCGGCGATCGCAGCAAATCGCAGGTCAATTCAGACCGGAAAATAAGACTGATCGGAAGTAGGTACAGAGCGGGGGAACACGGGCGGAGAGCAGGAGGAGCGGCGGCCGGAAAGTGCGGAAAGAAGGCTGCAGTGACGATCGCGATAAGTGATCTTCACTGTGGCTTTCTAAAAGCTGCAAAACTACAAATCCCAGCATGCCCAGACAACCAAAGGCTGTCTGGGCATGCTGGGAGTTGTAGTTTTGCAACATCTGGAGGGTCACAGTTTGGAGACCACTGTGTAGTGGTCTCTAAACTGTGGTCCTCCATATGTTGCAAAACTACAACTTTCAGCATGCACTGACTGTCTGGGCATGCTGGGAGTTGTAGTTTTGCAACATCTGAAGTGGCACAGTTTGGAGACCACTATATGGTGGTCTCCAAACTGTAGCCCAGACAGTCAGGGATGCTGGGCGTGTAGTTCTGCAATATCTGGCCCTTCAGATGATGCAGAACTACAACTCCCAGCATGCCTGGACAGTCTGGGCATGCTTGGAGTTGTAGTTTTGCAACATCTGGAGGGCTACAGTTTTGAGGCCACTGTTCTTCCCCAGTTGTTGCATAACTACAACTCCTAGCATGCCCAGACTGTCCAGGCATGCTGGGAGTTGTAGTTCTGCAACATCTGAAAGGCCAGATATTGCAAAACTACACGCCCAGCATCCCTGACTGTCTGGCCGTGCAGGGAATTGTAGTTTTGCAACAGCTGTAGGCACACTGGTTGGGAAACACTGAGCTAGAGTCTGTTTCCTAACTCAGTGATTCCAACCCATGTTGCAAAACTACAACTCCCAGAGTGCACTGACAGACCGTACATGCTTGGAGTTGTAGTCTTGCAACAGCTGGAGGCACATGGGTTGGAATCACTGAGCTAGAGTCTGTTTTCTAACTCAGTGGTTCCCCACTAGTGTGCCTACAGCTGTTGTAAAACTAAAACTCCCAGCATGTACGGTCTGTCAGTGCATTCTGGGAGTTGTCATTTTGCCACAGCTGAAGGTTTGGGGTGCCGCCCCCCATGTGAATGTACAGGGTGCATTCACACGGGCGGGTTTACAGTGGGTTTCCTTCAAGGAAACTTACTGGGAACCCCTGCCTGTGTGAATGTACCCTAAAAACACTACACTAACAAATAATAAAAAGTAAAACACTACACATACACCCCCTTACACGTCCCCCCCCCCCCCAATAAAAATGAAAAAACGTCTCATACAGCTGGAGGCACCCTGTTTGGGAAACACTGCTGTAGGGTTTTGGTGGAGACAAGCCCCGTCCTTGTAACCGGGTCCACCACTATTGCAAATTCCTTCTTCAGGCCTCAAATGCGCATGGAGCTCTCTCACTTCATAGCCCTGTTGTATTTCAAGGCAACAGTTTAGGGCAACATATGGGGTATCTTCGTACTCTGGAGAAATTGCGTTACAAATTTTGGGGGGATTTTTCTCCCATTACCCTTTGTAGAAATGGTAAATTTGGGGGAAAATCCTGCAATTTTTTTTTTTCCTTTACACATCCGAATTTAATAAAAAGTCGTCAAACACCTGTGGGGTGTTAAGGCTCACTGGATCCCTTGTTACGTGCCTTGAGGGATGTAGTTTCCAAAATAGTATGCCATGTGGTTTTTCTTTCTGTTCTGGCACCATAGGGGCTTCCTAAATGTGACATGCCCCCAAAAACCATTTCAGCATAATTCACTCTCCAAAATCCCATTGTCGCTCCTTCCCTTCTGAGCCCTCTACTGCGCCCGCCGAACACTTGACATACACATATGAGGTATTTCCATACTTGAGAGAAATTGGGTTACACATTTTGGGGGGCTTTTTATCCTATTACCCCTTGTAAAATTTCAAAAACTGGGTCTACAAAAACATGCGAGTGTAAAAAATGAAGATTTTGAATTTTCTCCTTCACTTTGCTGCTATTCCTGTGAAACACCTAAAGGGTTAACAAACTTACTGAATGTCATTTTGAATACTTTGAGGGTGCAGTTTTTATAATGGGGTAATTTATGGGGTGTTTCTAATATGGGGACCCCGGTCGCTTGTACGTTAGCGAATCTATATGTAGCTAGCCTCAAAAAAAGATACATCCTTACCAACACTAATAGATTTATCGGGAACATCATTCAGTATCACCGATTCGTGGACGATATTTTTATCGTTTGGGCGGGAACGGAGTCCACCTTTGTAGACTTTGTCTCCGCCCTAAACGATGAAAATTATATGAATTTAAGATTCACGTGGAAGGTAGGTGATCCCGACTTAGAGTTCCTCGATGTCAAAGTTAGCATCAATGACGGCGGGGTCACCACCCAGGGGTATCGTAAACCTACAGCCTGCAACTCGCTGCTCCACTTTGGAAGCTACCACCCGGAACATGTGAAGAGGGCTGTCCCTTATGGACAGTTCCTATGATTAAAGAGGATAAATACCCGGGAGGAGGATTTCGAGAGGCAGGCCAGCGATTTACATGCAAGACTCTTAAGTAGGGGCTACCCAAAGAAAGTATTAAACACGGCCTTGGCTAAGGCCAGAACAATACCAAGAGAGACACTACTTAAAGGTAAAAAGTCATCTCCACATACAGTTAAAAATCTAAATAGGTTCTCCTTTGCCTTCACCTACAGTCCAGTAGCCCATAAAATTAAAAAAGCAATTAAAGAAAACTGGGGACTTCTACAAAATGATCCTGATCTGCAGGAGTTCACAAAAAATCCCCCACTTAGCAATATAATCTTAGCAATATAATCATAAGCAGCACCCTTAAAAATAATTCCCCCAGTACTAACTGGTTAAATGTAGAGAAGCCAAAAGGGAATTTTTGTTGTGGCAGCTGCAATTGGTGTAGGTTTTTTTGCTCAGATAAGTACATTAATGTGGGAGGTGTCGACATCATCTGCAGGGACTTCATATGCTGCAGAACGAAGAACGTTGTTTATTGTGTACGCTGCAGCTGCAATAGATTTTACATTGGCTGCACTACCCGTGCAGTTAATGTACGTTTTAGAGAACATGCCAACTCAATTAGGACAGGCAAAGGATCGCCCCGACTAATTGCACACATGCGTGATTGTCACAATAGTGACATCACAGCCATGAAATTCTTTGGCATTGAAAGAATCTATCCTGCAGCTGGAGCGGACATCAAGAAGCTCGTCCTCCAAAAAGAAGGACGTTGGATTTTAAGGACCGATGCCCAAGGTAGCCTTGGTCTAAATGACAGGTTAGATATGAGCGTGTTCATTTAACATTTTGTACTGTGGTTTTTGTATTGTTTTTAGCATGTCCACCGGTGTTATTTTTAACTATCTATGTTAACACCCTCTCCCGTCACGTGACCATAGAGGTGTATATACCTGGGTCAGGTGTCGGAAGGGGTGTGGTCTGAAGAAGCACCCTGCCAGAGGCGTGAAAGCTTACCTGTCACACCGGCGTTCCTGGCATCCAGCTTAGTTTTATACGCACCTGAATAAAGAACACTTTGCACCGCAACTGAGACCGGGTCTTCGTGAGTGCTCCCCTTACTTTTTCTTTTTCTATGCTTCATCTGTTTATAAAGTAGAATATGTAACGAAAAAACAATCTCGGAATCAGAATGAAAAGTAAAAACATCCCAGAGTTATTAATGCTTAAAGTGACAGTGGTCAGAATTGCAAAAAATGCTCCAGTCCTTAGGGTTATAATGGGCTCAGTCCCCAAGGAGTTAACAAAGCGGTTACGGAATGCTACACACAAATCAGAAATCAATCGTCTCTGGGGTTCACCACCAATGATGTCATCTAAAATGTGGGTCGGGGATTCCTTCGATAGATTCCACAATCTAGAGGAGCTGAAGGCGGGAACCTGGTTGGTATATAGACTATGAGACCCAGGAAGGTCTAATGTATTGAGCATTTCCCCCCGGGGAGAGCCATCTATGGTCAACACTATGGATCAGTTGGCCCACCATCCGAATCCCTTTAGAGAGCCAAAGCCTAAGCCACGGGGAAGATCTTCCTTTCAGGAATTCCGGATGGTCATGCAAGGGCATTCATTTAGTCAGTAGAAATGCGAGGCCAAAAACCTTCCGTACTTCCTTCCAGGTCACTATTGTATCCCCACCAGGAGTTTAGCATAAGAGGTGTGAAGTAATGCTGACAAAGAACAAGGGGAAGCAAGCGCCTCTTCCACCGCTAGGTTGGAGAAATAATTGGAGATATACAGCCAATCAAGCACATGGTGGAACAAGCAAGCTAAATTATAGCCTCTAACATTAGGGAAATTTACCCCCCTCCACTTTACAAAGCATGAGCTTCTGCAGAGCTATACGTGGACGTTTGCCCTGCCACAAGAAGCATAAAAAAACCGAGTTGAGTCGTCTAACATCAGCAGGCTTGAGAAGGGGCGGAAGCGTTTGCAAAGGATATAACAAGCGTTGGAAGCTAATTATTTTAGCTAGATGGCATCTACCCAGAAAAGATAGAGGCAGATTCTCCCATCGCTTTAATGCAGCCAAAATATGCTGGAAAAGCGGAGGATAGTGGAGTGAATAAAGCGTATCAGGAGTCTTCCCAATGCAAATGCCTAAGTATGTAATGAAAGAGGGAGCCACTGTGACGCCCAGTACAGTTGCATCTGTAAGCCACACAGGAGAACTTGCACTCAAAGGCAGTAGCATACTTTTGGTGGCATTAACCCTGTAGCCTGTAAAATTTCCCACATAAGATAGAAAAGTGAGGATTTTGGGGATAGCCTCTCTAGGGTTACTGAGGTAAAGAAGTGCAGTGTCAGCAAACATGGACATTTTGATCTCCTGTGTGCCCACAGATCAAAAAGCGGGGGAATGGTTCAATCGCTAGATCGAACAACAAAGGTGACAAGGGTCACCCCTGACATGTACCTCTCGCTAACATGAGGGGGAAGGACAAGATACCTGGTGTATGTACTCTAGCCGTAAAACCCTCATAAAGGCTGCCTATCAAGGAGTTAAAATGACCTGCAATCCCAAACTTGGACAGGACCAGTCCTTTCTCAGCATCCAAGGTGAGTAGTGCAGGTTAGCTTGCTGGTCGCGATTGGCCCCGAACACTATCTAGCATTACCAACACCTTCCTGATGTTCATGACCCCCAAGCAGGACTTCACAAATCCCACCTGGTGGTCACCAACAAGGGACGGCAGAAACCTAGTCAGGCAATCAGCCATAATCTTAGATAGTAATTTCGCATCCTGGTTGATCAGAGAAATTAGGCGATTGGAGCCCGGCTCTAGGGGGTCCTTGCCAGGCTTAGGGAGTACCTTAACATAAGCTAGCTTTGCCGCCGGAAAGAGTACCCCAGTATGTAATATATCATTAAAATATGCCACCAAGGGGGGTGATACCTGGTCTACTAAGGATTTGTAAAATTTCCCCGGATAACCATCTGGTCCCGGTGGTCTCCCAGTCGCCAGGGAGCGAATACCAGCCACCACTTCCTCTAGCGTAACATCTGCATTGAATTTCTGATGCTGCTCATCGGACAAAGATGGTAAGGTCAGCTTCTCCAGGAATTTCGCCACTTCATCAGTTGGGGGGGGGGGAGAATAAAGAGCAGCATAATAGGAGCCCAAGACATTGCTAATGGAGTGTGGGTCATGTGTTATGTTCCCAGTTATGTGCGGCACGTAGGATCCCTTCGCTATACACACAAATAAGCATCCCGTCTTATTGTAATGTTTTAATAAATCTGCCTCAAAATGGGAATTATGGATCCTCTCTTTCCTATCCTGCCAAAGTTCATACGCAATCTTCACTTCCTATCATTTGAGTTTATGGTCCACAGTGGGAGAGTCAAGGAAGCGCGAGTAAGCCTCTGCCAAAGTTGCTCTTGCATAGCATGACCCTCTAGGGTTTTCCGTTTAAATGTGGCACTATAAGACATAATCTTGCCCCAAAGCATGACCTTCACATTTTCCCAGTAAAGAAAAGGATTATTGATATGAGTTGCGTTGTCCGTCTGGAATTCCAACCATCACTTCCTGAGGAGACTCAAAAAAGAGTCCTCATTTGTTAGATAAGATGGAAACAGTCATAAGAAATCAGTACCCCTGGGACATGATGGCAGGAGCTTCATAACCACTGGCACATGATCCGAAATGACCAGATCCTGAATGTCCACCGTCCCTAAGCGGGAGCTCAACATGGGACTGACCAGAATATGCTCAATGCCACGAATCGTGAATATGTGAAAAGTGCGTGTACTCACAACCGTCAGGGTGTAAATGTCACCAAGAGTCTAGCAGTCCCATGCGCGCCAGAAAGGGAGGGAGAACCCTGTCACTCAGGTGTGGGGAGGTAGATGTAATGACTAAGAGTCTCCTGTCCAGTAGTGATGAGTGGCTTTGCCCATATTCGAATTTGCGATATTTCGCGAATATATAGACGAATATTCATCCTATATTCGTGAATTTTGCATATTTGTTTTATTTGCATATGCGAATATTCACATATGTGAATATTCGCATAATCGCGTATTTGACGAAGACACCAGTGAAGGGGTGGGCAGCTTTACTGTTGGTTTCTAGGGATGTTGTTGTGGATATTGTTAATAATGTATTTGCATCATTCGCTTATGCGCATATGTGGGAAAAAAGCGAATATTCAAAATGTTGAATATATAGCGAATATATTTGCAATATTTGCAAATTCGCGAATTTGCGATATTCGTGATAAAAATTTGAAATGCGAATATTCGCACCCAACACTACTGTCTAGTAACGGGTCGACCACGGTATTCAGGCCCCCTACCAGTATGGTAAGCGGAACACTAGAGGCAATAGAAGGGGTATTCGAGGAAAAAACTTTTTTTTTTATATATACATATATAAACTGTTCCAGAAAGTTAAACAGATTTGTAAATTACTTCTATTAAAAAATCTTAATCCTTCCAACAATTATCAGCTGCTGAAGTTGAGTTGTTCTTGTCCGTCTAGCAACAGTGCTCTCTGCTGACATCTTTGCTTGTCTCGGGAACTGCACGTAGGAGAGGTTTGCTATGGGGATTTACTTCTAGTCTGGACAGTTCCCAGGACAGGTGTCATCAGAGAGTACTTAGAAAGAAAAGAACAACTCAGTTTAAGCAGCTGATAAGTACTGAAAGGATTAAGATTTTTTAACAGAAGTAATTTACAAATCTGTTTAACTTTCTGGAGTCAGTTGATATATATAAAAAGTATTTCCTGGATAACCCCTTTAACTGTATCTGCTAGGGATGCAAAGAAGGAAGAGTTATCATCATTAGGAGCATAAATATTATATATATAAAAAATGTCACCATTATGGACTAGTTGTGAATGTGAGAAGCACCCCACAGCATCTCTATCATGTGAGAGAACACGGTGTGGGAACGATTTACTAATCAACAATAAAACTCTAGATTTGCCCTCCACTGCTGGGCTGCCCAGTACCTTGCCTACCCAGAGCTTCTGCTTCCTTTGGAAATCCTGCTCCATCAGATGAGTCTCCTGAAGCAAGACTACACAGAGTTTTCATGCGCTTGTGAGGTGAGCACAAGCCCTTGACATTCCACGTCACTATCTTACAGATGGCTAACTAACAGCCCACTGGGGGCAAGGAGGAGGTGCGGAAAACTAGACCAGACAATGGACCAAAAAAAGGTACCAGACATAAGGGGGCAGAGAGAACACTGGTGGAACATGGGGGAGAAGGAGAGGAGGGGAAAATGGAGGGAGCTATCAATGTACTGAAGATAGAGACTAAAGTGGACTAAGCATCTCAGTAAACGCACAAAGGTGGGAAAGGGAGACCAGAACAGAAAAACTAAGAAAAGCAACCAGGAGGAGAGCAATAAAATGGAAACAAAAACACCCAGGTAGACCAGTCCCCAGAATGGAATGAGGACAGCCATAAATTGGGTAAGGGACTTCATTTTTTCAGGCAAGTGGGCAACCAGAACTCCTACTCCTGACCCCTCACTAAAAGTACCCAATAGAGATAAGGCCCAGGATAAATGAAAGGGAAAGAGGGGCAGAAGAGGTAGAGTGTAATATGAGCACATAAGAGCAGCGAATGTCAAAACATATGTAATAGATAACATCAAAAGGCAATAACTTCAAAAGGCACTACAAAACACTATCCCTATGAATCATGAGAAAAGGGACTCTGCGGGCCCATATCAACTGCAGCCACCTAAGAGTGGTGCATCTCCCATGGAGCGGACAAAGGAAGAGACAGGTACAAAGACAATACTGTGCGGAGAGGAAGATCGGCTGCTTCTACTCCTACTACGCCTCCCCAACGACTTGCTGCACTTTCTGGTTTTGCCCGGATATCTCGTGTGGCTGGATCTGCACCGAGAGGAATTATGAGATGCTTTCCGGTCTCTGGGAGATGGTGAATGGTGAGAAGGTGAGCGGGCAGGGTGGGCAGATTCTCACAACAGTTCCTGCAGACCGGCCTCCGCCACGGCCGGAGTTGAATAGGTGGAAGAGGAGCCAACTGGGCGCAACACCTTCAAAACCGCCAGATACTAGAGTTGGAAATGTCTTTTTGCCTTGAACAGTAAATCTAAATTTTACCGTAGGCCCTCCGGCGCTTGGCAACTTCAGTAGAGAAGTCTTCAAAGACCATTATCTTTTTATTGCAGAAAGTGAGTGGAGAGGAGCGTTTTCTGTAAGCCCTCAGGAGCTCCATTTTGTCATTATAGTCCATCAATTTGAATATGACCTTCCCCGGGAGCTAGAATCTTCCACCTGCCGAGACTGTGAGGGGGTTGACTGTGGCCGTCCTACTCGATGAGCCCGCCCAACCCTGCATTTATGCGCAAGACCAAGAGCTTTGGGTAAATAACTTTCACAGATATCCTGTAGGTCAGAAGGGGGAAGAGATTCACTGACCCCCACAATGCGTAAATTGTTACGGCGTGATCTGTTTTTCAGGTCTTCTAGTTTCTCACTGGCGTAACAGAGATCTGTTTCAGTTTGGCAGAGTCTAGTAGCTAGACTTTCTGTACACTAATGTTACTTGAGGGTTTATCCTGGCAATGCATAGGTTAATCCTCACTCTAAGCAGCCAGTGTATCCAGCAGGGCTTGTCTGTGACTACCTGTGGTTAGAGATGAGCGAACGTTTGAAAAAATTAGATTTGGCCCATTCGCTGAATTTTCGAAAAAAGTTTGTTTTGATTCAAATTTTTTCGTGGCAAATCTATATTAAAAAGGCTATTTCTAGCCTACAGACAGCCTCAATAGGGGTATAAAACACTTTGCTGTGTTCTAAAATGCATATGGAGTGTGCTGGGGTAGTGAAATTGCCAGCAGCATGAGTGAGCACTAGGTCTTCACAATCCCTAAGATTAAAAGATGAATTTAGAAATTTCAAACGAAGATTTTGGATAGCGGGTGCTACCTATGATAAAATTTGAATTTCCCAGACCTAGGCCCAGCAGCGGTATCAGTAAATCATATATTGCCTGAATGACACTGCCTGGAGTTGGCTGATGCACAAGTACACACCAAGGTTTCACAATCCCCCCCCAAAAAACACAACAAATTTAGAAATTTTGGAAAAAGATTTTGGATAGCGGGTGCTACCTATGAGAAAATTTGAAATTCCCAGACCCAGGCCCAGCAGCACCATCAGTAAACCCTATATTGCCTGAATTACACAGCCTGGAGTTGGCTGATGCAGGAGGAGACCATTGAAATGTCGGATTTTTTAATTTGAAATTTAAATCAAACTTTGAGTGTCCCGGACCCCAGCAAGTGGGTACGAAGGACCAAATTCACCAAGCCCCCACAGGGCTCATGTGGCCGTAAGATGTAGGCGCAATGTCTCCAAGCGCATATCCAATAGTCCAGAAGACTCTATAATGCAGGACGGTGGGCCACAAAAATACATTCTTCTCTGAAGTAATGTTTTCTGAAATAAAGAAGCAGAGTTCATCCATCTCCATATTATTTTTGAAAATTTTAATTAAAAAATCACACACAACAAGCGTTCAATGGTGTAATGGTTATTATTCTGGAAAATTCCAGTTTACTACCGAGAAAATTATCAGAAAATTTGAAAAAAACAGTACCCAAGAGGGTTTAATAACCCCATTCATTGCATCATGAATGTTGAAATTTTTATTAAGCATGTATGTATCTATTTCACAAATCCTAAAATTAAACGCCCAGGATTAAAGACACAGGAGCAGTCAGGAGTAGGCATCACAAGTACCCAAGAGGCTTTCATAACCCCTTACATTGCAAGATCAATCGCAAGATTGAGCAATAACAGGTGTGTGATGCCCTCAGATGTCCGGGGCTGCACGCGCGCTACACTGAACGGACCAGCGTGTGTCTATCCTTCACCGACAAGTGCGGGTAACCCGCTCAACCCCGTCCGTGATAGGGATTGCAATTATTTGCCATGAAAGAAGAATTCCAACTAAGTGCAGGTCATAAGCTCGGGTTCATTAAGTCCCTGCCCTTTGTACACACCGCCTGTCTCTACTACCGATTGGATGGTTTAGTGAGGTGCTCGGATCGGCCCCAGCGGGGTAGGCGATGGCCCTGGCAGAGCGCCGAGAATTTAAAGATCATTGTTGAAATTAGCATTAAGCATGTATTTAGCTACTGTTAAACTTCCAAAAATTTAAGGCCAAAGGCCAGAAGCATCAGTGAGGCAAGAAGTTCCTGAAAGACACAGAATGAGTCAGGAGCAAGCATTCACAGTACCCAAGAGGGTGTCATAACCCTTCACTATAGATCAATGTTGAAATTTGCATTAAGCATGTATTTAGCTACTGCTAAACATCCAAAAATTAAAGTCCCAAGGACAGAAGCAGAATAAAACAAAAGACAGACAGCGCTCCATCGTGTGATACCGTTGTTGCACACATAATTTAGTAAAGGTGGATATTACTCTTACCCCAAAGGGTTACACTCCACCAAGTGCAACAATGGATTAAGGCGTAGAATATGAATAAGGTGTCAGGCAGCCTCTCCTCGTCTCGTCAAATATAGCGATAAATAGATAAAAACTCCAGGAGGTGGACAGGATACACGGGCGCTTTCCCATAATGCATTATATCCTGCTACCTGGTTGTCGAGCGCCCGTGTATCCTGTCCACATCCTGGAGTTTTTATTTATTCAAGGCCAGAAGCATCAGTGAGGCAAGTAGTTCCTGAAAGACACAGGATGAGCCAGGAGAAGGCATTCGCAGTACCCAAGAGGGTTTCATAACCCCTTACATGTAAAGATCAATGTTGAAATTTGCATTAAGCATGTATTTAGCTACAGCATAACATCAAAAAATTAAAGGGCCAAGGCCCAAAGCATCTGTGAGGACTGTAGTTCCTGAAAGACACAGGATGAGCCAGGAGCAGGCATGTGCAGTACCAAAGAGGGTTTCATAACCCAAATTGATAACCCAAGAGAGTTTAATAACCATAATTGGGAAGTGTTGGTGTAGCAGCATGGTCCATCTACTCTGAGGCATCTGGCATTGGTGGCTGGAAATCCTGGCTGATCCATCTCTGATTCAGTCTCTCCACATTTTTAGTGGACAGATGAGTTCGCTTGGGGTGAGTATGCCCCCCCCCCACCCCCGCTCTGATGGCACACTACTGGCCAGGACAGCTTTTCCAGGACAAACTCTACTAGTTGCGGCCATAAATCAGGTTTGGCTGCCCAGAAGTCCAGCGAATCTTCAATGGTTGTTGGCATGGCCATGTCAAGGTATGCCACCACCTGCTGGTTCATGTCCTACTCCATATCTACCTACTGCAGATGAGTTGCTTCCCTATGCGGGTGAAGAAAGCTACTCATCAGCGACTGTAGACTCAGGCTGCTGCTGATTGAGCTGGTACTGCTCCTGCCACCCCTCCCCTCCCCAGCAGCCATGGCAGTGGAAGGTGGCCGCAGAGGGTCCCCCGAGTCAGACCTGCGAGAGGAATGGACCATTTCGCCGATTGGCATCGGCCAACTGACTACGTAGGATCTCTCTGTAGTAGGTCAGTTTGTCCTCCCTCTCAGTGGGTGTAAAAAAGGCCCCCATTCTGGGACGGTAGAGAGGGTCCAATAAGGTGGAGATCCAGAAGTCATACCGCTGACGAATTTTGACAATTCGGGGGTCACTACGCAAGAAACTGAGCATGCATCATGCCATTTGCGCCAGTGACTCAGAGGGACTACCTGCCTCCATCTCCACTGCATACTGCACGGTGTGTCTGGGTCCTCTGTCTCGCCTTCCTCATAACCCTCGAGCTCCTTTGGCTGCTCCTGCTCCTCCTCTCCTGTCCGATTACTAGAAACACCGGCCTTCTAATCCAACCTAAACTGTGCTCCACTCTGCCCCTCATTCTCCTCCTCCAGTTCAGCCCCCACAGGGCTCATGTAGCCTTGAGATGTAGGCACAACGTCTCCATTGCCGTGACCAGCCATCGTTTCAATCATTTGTTGTAGGAAATGTAGGAGTGGAATTACGTCGTTCATGGCGTAATCCAGGCGATTTACAAATAATGTGGCTTCCTCAAAGGGCCTCAGCACACGGCAGGTGTCACGTATGAGCTGCCATTGGTTCACATTGAAGTTACACAGGAGAGTAGTCCTATCTGCTTGGATCATCAGGAAATGATCGTATACTCTGTCCATCATATGGAGGATGGAATTCCAACGTATGGCAACGTCACAAATAAGACTATGTTGTGGGATACCGTTCTGACGCTGCAGCTCAAGGAAGGTGTACTTGGCGGTGTACGAGTGGCTGAAGTGCATGTACAGTTCCCTTGCCATTTTCAGGATGTTTTGCAAATGGGGTGAAGACTTGAGGGAATGCTTGACAACCAGATTCAACACGTGTGCCATTCAGGGTGCATGTTTCACACTTTCTTGTCGCAGCGCGGACACAATGTTCTTCCCGTTGTCGGTCACCATGGTTCTCATTTCCAGATTTCGTGGAGTAAGCCATACTCGGATTTCTTTACAAATTAATTTTAGCAGTTCCTCCCCTGTGTGACTCTGTTCGCTAAGGTAAACCATGTGAAGAACAGCTTAACACCGCCGTGCCCTACACACATGGTACGATGAAGGGCCACCGAGATTTCTATGTGCAGTGAAGGCCGAGGCCACGGTGGAGGATGAGGAGGCGGAGACGCACACTGACACAGGACCAACTGCCTGAGAGCGAGGAGGAGGAAGCGGTGTGACCAGTCCAAGTTGCTGTTGTGGCTGTGCAGGAACCTCATTTACCCAGTGGGCCGTAAAAGACAAGTATTGTCCCTGCCCGTAGTCACAGCTCCACACGTCCATGCTGCCGTGCACTTTTGAACACACCGACAGGCTCAAGGACTGGCCCACCTTCTCTTGTACAAACTTATGCAGGGCTGGTGCTGCCTTATTCGCAAAGAAATGACGGCTTGGGACTCTCCACCTCGGCTCGGCACAGGCCATCAATTCTCTGAAAGGTGCAGAGTACACCACTTGAAAAGGGAGGGACTGCCACACCAGCAACTTGGACAGGAGCACATTCAACTTCTGCGCCGTTGGGTGAGTGGGCGCATACTGTTATCTCTTGGACATGGCTTCGCCGATGGATTGTTGTCAGAATGGCTGACTAAAAGCGGGAGAAGCAGAAGCATCTGGAGCGACAGAAGCTCCCTTCGGCTGAGGTGCTGGAGCCTTGGCTGGATGAAGGAGGGAGCGGATGGCCACTGGGTGATGCAGCAGGCTGGACCACTACATCAGAGCCACGGTTCTCCCAGGCCGCTTTATGGTGGCGAAGCATGTGTTGACGCAGCGCCGTGGTGCCGACATTGGGACCGCGGCCATGCTTCACCTTCTGCCGACATATCTTGCATGTGGCTAAGTGAACTTCCTCCGGATGCCTGATGAAAAACTGCCACACCGCCGAGTAGCTGATTTTCCCACCTACACTCTGCACTAAATGACTGCTACTGGCACCGTCTCCAGGAACCCCTGTTCCACGACCTCCCGGAAAGGTAGGCTGCCGCGAAGCAGGTGGTCTCCCCCAGGCACGTTTGGCTCCTGAATTTTCACTCCTGCCACCACGCTGACTGCCAACCGTGCTTCCGCCTTTCTGGCTCAGTTGTTGCCTCGAGGGCAACCTGCAACTCTCTTCTCCTGATGATGATGAAGCCCCTTCTGCACCCGGCTCTTAATTGTGTTCGGCTTCATTGTCATCATCAACAGTTGTCTGCACGTCACTTATGTCCTCCTCAGGTTCCCCAACAGTGTCTGCTTCAGGACCCTGAACCCTGGCAACACCGCCTCCGACGTCACTCTCCACATCACTACTTGGCCGCCTAGCAGAGCAAGTAGCGTATGTCTCCCCCCCCTTCTTGGCTGCGCAGTAGCTGCTGACTGTCCTCTATTAGATCATCCTCAGTGAATAGTGGAGCTGAACCCACAGCATAAGATACTTCTCTAGGAGAGGTAACAGCATAGGACAAAGGCAATGGGAGAACAGGGACTGCTCCCGGGCCATGCCAACTGAAGGTTGTGTCTGAGGAACCCACCGACTGTTGACTGGGGGTGTCAGATGTCACTTGTGAGGAAGTGGATGAGCGTGTTAACCAATCGACGATGGCAGATGGGTTGCTGGTCAAGATACGACCGCTGGCTGATAACGGGAGTTCAGGCCTCTTGCTGCGACTCCTGCTGCCACTCGCCCCTAGTCTGCTGCCAACTCTGCCTGAAGTATTTAGGCCTCTGCCACTCCTCTGTGCACGTCCTGGCACTTCTCTGCCTGACATACTTAGTGCGTATATGAGGGTATTACAATACGCCACACTACTCTCTAAACAGTATTTGTCTAGAACAGCAGCAGCTGATTACTTATGGCTGTCCTTTCACAGTATGTAGGCCCTTGACAGATTAATAGGTACAAAATGGTACAATACTTGGATGCACGTATGCGGTATGCACTGATGAGGGCAGAAATATGCACAACAATACGCAGAAAAAAATCAGTATTTTTGTAAAACACCAGCCGATGAATACTATTGTTTGGACTTTCACAGTATGTAGGCCCTTGATCGATTAACAGGTACAAAATTATACAATACTTGGATGTACGTATGTGGTATGCACTGATGAGGGCAGAATTATGCGCAACAATACACAGAAAAAAAATCTGTATTTTTGTAAAACACCAGCAGTTGATTACTTTTGACAGGAGTCAGGACTTTCCCTGTATCTAGACTTGTTACAGATACAGAATACTAGACTGCTTTGATGGAGGCATGTGGTATGTCCATATGAAGGCAGACAAATGCACTACAGTCTGCTGAAAAATAACTTATTTGTGAACAGCAGCAGGACCCAACAGTGCAGCACCACAAAAACCAAAAATACAAACAGGGATTGAACCCTAAATTGCAGTCTGAGCAGCTGATGATTTGTGGAGCAAAAAAAAACACTGAATTGCTCTGAAAAATGAGGTGGTAAGATGGTTGATAAAATTCAGGCAGCTTGGATATCTGTATCAGGCAGCTGACAGGTATCTGCCCCTCTCTGCTGCAATGCTCAATAACGTGAATAGGAGGTTTATATATCAAAGATCTTTCTCAGCATGAACACCAAAGCACTGCACTCCTGTCTTTCGCCAATGCTGATGTGACTAGCAGTTGCAGTGTAATGCTGTGGTATAAGCAATTCACACACACGCAGTCCCGTCCTCTCTATCTCTGAGTGCATGGATGAAATGAAGAGAGGCAAGATGACTGCCGATTATATAGGGCTGTGACATCAAAGGGGTCAATTAATGCTGATAGGCTGCATCTCACATGTGATTCAGGGTCATCCCGCCTACCTTCATTCCCGCCGCAGTTTCCCGCCCTCCCATAATCCCCTGCCCCATGTACTGACATGTGGATCTGCCATTTTAGGCCTCCAATAGCCTGGAACGCTGTGAAATGGAGTTTAATGAAGTGCTTTGCGCTATAGAATCGCAGCGATATTCGCATTCATTGCGAATCAAATTTTTCATGAAATTCGTTACGAATTTGGGTTTGTCAGCTTTGGTTCGCTCATCTTTAGTGACCCCTTCTATTCTGAGCATTGTAGTTCGCCCGCAGAGCATTTTACATCCTAACATGGGGTATTTCCATACTCAGTAGAGATGGGGTTACAAATTTTGGGGGGCATTTTCTCCCATTACCTTTTGTAAAAATTGTAAATTTTGGAAAAAAACTGCACTTTAGTTAAAATTTTTTTTTACATTTATACATCCGACTTTAACAAAATGTCGTCAAACGCCTGGGGGTTGTTAAGGCTCACTGTACCCCTTGTTACATGCCTTGAGGGGTGTAATTTCCAAAATGGTATGCCATGTGGGGAGTTTTCTGCTGTTCTGGCACCATAGGGGCTTCCTAAATGTGACATTCCCCCCAAAAACCATTTCAGCAAAATTCACTCTCCAAAATCCCATTGTTGCTCCTTCCCTTCTGAGTCCTCTACTGCGCCTGCCGAACACTTGACATACACATATGAGGCATTTCCTCACTCAAAAGAAATTGGGTTACAAATTTTGGGGAGCTTTTTCTCCTATTACCCCTTTCAATAATTCAAAAACTGGGTCTACAAGAACATGCCAGTGTAAAAGATTAAGATTTAGAATTTTCTCCTTCAATTTGCTGCAATTCCTGTGAAACACCTGAACGGTTAACAAACCTTTTGAATGTCATTTTGAATACTTTGATGGGTGCAGTTTTTATAATGGGATCATTTAGGGACCATAGAAGGACCCAAAAAAACACTTCACAACTGAACATGTTCCCTGAAAAATTTCGATTTTGAAAATATTGTGAAAAATTTGAAAATTGCTGCTATACTTTGAAGCCCTCTGATGTCTTCCAAAAGTTAAAAAAATTTCAACTTTATGATGCAAATATAAAGTAGACATATTGTATATGTGAATCAATATATAATTTATTTGGAATATCCATTTTCCTTATAAGCAGAGAGCTTCAAATAAATAAAAAAATGCTACATTTTCAATTTTTTCATCAAATTTTGGAATTTTTCACCAAGAAATGATGCAAGTATCGACAAAATTTTACCACTAATATAAAGTAGAATATGTCATGAAAAAACAATCTTAGAATCAGAATGAAAGGTAAAAGCATCCCAGAGTTGTTAATACTTAAAGTGACAGTGGTCAGATGTGCAAAAAATGGCGGGGTCCTACACTGAAAATTGGCTGGGGGGTTAATGGCACTGGGCCTTTAGGGGTTAATAGCACTGGGCCTTTAATGGCAAGCCAGATCACCCATACTTAAAGATTCTCTGCAGGCCTTATACTGGCTAAAATGCATGTTTAAATACTGTATACTGCAGTGTACTCTGTTTAAGGTCCCACAAAAACCTGCATTGAATGGGGACTTAGATGAAATTGTTTCTCGTTGCCAGCTTTTTTCTAGGCACTGTGTATGTTTAATCCAAACAAAGCAATTCTTCTCAATTTTTCTTAAAATGTTCTTACAATGACTGACTCCCTCAGGGTCATGTAAATATAAAGTAAATTGAGGATGTAATAAATGCAAAGAGAATATAAATTCTTCTGGATATGCATACAAAAAGTTATTTTATTTTTTCATTTCATTTTAGAAACATTCTTGTAAACAGTGACAGGAATGTAATGTGATGGAGATAGTTTAAATGGCAATAATCTTTTTAAGGCTGTTCTTTTCAAACTTTTTTTTAGATGACAATAAAATAACAGTAATTACACAAGGTAAATGCAATTGTTGACCTTTATTTATTTTTTGTGTGTTACGCATAGTTGTTTGAATATTTTTACCCTAGATAGCTACCATTGTGTTAGGCACCTAGTTTATGCTGTGTGTTCAGCTCTTTTCAAAGTATTAAAAAAAGCAAAGACATTTTCTAAATATGTAAATAATCTATCTATCTATCTCATATCTATCTATCTATCTATCAATCTATCTATTGTAGAAGAATGGGCAGCACCGTGGTATGTTGTGTGGTGCCAGCTGGTAAATCCGGTCAAAGGTCCAATAAATCCAATAATGAAGCAGCGGCACTCAAAAAAATCAGTGAAGGAATGTGTGGCTTTATTCAACCAGACATAAAAGTAGCGACATTTCAGCTGTCTCACACGGTCTTTGTCAAGCAGTGATCAGTACAGAGTGCAAATCATTTATTGTATACAGGTGACACACAATTAATCAAGTGTTTGTTGATATTTAACAAAATAATGGTACAGTGTAGAAGATCATAAATGGCGGTGCGAAAAATAAACACAACATATACATAAGGCACCTGCCACTTATGAAGAAAACAAACGTGCAAAAATTAAACACATCAAAATAGTCCATATCTCTTGAGTGATATCATAATTGGTGACCACGTGTGTAATAATTAGTGTGCCTTTCTGGGGGGGGGGAGAGGGGGGAGTTTCACCGTGCATCTTTCACCTGCCAGAACACACGAGGATGCCGGCCGATGTACAGTTCATCCCTCTTCTCCACTTTTCCGTTCTGCGCCGGAAGTGACCCGGACTGTTGACACAGAGCGGGGGAATTTTTTTTATCAATTTTTGTGCCAGAGGGCGCCATATTGGCTTCACTGGACATTGTGAGCCTCTATACGTCGATACCCCATGAGGGAGGTGTCGACGCTGTGAGACAACCAATTACCGGTGACTTCTCCAGTGAACAGGTGGATCTGCTCATTGATCTCCTGAAGATAGTCCTAACTAGGAACTACTTCAGATTCAACGAGTAGTTCTATATACAGTGCACCGGGACCGCGATGGGGACGATGTCGCACCCACATATGCGAATGTGTTGGTCGCCCATCTTGAGGAGGATGTCGTCTTTGTGTTCCACCACTTCAGCCACGTGCTGGGGTGGTGGAGATACATCGACGACGTTTTCCTCATTTGGTCCGGAAGTGAGAGTCAACTATAGGCCTTTCATGAACATCTCAATACCATTCATAACAACATCCAGTTTACACTTACTCACTCCACCAAGGCAGTACAATTTCTTGACACTTGGGTACAGATTGAGGGAAACTGTCTGCGGACTGACTTGTACGTCAAGCCCACAGACAGTAATTCCATTTTACCTTATGATAGTCAACATCCCAGACAAATGCTAAAGTCCCTACCAACCAGCCAGATGTTGAGGGCCAAGAGGATAGTCAGTTCAGAACAAAGGTTGGAGGTAGCCCTCACTAAGGTGGCATCCAACTTTACAGAAAGTGGCTATCCTCACAACCTAGTTAATGCATGTAAACACAAGGTCCTTCACGGTACTGAACAAAATATACACCAGAAACAAACAGGGGAGGCTCCACAAAGGGTTGCATTTGTTTCCACATCTCAGGGAGGGTGTCAGGGGTCCTACGGAGGCACTGGCACATCCTACGAGAGGGCTATGAAAAAGTTCATGAGTTTGCATCCCCCCCTCTAATGTCATACCGAAGGTCCGGTAACCTAAGGGTCTGTCTGTGAGAGTCGATGTAGGAGGGGAACACTCCAAACAGAGGTTCATGACAAGTGTCAATCTAGGGTCATATCTATGTAGATTTTGTGTGAACTGTTCCCTGATGCACAAGGGCAACAAGTTCACACACCCTACCACAGGACAGGATTTTCCCATCAAACACGATCTTACATGTACTTCCACCTACCTAATATATGTGTTGTGGTGCCCCTGCAGACTGCTGTATGTGGAGGAAACAACCTGGGATTTCAAGACCAGAATAAATCATCACCGCTATACGATCAGAAAAAAGTGACAAGACCTCCCAGTTGCAAAACATTTTGACAAGCTTGGGCACACGGAACGAGATTTTCGCTTCATGTTACTAGACCACATTCCCCCACTATAGAAAGGCAGGTATTGTACTAGCAGGTTAAAAAGAAGAGAATTGAGGTGGATTTATGATTTGAATTCTCTCAAACCACATGGACGGAATACTGAATATAAGATCAGTCACAAAATATGTTCTCCATAATTCTCCTTTGTATATAACACATGTCACCAGGTGCCTATGCAGAACCTGAGGTATGTTTGGTACTTTATTCTATTTTAACTTGTTGTATTTTTTATCTTCCGTAGGTGAGAGTGGAGAGCAAGGTGCATTGAATCACATCGGGCACCAGGACGCTGCTATTACACTTTTATTTTAGACACATTTACTTCATATAGTCCAGTTCCTCGGGTACCTGAGCATCCTCCCAATGAGCGATATAAGGTGCATGTCTGAACGCAAAGATGGGTGCGTGGATCCCAGGATGTCACTCACTAACAAGAGCAAACTGGGTACTGTCACCAGATTGGGTTTCCACTCAGGATGACATAGATCCAGCATGTCAGATGGAATGGGTCCCCCGCTCTGCAGCAAAGCTCCGGATTATGTGGATATCCCCACCGCCACGATGCACCGGCACAGCCGGTAGATATGTGCACACTAACAGAAAGGAACCATTGTCAGGGAGGTATTGCCAGGTCCCAAGATGGCGCACAGCCTGTCAACATAGACAGGACGCATACGCGATTTTCATACGTGCATTTATTTACCATGAGGTCACTTCCGGCGCAGACCGGAAAAGTGGAGAAGAGGGATGTACTGTACATCGGCCGGCGTCCTCGTGTGTTCCGGCAAGTGAAAGATGCGCGGTGGAACTCCTCCCGCCCTAGGAAGGCACACTAATTATTACACACGTGGTCACCAATTATGATATCACTAAAGAGATATGGACTATTTTGATGTGTTTAATTTTTGCACGTTTGTTTTCTTCCTACGTGGCAGGTGCCTTATGTATATGTTGTGTTTATTTTTCGCACCGCCATTTATGATCTTCTACACTGTACCATTATTTTGTTAATTATCAACAAACACTTGATTAATTGTATGTCACCTGTATACAATAAATGATTTGCACTCTGTACTGATCACTGCTTGACAAAGACCGTGTGAGACAGCTGAAATGTCGCTACTTTTATGTCTGGTTGAATAAAGCCACACATTCCTTCACTGATTTTTTTGAGTGCCGCTGCTTCATTATTGTATTTATCTATCCTTTACAGGATAAAAAAAATAATGTAACAAACTGCTAAGCACTGATATGCTACCCAAGAGTAGACCACTAAATAATCTATAAAGGAAATCTGTCAGCAGCATCAGCCTCACTAACCTGCTGGTACTGCCTGTTAGTGTAAGTGATGCTGATCAATTGGTGGCTATCTTATCTTCTAGGTGTCACGTTCCAGAGATATTGTTATAAATACAAATATGTAAATGAGGCTTTTGGCGCTCTCTGGGTGTTCCTTAGCACTGAGTTGCATTGGTTTTGCCTCCTGGACAGTCCCTTATTTACACCCTTATGTAATTTCAAATCTACAGCCTTTACTAG
Source organism: Hyla sarda (assembly GCF_029499605.1). Taxonomy (NCBI): domain Eukaryota; kingdom Metazoa; phylum Chordata; class Amphibia; order Anura; family Hylidae; genus Hyla; species Hyla sarda. The sequence continues at coordinate 114,889,994 of NC_079197.1, read as the reverse complement.
TACAGCCGTCCCTGACTCTCACTCAGGGACGGTTTTAGGCTTAGCATGGCAGTGGGCAAAATCAAAAGTGGGGCCCCAAAAGTCGTAATAGTGCACTAACCAGATTTGCACATTTTTGTTCACGTCAAATAACATAAAAAAATATCTAAAGAGCAATTGAAAAGTCCTATCAAAACAAAAATGGTACCAATAAAAACTACAAGTCACAGCGCAAAAAAATGACCCTCATGCATCCCCATATACAAAAAAATAAAAGAGTTATAGGGATCAGAATAATACAATTTTATATTTTTGTATAGTTCCCCCCACATTAAATTGGCAGTATAATTTCCCCACATTAGGTTGCCAGCATAGTTCCCCCACATTAGGTTGGTAGCATAGTTCCCCACATTATGTTGGCAGTATAGTTCTCCCACATGAGGTTGGCAGTATAGTTCCCCAAAATTAGGTAGGCAGTATAGTTCCCCCAAATTAGGTTTTAGTTCCACCACATTAGGTTGGCAGTATAGTTCCCCCATATTAGGTTGGCAGCATAGTTCCCCCACAGTAGGTTGGCAGCATAGTTCCCCCCATATTAGCTTGGCAGCATAGTTCCCCCAAATTAGGTTGGCAGTATAGTTCCCCCACATTAGGTTGGCAGCATAGTTCCCCCACATTAGGTTTTAGTTCCCCCACATTAGGTTGTCAGTATAGTTCTCTCACATTAGGTTGTCAGTATAGTTCCCCCACATTAGGTTGGCAGTATAGTTCCCTCACATTAGGTTGGCAGCATAGTTCCCCCACATTAGGTTGTAGTTCCCCCACATTAGGTGGGCAGTATAGTTCCCCCACATTAGGTTGGCTGCATAGTTCCCCCACATTAGGTTGACAGCATAGTTCCCCCATATTAGGTTGGCAGTATAGTTCCCCCACATTAGGTAGGCAGTATAGTTCCACCAGATTAGGTAGGCAGCATAGTTCCCCCACATTAGGTTGTGATTCCCCCACATTAGGTTGGCCACACAGTTCCCTCACATTAGGCTGGCAGTATAAATCCCCCACATTAGGTGGGCAGTACAGTTCCCCCACATTAGGTTGGCAGTATTGTTCCCCCCACATTAGGTTGTAGTTCCCCCACATTAGGTTGGCAGTATAGTTCCCCCACATTAGGTTGGCTGTATAGTTCCCCCACAGACATACAACCTTCAGCCATATACAACCTTCAGCCCACTTCAGTGCTCCATCTACCGCTCCTCCGGTCAGGAGTCACAATCTACTGCTACGGCCTATAGGCTATAGGAGTAGGTCCCGGGGCCAGAGGAGTGGTGGTCGGAGCATCGAAGATGACATGCCGCTGGTAACTTACCATGCGTACGCGTCCTCCTTCTCGATGCTTCGCTCCTCTGTTCCTATGGGCGCACGCATGGGACGTCAGTGTGCGTGCGCTACCTCCCAGTGGCCCCTGCATTTTTAAAGTTAATGTGGGTAACAGGGACATCCTTGTGTCCTGAAAAGATCTGTGCGGGAAACGGGGATGTCCTAAATGTGACTGGGGCCCCTGCGGGCTGCTTAATTGCCCGGTTTGCCCTGCCTTAACACCGGCCCTGCTCTCACTGCACACCCGCAGTTAAGGGAAAATATGGAAGAAAAGCAGTGTACCTTAGAGCTAGGGTACACCCGAGTGTACCAAGAGCCTCATTTACACTATATCTTGGAAACAGCTGACCTAGGAAGACAAGGTAACCACTATTTTGATCAGCATCTAGCGGGCAGCACTACATCAAGGTCCCAATTAAAATCCTAAAGTTGCATTGTAGGGAATATTTGACTGCCTGTGACCTTGTTTACACATTGTTTTTGATATATTTGATCTAAAGGTATATATAAGGTCTGATTTACATTATAGAAAAAGTTTTAGTTTTACTGTATAAACTCTTGCTAGGTATCAGAAATCTTTACAGTTATTTATTTCTCTAAAAAATATTAAATACTCAAGAGGTATTGCATTTTACTTGTAGGGTACGTTCGCACATACAGGTTCCTGTGCAGATTTGATGAGCAGGATTTGTAACTGCAGATTAGAAGATGTGCTCAGTCATTTAGTTTACATTGAAATCTTCAGCAGTAAATCCTGTGCATCGAATACTGCATATCAAATCTGCGTACGTGTGAATGTATCCTAATAATAGTATTTTGCAGTTCTGAGGGCTGCAATGGAGATTTTTTGATATACTGTTATCATATGCTAGTGCCATAAGGTCTTTTTTTTAACTATCATGGTGGCATATGTGCCAAGATTTCACCAAGATGTCTGCCCCTCGCATAATTTGTCAAACCACCACACATAATTTTTAAATACTGTCATAAGTCATGCAGAGCACATGCTATACTTTTCTTTTACAGGATGCAGTTTTATAGGACAAGTTGAATTCTGTACTGTTCCGTCCACCAAATGGATATGACCCAAGTTGAGGCCGAAAGGACACACTTCCCGCCTTTGTCAGGCAATTAGAGTTTATGGTTCCATTTAATATATAAACTGGGACCTATCTAGGTGGTTATGTTAAAAAGGCACTGCTTAGTAGAGTATGAAATGAGTCTGAACTCGAGCAAATACTGAATGCAAGGGTAAAGTAGGGAATGTTGACAGATACATTTCCTAGAGAACCTATATAGATGCACCAAACTGACACAGTATTATGAGTAAATATAAATCTTTATTATAATCAGATAAGATAAAACATGATAAAAAATCAGCAGCAGTTAGAAAGAAAACGACTCCGAACACAGATATTAGATAATGTCCAATAGGCACATGGAATGGCACATAAATATAGGTATACAATACTCAATGAAAAGTGGACTTAAAAGCAAGCCACAATATATATATATATATATATATATATATATATATATATATATAAAGAATACACCTAAAGATGCCTCAGTAAACCCAGTACACTAATGTAAACAAAAAGGACATGCATGTAAAGAAGTATAGCTAGTAAAGTGTAATTTACCCAGTGCTATCGGCAGTATGAATACAGGGAGACAAGGATGTTGACCATACATATCTGAGGGGAAACAAACCACCTCGGCAATAGTTGGAGCATCGGTTGTCCCTGAAAAGAGTTTTATTAAACATATAAGACTGTCCATGCACCTAGCCAACTGACACCCAGCTATACTTACAAAGGTCAGGAGCCTACCCCTACGTCGTTTCGCTCACTCGCTTCCTCAGGGAGTGTCATATGGAGGGTAAACGGAAGTTTATATACATGATTTCGACCAATCAAACAAGTTCTATATGAATTAAATACCTGGTACAGCTGTGCGCGCTGTAAGCGTGGCATGTAATGGTCTGCGCCATCTTGTCTTCAACCGCGCATGCGCACGGCACCACCGGAGTGCGTACATGTTGACGTCACCACGATGGTAGCGGACGCGCAGTGAACACAAGAAGCTAAAACTGGTAAGGGAAAATCCAACGCATGCGCAGACAGGTAGATAAGCTGCGCGTGCATGGAGAAGATAAGCCCGTATTCAACGGGCGCATATAACCTAATAGTGGTAATATGGGGAGCGCTATATTAAGAACATGGACAACACAGACCACATGTAGTGATGACAAAAATGTGCAGAGTGCTCGTGCCCAAAATAAAATAAAGTGATCATGCTCGTGAAAACGTGAAACGTAATGAAAAACACAGAGTAAGATGTAGTAATAATATCACATGATGAGGAATAAATTTGTAAAAAATGACACATAAATATATAATAGATAAAGTGCATGTGTGCATATGCAAATAAGTGCATGTAAGTGTATCCATGTTGGGTGTACTTATTCATAGATATGTGTAAAATGAATAGGTGAATAATGGAGTGTATTACGAAAATATTTATAGTAATAAATAATCACAATGTGGTGTTGAGTCGGTGCATATAGTCCCGTGCTGAACTCAAAATCCGCAGACATGCCAGGTACCTGAAATGAAAAAGAAAAGAGAAAGAAAAAGGAAAAAAGAAAAGAAAGAAAAACCAGGATAAAGATATAGATAAGCCAGGGAGCGGAAAAGAAAAAAGGGGAAAAAAGAAGAAAAAAGAAAAGATACAAATAAGGAAGGGGAAGAGAGAACAAAAAGAATATAAAACCAATTAGTCCATAAAATTAAAAAAAAAAATGATGATAAAACCAACCACAGACCAGACGTGGTCAGTACAATAATAAATGGAATATACATATGAAAATAAAGATAAAAATATGGGGAACAACCATGATTACAAGAATGGAGCATAATTGTTGTGCTCGTTGAGGCCAAAGGGGGTAACAGTTTTTAAATCAAAGATCCACCGGGTTTCCCTCTGTGCCAAAATACGCTTCCAGTCTCCCCCTCTGGGTCCCACAATCACCCTATCAATTCCTCTAACCTTCAATAGATGTCCATTGCATGCATGATGCTCTTTAAAGTGCCTGGCCAGTGTCTTGAGTTTGGTGACATCCTGTTCATTCTTGGCTGCTTCGATGCTCAGAACATGTTCCCTTACTCTTCTCCGTAGCTCCCTAGAGGTCAAACCCACATAGATCAAATTGCAGGGACAGACAGCATAGTAGACCACCCCAGTAGTACAACAATCTATGGCGTGGGTGATTTTATACTTTTTGGACCCTGTGGAGTCCCAAAAGTCTGTGGCCCTTTCAATGTTGGGACAAGCCACACATCCCCCACATGGTTTGCACTCCCATTTGGGGCCCCTTGTTCCGAAAATGCCTTTCATAGATGGTTTTTTATGGTGGCTGTGCACAAGTATATCTTTTAAATTTCTTGCACGTCTATATGTAATAGATGGCTTAGTGGTTAAATACTGTGCAATAACTGGATCCATTTGCAAAATGGACCAGTGTTTTTGTAGCGTTCTCTGCATTTGTCGCCAGCGTGAGGTATAATTGAATATATATCTCACCTGGTTATCCGGGGTTTTCTGCTTGGGTTGCATCAACAGATTGTTCCTGGGGGTATTCTTTGCTCTTGAATATGCTTTAGATATATCCTGCTGCCTATATCCTCTTTCCTTGAATCGATTGGTAAGGTCCTTAGCCTGTTACTGAAAGAATGTATCCGATGAACAGATGCGCTTCATCCTGAGGAATTGACCTACAGGGATGTTGGAGATGAGAGGTTTTGGATGAGAAGATGTCGCGTGTAGAAGGGAGTTTGTGGAGGTCTTTTTACGATATACATTTGATGATATGTATCCATCTGATTCGATGTTGAATAGTACATCCAGAAACTCCATGTTTGTTCGTCCATATTTATATGTAAGTTTAATGTTGTAGTTGTTATTGTTGAGTTGATCCATAAATGATCCTAACTCGTCAATGGACCCATGCCAGACAAACAGAATATCATCAATAAATCTGCCCCATAGCGACACCTTTTCAATGAGTGCAGGGGGTTCAAGCATGAATATCCTCCTCTCCCACAATCCAAGGAATAAATTTGCATATGAGGGCGCACAAGCCGCCCCCATAGCAGTTCCTTGGATTTGTAGGTAGAGGAGGTCCCCAAATAGGAAGAAGTTGTGCGTAAGAGCAAATCTCAATAAGTTTAAAATAAACTCACAAGTTTCTGGTTCGAAGTCAGTCATCAAAAAGAACATCTCCACTGCTTCAAGACCGTCTGCATGGCGAATGGACGTATATAAAGCTTCAACGTCACACGTTACCAGAAGGGCATCTTGATCCAATTGGATGCCATCTAACCGTCTCAGAATGTCCGTTGTGTCTTGTAGGTAGGAAGGTAGGGATTCAACGATGGGTTTGAGAAAATGATCAATGTATCTACAAATGGGTTCAGAGAGAGAATTATTGCCTGCCACAATTGGGCGACCGTGTGAATTTTCCAATCCTTTGTGGATTTTAGGGAGCAGATACAGTGTGGCTACCGCAGGGTGTTCCGGTAGCAAGTATGAAAATTGTTTTTGAGTGATTACACCTTCCTCCACACCCAATCCCAGGATAGCAGCAAGTTCCTGTTTATACTTGGAAAGTGGGTTGAAGGTCAGGCGTTTGTAACATACATTATCCCTTAACTGTCTACTTGCTTCTTTCTCATACATCGATCTGGGCCACAGGACGACATTGCCACCTTTATCAGATGGTTTTATGACAATGTCGTCCAAGTGGCCCAGATCGATGAGAGCCCTGCGTTGCACCCTTGTAAGATTATTAGATGCTCGATTCCTGGGTATGCGTTCAAATTCTTTGGTAACCAACTGGACAAAAATGTCTACATAATGGTTCAATGTAAGTGGAGGGAAGTTTTTAGACTTGGAAAAAAGATGTTTAGGGAACTTACCAATTTCTGGGAGTTGTTGTTCTTCCAAAAGTTCATTCAATGTATGAACTGCATCAATTTCTTCTGCTGTTTGGAAGGTCTCTGTGTCCGGTGTAGAGTGAAACATCTTTTTAAAAATTAGTTTTCTCGCAAAGAGATGTAAGTCCTTCACTGCAACAAAGGGATTGAAAGATGAAGAAGGTGAAAAAATGTCAGCAATGATATACAGTCAGGTCCATAAATATTGGGACATCGACGCAATTCTAAATTTTTTGGCTCTATACACCACCACAATGGATTTGAAATGAAACGAACAAGATGTGCTTTAACTGCAGATTGTTAGCTTTAATTTGAGGGTATTTTCATCCAAATCAGGTGAACGGTGTAGGAATTACCACAGTTTGCATATGTACCTCCCACTTGTTAAGGGACCAAAAGTAATGGGACAAAATAATAATCATAAATCAAACTTTAACGTTTTAATACTTGGTTGCAAATCCTTTGCAGCCTGAAGTCTGAAACGCATAGATATCACCAAACATTGCTGGGTTTCATCCCTGGTGATGCTTTACCAGGCCTCTACTGCAACTGTCTTCAGTTCCTACTTGTTCTTGGGCCATTTTCCCTTCAGTTTTGTCTTCAGCAAGTGAAATGCATGCTCAATCGGATTCAGGTCAGGTGATTTGGCCATTGCATAACATTCCACTTCTTTGGTTGCTTTTGCAGTATGCTTTGGGTCATTGTCCATCTGCACTGTGAAGCGCCGTCCAATGAGTTCTGAAGCATTTTTCTGAATATGAGCAGATAATATTGCCAGAATTCATCCTGCTGCAGTTCCGTTGGCAGCCATACAGGCCCAGTGTGCCATGACACTACCACCACCATGCTTCACTGATGAGGTGGTATGCTTAGGATCATGTTCCCTTCCTTCTCCATACTCTTCTCTTCCCATCACTCTGGTACAAGTTGATCTTGGTCTCATCTGTCCATAGGATGTTGTTCCAGAACTGTGAAGGCTTTTTTAGATGTCATTTGGCAAACTCTAATGTGGCCTTCCTGTTTTTGAGCCTCCCAATGGTTTACATCTTGTGTTGAACCCTCTGTATTCACTCTGGTGAAGTCTTCTCTTGATTGTTGAGTTGGACACGCATACACCTACCTCCTGGAGAGTGTTCTTCATTCAGTTCAGGCAAACTGTTGTGAAGCGGGTTTTCTTCACCAAGGAAATAATTATTCGGTCATCCACCACAGTTGTTTTCCTTGATCTTCCGGGTCTTTTGGTGTACTCACCAGTGTATTCCTTCTTTTTAAGAATGTTCCAAACAAATGTTTTGGCTATCTCTCTGATGGGTTTGTTTTGTTTTTTCAGCATAATGATGGCTTGCTTCACTGATAGTGACAGCTCTTTGGATCTCATCTTGAGAGTTGACAGTAACAGATTTCAAATGCAATGAGCACACTTGAAATGAGCTCTGGACCTTTTATCTGCTCATTGTAATTGGGATATAATGAGGGAATAACACACAATGGCCGTGGAACAGCTGAGAAGCCAATTGTCCCATTACTTTTGGTCCCTTAAAAAGTGGCAGGCACATATGCAAACTGCTGTAATTCCTACATCGTTCAGCTAATTTGGATATAAATACCCTCAAATTAAAGCGGACAGTCTGTAGTTGCTGCCAGCATATATTCAAAAGAAGAAAGATGGTCCAGCGCTGTCAAGTCGGTGAATATTGAGGAGTTTATTGTATAAAAACCATACAGGTAAAGGTAAGTGTTGCGTTTCGACCGCTAGTGTACGGTCTTAGTCTTTTTTATGACTAAGACCGTACACTAGCGGTCGAAACGCGTCACTTACCTGTACCTGTATGGTTTTTATATTATAAACTCCTCAATATTCACTGACTTGACAGCGCTGGACCATCTTTCTTCTTTTGCACATGAACCTGGTCTGTCTCGGTCCGAGACGCTGCGGGCTACATCAAGGAGCTGGATACCTTCAAACTTGTATCTTCAGCATATATTCAGTATGGCTTTATTGTACATACATGGCGACTTGGCTGATACAGTAATTCAGTTTCACAATGAAGTTTGCTTGTCATTTGTCACCACTGTTAAAACTTTATTAGTAACTTTGTCAGTAACATCTGAGAAGGGAATACCCTTTTTAACTGTAAGGACTCTAAAATCCATGACCAAACAAATATCCTCCAGGTGCAGTCTGGGATGAACAGGTGTTGAGAGGCTTTCCAGATAAAAAAAGTTTATTTACCCATAATGCAACACGTTTCATGGAGATCAACTTCCTCGGGAAGTGGATATCCACAAAATGTGTTGCATTATGGGTATATAAACTTATTCCCAGCCTTTGTCTGTTGGATTATCTTATGTAATTTCCAATGTTGTACTTGGTAGTGTACAACCACCATTGGTAAACGTGCACACTACTGTTGTGTAGCATTTATTTATCCTGAGGATAACACACCAACACAACGCCTTTTGCATATCTTGTGTCTAAAATCCATGGGTGTTGAATAAAAGAATTCAGACCTGCTATATATGTAACTAATTTTATCTCCATAGATCTGATGGTCCTATGTCATTCCTCCACATACCTGCAACTGTTCTGTATACCCACCTACTGTATATGTGCTGCATGATATCTTTCTCGCTATAGTGCTTCTGCATAACTCAATGTCTGGTGTGAATAAGACCACAGAATTCAAGATTTATAGTTGCGTGTTTGGGCTGCTCAAGTTGTGTTGTGCCATTGTTGTGGAAGAAACAAAAAGTAATAACCACAACGGCTTCTATCATTCCAAGGAGATGATCCCTCACATACATCCAACCTGCATCATCTATATATATAAAAAGAGAAGGCCTGACTCACTGACTCATCAACGCCCAGCCTAAACCTTTGGACCTAGAAAGCTGAATTTTTTCACAGGTGTTGTTTTTAAGACGTAGACGATGAATAGGAAAGGATTTTTCAAAATTCAACCCTTAAAGGGGTACTCCGCCCCTAGACATCTTATCCCCGATCACCGCGGTCCTGCTGCTGGGGAGCCCTGGGATCCCCGCTGCGGCACCGCGCTCTCATTACAGCACAGAGCGAGTTCGCTCTGCACGTAATGATGGGCAGTACAGGGGCCGGAGCATCATTACGTCACAGCCCGCCCCTTTCAATACAAGTCTATGGGAGGGGGTGCGTCGGTCGTCACGCCCCCTGCCATAGACTTGCATTAAGGGGACGGGCCATGATGTCACGAGGGGCAGAGCAATGACGTCACTCTGCTCCGTCCCCCGTATCACCTGTCATTACGCACAGAGCGAACTCGCTCTGTGCTATAATGAGAGCGCGGTGCCGCAGCGGGGATCCCGGGGCTCCCCAGCAGCGGGACCGCGGCGATCTGACATCTTATCCCCTATACTTTGGATAGGGGATAAGATGTCTAGGGGCGGAATACCCCTTTAAGGGGGTGAAAAAGGGATTGAAAGTTTGTATAGAAGTCCTTCATTTTTGAAGCTAGAAGCATGAAACTTTGTTTTTAGGCTAACAATTAGACATAAAGAAACACGTTTTAACAGGTGTTGAGAGGCTTTCCAGACAAAAGAAGTTTATTTACCCATAATGCAACACGTTTCATGGAGATCCACTTCCTCCCTGTTATAATGTTTTTTAAAATTCCACCCCTGAAGGGGTGAAACAGGGGTTCAAAGTTTATATGTGTTAAGATTAGGTTGATTTTTGAATTCGAAAATTTGCACCATTACTCTTGAATAAAAACGACATCTGCATCTGTATTTACATAATAATAATTCTCCGAAAAATCAACCAAAACACAAAAAAAATTGGACCTTCACCCGGACAGTATATAAGCAGCACGAGAAGGTGGGTTCCCCCTTTTTGTTTCTTTATTCTAACTTTAATTTACCTTTAGTTTGGTATCTATCACAATGAATGTAGAATTGTTAAAAATAGATGGGACTATGGTGCCCCACAACATTATTTGTGTAATTGGAGATGGAGCCTGTTTGTTTTGGGCCATTTCATATATATTGTATGACACACAACTGATGGCCAGGAAAGTTTGCAAGCAAATCGCTAGCCATGTAGTAGCTAACTGGGAAGAGTTTTCCATTATGTCCCACAATAGTAACGGGGACCATTACTTTAGTGCTGAAAAGTACTCCAGTGACATGTCACACTCTTTTACTTATGGTAGTTATGTAACATTTGCTTGAATTTGGGTTGTTTGGATGCCCGTAGACTTTACCCAGAGTGGCCTCATTACTATAGGATCGTAAAAAAAAGTAGATCAATGATACCCCAAATTTAACGAGAGCGAAACCGCGGGCAAAAGCTAGTTCAGAATATATAGAGATAGCAAACCCAGAATAAGCGGATGCTGATTTAAGGCTTTAGATAATGAACAGGGTTTGCAATAAGCTGCTTCTGAGTTTGATTTATTTAGACAGATTTGGAGACAGAGCAGTCCCTGAGCAATGAATCTGAAAACATTTTAAATCACTTCACATCCAAAGCAAAACAAACTGAATTTCACATTTTGACTAAGGGAATTCAACTCAATAAATGCATTACTAGGGATGAGCAAATCGAATCTGACAATTTTGGATTCGTTCCGAATTTCAGGAAAAATTTGATTTGTAACAAATGCGAATATCGCCGCGATTCGATCATGCAAATTGCTTCATTAAACTCCATTTAGTGCCGTCCAGGCGCCAGGGCATCTAAAATGGCAGATCCACATGTGAGGACATGGGGCAAGGAATCCTGGGAAGGCGGGAACAAGGGTTGGTGGAATGACCCTGAATCACATGCAACATGCAGCCTATCAGCAGCCAGCCACCCCTGTGATGTCACAGCCCTATATAATCGGCTGTCGGCTTGTACCAAAGTGCACGGCAACACCGACATGTGGAGCTGTAACTATGGCCAGGGACAATAAATTTCCTTTATGGCCCACAAGGTAAATGTGGTTCCTGCACAGCCACAACACCAACTTTTACAGGTCACTGCCTAAACGCTCTCAGGCTGTTGGTCCTATGACTCCACAGTTGGTCCTGTGACTTGTGTGTGACTCCACCTCCTCATCCTCCACCGTCTTCTCAGCCTCCACTGCACGGACAAGTCTCATTGCCCCTCCAGCATACTATGTGTGCAGGGCACGGCAGGTCACACTGTATTTCACATGGTTTGCCTTGGCTAACTGAGTCACAAAGGGGAGGAACTGCTTAAAGTAATTAATCAAGATATCGACTCATCGCTTACTCCATGAAAACTGGAAAAGGGAACCATGGTGACCGACAATGGGAAGAACATCTTTTCTGCACTGCGACAAGGAAGCCTGAGACATGCGTCCTGCATGGCACACATGTTCAATCTGGTTGTCAAGCAGATTCTGAAGTGTTCCCCTCATCTGAAAGACATCCTAACAAAGGTAAGGAAACTTTGCATGCACTTCAGCCCCTCGTACACCGCAAAGCACACCCTCCTTGAGCTGCAGCGTCAGAACGTCATCCCCCAACATAGTGTGATTTGCAACGTTTCCACATGTTGGAATTCCACCCTCCATATGTTTGGCTGACTATACTAACAGAAAAAAGCCATCACCGTTTTCTTGATGTTCCAAGTGGATAGGGGGACTCCCCTGTGTAACTTCACTGTCAACCAGTGGCAGCTCATACGTGACACCTGCCGTTTGCCAAGGCCCTTTGAGGAAGCCACATTATTAATCAGTCGCCAAGATTATGGGATGAACAATGTCATTGCACTCCTTCATCTACTACAACACGTGTTGGAAACTATGGTTTATCAGGGCACTGGAGATATGGTGCCTACATCTCACGGACACATGAGCCCTGTGGTGGCTGAACTGGAGAAGAAGGGAGAGGGGCACAGTGGAGCACAGTTTAGGTTTCATGAGATGGTCAGTTTTTCTAGTCATCTGACAGGAGAGGAGGAGCAGGAGCAGCTAGAGGAGCTAGAGGGTTATGAGGAAGGCAAGACAGAGGACCCAAACAAACCGTGGCAGTATGCAGTGGAGATGGATGCAAGGAGTCCCTCCGAGTCACTTGCACAAATGGCACGATGCATGCTCACTTGTTTAGTGACAAATTGTCACCATTCGGCAGCGGAATGACTTCTGGCTCTCCACAGTTACAGACATTTCTTGGCATCAGACCACAAGTAAGTATTGAGGATATGCATTACCTTAAACTTAACTTTTCTTAGGATAAAATATATGTACCAAAATGTTTTTTGAAATCAAACAAAAGGAAAGGTCTGCAAAAAACACCAAGTGCCACCTACACCACCAAGTACTGATGTGATGCAAAGACCTCCAAAAGGTTGAAGGGGACAACGTATGGTCCAGTGTAACTGGTGGGGTTAAAACCTTCCCCTTAAGGCCCTACTCTATTAAATCCCTTTTGGGCGAGTGTTACTCACCCTAAAAAGGGCAGCCCTACATAGGAACCTCTCCCTATTTTCACATACATGAATGTGAAAAAGACAAAAAACAACAAGTTGCGCTCCTAGTGTGGACGGTATAGCAGAGTGGCTTCAATGTGCACAAAAATTGAAGGCTTACCACATCGTGTTGTGCTAAGAGCACAACACCTCAGCAGGCATATAGACTTGCAGGAAGAAATGGAGGTCAGCAGCCACGGTTTCCTTTCCAGGTTCCTCTCGGTCGCTGGATGGGCAATGAAAAGTGGTGGATAAAATCCAGGAAAACAGGAATTACCATACGGCGCTTTTACTCCTTGGACAGATGCAGGCAACAGTCCATATGACAGGTTAGTTCTTTATTGTGCACAATAAAGAACTAACCTGTCATATGGACTGTTGCCTGCATCTGTCCAAGGAGTAAAAGCGCCGTATGGTAATTCCTGTTTTCCTGGATTTTATCCACCACTTTTTATTTTCACATACAAACACTGCCATTTCACATGGTTTTTAGGAGGAAAAAGGGAGAGTTTCCTGTGTGGGGCCGCTCTTTTTAGGGTGAGTAACACTTGCCAAGAAGGGAATTAATAGGGCGAGAGTTGGGCCTTACAGGGGAATTTTTTACCCCCACCTGCTACAATGGACAATATGTTGTTCTCTTCCACCTTTTTGAGGAACGTGTTCCTCGTCTTAAAAAGGGTAGCCCCACACAGGAAGCTCTCCTTATTTCCACCTAAAAACCCTGGTAAATGGTAGTGTTTGTAGGTGGGAAATAGGGAGAGGTTCCTTTGTGGGGCCACCCTTTTTAGGGTGAGTAACATTTGCCAAGAAGGGAATTAATAATGTGAGAGTAAGGCATTACAGGGGAAGTTTTTACCCCCACCAGTTACAATGAACCATACGTTGTTCCCTTTAACGTTTTAGAGGTCTTTGCATCACATCAAAACTTGGTGGTGTAGATGGCACATGGTGTTTTTTGCACACCTTTACTTTTGTTTGATTTTAAATCAATTTGGGGTCCATATATTTTATCCTAAGAATATTATTAAAAGTTAAGTTTTATGTAATGCATATCCTCAGTACTTTAAAAAAAGAGACAATTTTCTTCTGCCTACCTGCCTCAGCTACTGTTCTGATTCTGCCACCAGCTTGATGACACACATCTGATGCCAAGTTCTCCTTTTTTCACCCACCTTCATCACCGGGTACTGGTATTGCCACCACTGCCCCATTATGTCCCCGGGTCACTTTCAGGACTCCTGATGCTGCTGATGTCACCTCCAGGCTGTCTCATGTTGCCACCAAATGTTCTTCTTATGCTGATGCCAGCTCCAGGCTGTCTCATTCTGCCACCATATGTTCTCCTTATGCTGATGCCACCTCCAGGCTGTCTCATTCTGCAACTATGTTGTCTCCTCATGCTTCCTCTACCTCCAGGCTGTGTCATTCAGCCACTATATGGTCTTCTCATACTGCCACCAACTCCAGGCTGTGTCATTCAGCCACTATATGGTCTCCTTATGCTGCCGCCAACTCAAGGCTGTGTCATTCAGCCACTATATGTTCTCCTCATGCAGCTGCTAACTGCAGGCTGTGTCATTCAGGCACTATATGGTCTCCTCATGCTGCCCCCTCCTCCACCCTGTGTTATTCAGCCACTATATGGTCTCCTCATACTGTGCCACTCTGTGACAGTGATTCTAATAGCGAAGCCTCTAATCTGCATGTCATACTGAATAACAGTATTATTTAACTAACCCAGCACACACCCTATGCCTTTTACAGCAAGGCAAAGTGTTCTACACACCTATTGAGGCTCTCTGTAAGCCAGAAATAGCCATTTTTAATACAGATTTGCCGCAAATAAATTCGGACCGAACCAAAATGTTTTCAGAAAATTTGGCGAATCGGCCGAATTGAATTAAAAAAATATATATATTTAATCTCTAATTATTACATTTGTAGTCACTCAAAATAGTAGACAAACCTTGAAATAGAGAGATATATTTGGTGCTGTTGTATATTCCTGCAGCCTTTTATATTTCAGATTAAATGAGCATTCTGACCATGAGCATTCTGCACAAATGTTATTCACTTGTGTTTTTGTTTTGTTTTTGTTTTAAGAGCCCTGTTAGTGTCTTTGTACACTATATAAAACAAAGTTGCCATGAAAAGCCCTTTTATATAAATTGTAGTTGTTGTGTGACAGGGAACACAATACTTTGTCTGATTTTTTTAATTTTTTTATTGTGTTATCTTTTTTAATATTCACATATTCTACATGCACCCTTTTTATGGTTAAAATAAATTTGGGAACCACATCAACTCTATACAAACATTGGGAAGTTAAAAGAATGATCTGCTTGGATCAGCCAACACGTTCAGCATTGTGGCTTACCAAGTTGTGGAAGAATTTCCCATAATGTTTTTGGGCTCTCTCTGGCTGTTCCTTGGCACTGGTTTTGCTTCCTGGATGGTCTTTTATTCACACCCTTTAATAAATATTCATATGCACCCTCTTCTCCAAATATGCTATGTGCTATGGTCCTGTGAGATTTGAGATATCCGGCTGTCTAACTTAAACAAATGGCCATGACTATTACTGCGCATGTGCGGGATCTCAGCCTGTGGCAGCTGTGGGTAGATAAGGGAATACATGGAAGAAAAACCAGTGCAACTCAGGGCGAGGGAACACCCTTAGTGTTTTATGTAATGCATATCCTCAGTACTTTAAAAAAAGAGACCATTTTCTTCTGCCTACCTGCCTCAGCTACTATTCTGATTCTGCCACCAGCTTGATGCCACACATCTGATGCCCAGTTCTGACCATATTTCGATTTTTTCAGAACGGTGGACCTGGGAAGATGAGGTAACCACCAATTGGATCAGCATTTAGTGGGCAGCAGTACAACTATATCCCACTCAAAATTCTAAGGTTTTATTGTAGGGAATATCTGACTGCTACTGATCTTTACAGTGATTTATTGCTATAACAAGTATTAAAACCTCAGTAGACATTGTCCTTTTATAATAGTATTTTGCCATAAGGTCTTTTGATCTATAATAGGGTCATATGTGCCAAGATTTCACCAATAGAAATGTCCCTTAGAAACTCTGCCCCTCACATAATTTGTCAAACCACCAATAATTTTTGGAGGTTTTGAATAAAATGTAAAAAAAAATAATAATAAATCAATGTCAATGCGGGGGTATATATGCCTTGGTGTTAGTGCCCCTGATCTTTTTAGATTCTGGCAATGACTATGACCAGTCCCAAGTAGGAACAATGTGTTTCAACACTAACTTGTGCCTTCCTCTGGTCCACCAAAAGTATTCCCCAGAAAGTCAGACAAGGGACTTGGTTAATGCTGTTGAGATCCTGTGAGAGTGCTGTGAGACACCTGCCTAACGAAGGGTCCATTACGGACTGGAAACTAGTTGTTTTGTGCTAATAAATCCGTTATTTGGACAATATTTCTGTGTCCGCATCTACCTACTTTATTTAATCAGCGCCTAGGAGCTAATTTTTTTTTTTAAATCTTGAACATGTGTAGTTATAGACAGGTCGATTAAACATTTCCTAGTTTTATATATATAGGAATAGGAATGTTCCACAATGACAGCAGTAAAAGCATCTTAAACACATAGCATTGGCTTCATATATTAGCTCCGATAGTGGTAGTGTTCTCAATCACATCATAGTTTGCTCTGGAGCCTTTTGTGAAAAAGACCTAATGGTTTTTCCCTTTTATCTATACCTGATAATTACTTTGTCAAGTAAATATACTTAGATTTGCATATGTCAAGTTGTAAATATAGTAGATTCCTCCAGCATATATCAGAACATCTCTCTTCTATGTGACATTACTTCCACTCTACTGCCTATCGATACATCCACAATGCACACTTTGGAATTGTGAATGCAATGCTTCTTAGAAAGAACTATAATTACACCCTAGCACTATGCTAATATTAACTTCAAGCCATCAGAGAAAGGGATGTGTAGGAAAGCAATACCATGTATCAGGGCATATACCTGACAGCACCAGAAGAATGACTGCCCAGGCTTTCTTGTAATTATATTCCTTCAAATGTAAATGTGTGCTAAAGAAAACAAATAATAGTATGTAATAAAATATCACAGCTAAATGCAGGTTAATTATAACAACAACATTATATTTTAACAGTATTTCACTAAAATTAAGTAAATTATTAGTATGTCTTTGAATTGTTCTCTTGCTAGATGCTATACATTTTGTTTAACTGTTCATTAGTTATTACTGTTTGTAGACAAGCAAAATCACCAATGTTACAATATCCATGGGCTACATCTCCCAGCTTTGTTACACTGCTGATTTTCAAACAAAACCCTTTTATGCAATGCTGATAATACCATTATATGTATATTTGTAATATACTTTGATTAAAAATTTGTATATATTTTTGGGTGAAAAAATGCTGTCCCTGCAGGTACTACCTGTGTGTCCAAATACAGGAAGTGAGAACAGGACAAGCAGGGCTTGGTGCAGGCTCCTGGCTTGTCTATCATCCTGTTTCGTGAGCTGGGAGCGTGTCACAGAGCCTCACTGTACAGAGCCCTGCTTGTCCTCTGTGCATAGAGCCCTGCTTGTCCTCAGTGTACAGAGCCCGGCTTGTCCTCAGTGTACAGAGCCCTGCTTGTCCTCAGTGAACAGAGCCCTGCTTGCCCTCAGTGTACAGAGCCCTGCTTGTCCTCAGTGTTCAGAGCCCTGCTTGTCCTCAGTGTACAGAGCCCTGCTTGTCCTCAGTGTACAGATCCCTGCTTGTCCTCATTGAACAGAGCCCTGCTTGTCCTCAGTGTACAGAGCCCTGCTTGTCCTCAGTGTGCAGAGCCCTGCTTGTCCTAAGTGCACAGAGCCCTGCTTGTCTTCAGTGTACAGGGCCCTGCTTGTTCTTAGTGCATAGAGCCCTGCTTGTCTTGTTCTCAGTGCATAGAGCCCTGCTTGTCCTCAGTGTACAGAGCCCTGCTTGTCCTCAGTGCACAGAGCCCGGCTTGTCTTGTCCTAAGTACATAGAGCCCTGCTTGTCCTCAGTGTACCGAGCCCTACTTGTCCTCAGTGCATAGAGCCCTGCTTGTCCTCAGTGTTCAGAGCCCTTCTTGTCCTCAGTGTACAGAGCCCTGATTGTCCTCAGTACACAGAGCCCTGCTTGTCCTCAGTGTACAGAGCTCTGCTTGTCCTCAGTGTACAGAGCCCTTCTTGTTCTCAGTGTACAGAGCCCTGCTTGTCCTCAGTGCACAGAACCCTGCTTGTCATCAGTGTACAGAGCCATTCTTGTACTCAGTGCACAGAGCCCTACTTGTCCACCCACACTTCCTGTATTTGGTCTCCTCAAAGAGACTCACCGGCAATAGCTGCAGGGACAAAAATACACACATTTTTTAACCAATGTATATTACAAATATAATATATTGGTGTTTTCTACATTTTATAAAAGTTTTTGATAATAACAATATTTATTTTCTAAAGAAATATGGGGTGCTGTAAATACAACAAACTATACTCACCTGCCCCAATCCTTTCTTAACTACTAATCTGACAGCTCCCAGGCCACTGCTTTTGGCAGCTTCCTGCTTTTTCAGATATTTACTAATCACTGGCTGAGATAACCACTGTGACCAATGATTGGCTGAGCAGGCATTTCCTAAAGGATAAAAATGTCAGAGGAAGCAGAAAGCAGTGAAGAGCAGCAGGAACAATTGGAATAGCAGCTGTGGGAGATTGGGGCAGGTGAGTATGGTTTGTTTGTTATTTTTCAAACACTTCCCACTTCTTTAGAGAGATAATATTCTTATTGCCAGCATAAACTTTATTAACAGCGGAACTTGGCTGATAAAGGAAAAATATTCCTGCAGCAGAAAATGTGTGCTCCAGTTCTGCCCACAAATCCATTGTGAATCAATACCTGCACTTCAACATCGATGTGTTATAAAACCCTTCAAGTCTGCTCAGTGATCCTGTCTGCTAAACCATACCTAGGTTAATAAACATACAATATTGTTATGTTAAAGCAAATGTTATAGTTAAAAGCAAATTTATAGCAGTTAAAAATATAAATAATAATATAATAAGACATCCTTAAAGGGGTACTCCACTGGAAAAAAAAAAAATCAACTGGTGCCAGAAAGTGAAACATATTTGAAAATTACTTCTATTAAAAAATCTTATTCCTTTCAGTACTTATTAGATGCTATTTGCTCCACATGAAGTTCTTTTCTTTTTGAATTTCCTTCTGTCTGACCACAGTGCTCTCTGCTGACACCTCTGTACATTTTAGGAGCTTTACAGATTAGGGGGAAATCCCCATAGCAAACCTATAACTTCCTGTGGAGCAAATAGCAGCTAAAAAGTACTGGAAGGATTATGATTTTTTTATAGAAGTCAGGTCCCGGGGTTTAAAACAGGGTCACACTGTGACCCTGCATCACAACGGGTTAGTCCCGGCTGCTAATGATAGCCGGGATCCTGGGCTAATAGTGCGCGGCACAGATTGTTGTGCCGTGCGCTATTAACCCTTCAGACGTGACGATCAAAGTTGATCGCCGCGTCCAAAACTAAAGTAAAAGCTTCCCGGTAGCTCAGTCGGGCTGATCGTGACTATCGCAATAAAATAGCGATGTCCCGATCAGCTAGGACACGAGCGGAGGTCCCCTCACCTGTATCTGTCACGCCTGAGCTACAGACTTGAGCAATCGAGCCCCTAGAACGCTGATCCTTGCAAAGCTATGGCTTTGCGGGGATCAGGGTAAAAGATCAGTGTGTGCAGTGTTATAGCCCCCTATGGGAGCTATAATACTGCAAAAAAAAGTTAAAAGAAAAGTTAATAAAAGTCATTTAACCCCTTCCCTAATAAAAGTTTGAATCACCCCCCTTTCCAATCAAAAACTGTGTAAATAAAAATAAACATATGTGGTATCACCGCGTGCGTAAATGTCCGAACTATAAAAATATATCGTTAATTAAACAGCACGGTCAATGGCGTACACGCAAAAAAATTCAAAATGTAAAAATAGCCTATTTTTGGTCACTTTTTATATCATTAAAAAAATGAATAAAAAGCGATCAGAAAGTCTGATCAAAAGTTATAGGGGTCAGAAGATGACAATTTTAAATGTCTAAATTTCCCTGCATGTAGTTATGATTTTTTTCAGAAGTACGACAAAATCAAACCTAGATATGTAGGGTATCATTTTAACCATATGGACCTACAGAATAAAGATAAGGTGTAATATTTACCAAAAAAAACTGTGTCGAAACGGAAGCCCCCAAAAGTTTTTGGGTAAAATGACTAATGTCACTGCAAAGTTGAATTGGTGGCACAAAAAATAAGCCATAATATGGAATTTTATGTGCAAAATTGAAAGTGTTGTGATTTTTAGAAGGTGATGAGGAAAAAAATGAAAATTAAAAAAAACGGAAAAACGCTGAGTCCTTAAGGGGTTAATCTTCATCCATCTGAAAAACTGTGATAAAGTCCCCTCCCAATAAAACATTTGAGTCAGCATTGTGCAGCACCAGAGTTACTAGGGAGGGGGGGGGAAAAAGAATGGTTATTTTCATTTTGACCATAGACATTGTAGCCAGATAAACGCCCAGCATTACAAAATTAGCAGACAGGTGATGCATTTCCTGTAAAAGAGCACATAGCTTCAACATAAAGTGAACATGAGTAAATATAAAGTGGTCAACCCTTTTTCCCATCCCAGAACAGACAAAAACAACAAAAATGATTCCTAATAACATATAGTGAAAAAAACAGCAACACCCACAAAAGGCACAGTGGGATACCACAGTGTCCACTCCATAAAGACAGAGATAACAGTGTTTGATGTTATCCATCTATGACCTCAGTCTCTCTCCCATCCTATAAACAACATTATAACCATCGGCATCCAACAGAGCACTAAGAAAGGTGTATCAGTAATCATCAGGGACATGAGTAATATGTATAATACAGTAGGGAAAAAAGGCTAAATTTCCCTAATTTACCAAAAATCCATACATTTACATTGGTCTATGATGGTGCTTCTTTCCCTTCAGGATCACTGCTGTCTGGAACCGGAGGATATACGGGTGGTGATCATACAGCTCTGCCGGGAGTAGGTGGTGACTCTTTGTTCTATATCTGTTTTGCTTTGTTTTTGTATTTTTGTGTAGTTGGGAAAAGTTGCCATTTGGTCCAATGTTTTCAAGTCAAAGCAAGTGTGCTGATATGGTGACAGGAAATTAGTAAAGTTAGGTATTAAGGATGCTAGATACAGCTATATTGTCTGTCTAGCAGTATCCATTGGTAATGTAGCTATAGGTTGATTTTATGCTCTGCAACTGAATATTTGCTACCTGTCATTGCCTGTAACTGGACAAATGCCCTTTATAATATGACCAGTTTATTTGTTGTTTATATGTTATCTACATAAAATTCAATAAAATATAAATGTAAAAAAAATAAATAAAAAGAAAATGTTTTAATAATATGTATTTGAAGAAGCCATGGGCACTGGTGTGGATACAGTGCTATATGTGGTATATTTAGGTCGGTCGATTGCCACAACCATGAGCTCCAGTTAGATTAATGTCAAGTAGACAACCGATTTGGTTTATTGCTCAAGTTTCTGAAAATGCAGCATTGTAATACCTGAAGCTAGGAAAGAGAGAGATAATAGGAGAAGAACTAACTGCAGTGTAATGGACGAGCCAAACAAACAGGGTGTTTGATATTGGGTTCATGATGGTGGCTTTGTGTTAAAGTCTTATTCCTGCCCCTAGACGCTTATCTTATGGAGGAGTATTTGTGGGCTGGAGTACCCCTTAATAAAGTTAATGACCCCACTACAGAAACTGGCAAGGTGAAGAGAAAATCCCCCGGTCAGGATATAGGATATAATTAGAAAGAAGAAAAACCCTGTTATGGCATATGGTCAGATTGCGATAAATAGTCACATTTTTTCATGTTATCTGAGGGTGGAATTGTGCAGCAGAGAATAAGGCCAAATGTGACTCCATAAGACTTATATAAAGGGCTAAAAGATACAGAGAGCTTTAAGGTTTATGTCGGATAAGGAAAATGGGCATTTGCAGTGGTGTCCAAATGCGAAGGCAAGGTGGGGGCGAGGAGGAAGAGGGTTTGTGAAGAGGAAAATGGGTAAATAGTCTCTTAGATAAATAGTTTAACTCTGTCGTTAATTGGTAAAGGAGACTATGGGCCCTACTACTTGCTTATTAAGATTGACAGTTAGGGGAAAGTATTTTTAGATTGGTCAAAATAGTGCATGTGACTTTATCAGCCTATACCTCTTCAGTGTGGAATGTATGAAGCTCTGTCCTAGTTAAAAGTGGCGGAACAATTTTGTTTGGAAGAATAGATGTTGTTGGCCTCTCTATACCCTTGTCTGACCTACACCCCTGTTTAATATATATATAAGTTATTAAAAAAAAATGATAATACATTATGAAGGAAAAATATATGTATGGAATAGGGGATACAGCTGGTCTCTCTGTGTATCTGTCCGCCCCATGAGCTGAAACTGCAGACAGCTGCCCCTAATTCGCAGTAATTCCATCAGCAGCGGTCATAAGTTGTTCTATTCACTGACAGATTTCTTTTCCACAGGTTGACATTGAATAGGACAACTAATGATTGGGACTAACAGTGAAAATTCTCCCACCTCCGCCAGTGCAGATGCCAGTATAGGCTTTTCTCAGGCGTGTAATACATCACTATAATGCTGAATAGATGACCCCAATATGAATCCCCTGTGTCATACAGTTAATGTGAAAGCAGTTCCTGTATTGGTGATATTCTGTGAGAAGAAAATCACAATAGGAAACCATCAGTTACTAGACAAGTGATCTGGGGATATAATCCATCTGTGATGGTAAATGATTGTATCTGGATTGTATATTGTATCTGGACCGGGACTATTTTACACTCATTGGAGTAAATCCTGGAAAATCACACTTCTTAGGTGTTTTTACTTCCTCAGGACTTTTCTCCTCTGTGCTCCTTACCTCTATTTCTAGCCTCATCCTCTCTGACCCTGTCACTGCTCTCAGATCTCTCCTGAACACTGCACCAATAACCTGCTTATACATATACCAGATATAAGAGCAGCTGCTGTTGTTGTATGTTATAGTAACCAACCATAGTTGTTGTAACTATTTGTACCACTGTAGACACCATTTGTTACAATTCGGTCACATGCTTTAAATTAGAATACAAAGCTCTCACCACTAGGTGTCGCTATTGTAACACAATGCAGCTGATCTGTATATATGGCAACCGTACCATACTGCTGGGATAAATAGACGTTCTCCTCTATGGTTGGACGTGATTTAAGGAAGTTATTTATCTACTTACCTTTGGGGTACATTTAACTTTTTTGGTTGTGCACATCGTTTTTTACCCATCCTGAGAATTATTGGGCTTATTTGTTCTTATGGAATTTTATTGCCAGTGAAGCCCCAAATGGAGTCTGATTATGGGGGCGCTGTACTGTAGGTATCAAGGGATTGTGCCCCGCTTACCATGATTGAGCTTTAAAGGGGAAAACAAAGAAAATAAATAAGGAGGACACTGAAGGGATAACTGTGTGTGCGGAACCAAAGCCCTGATACTGGAGGTTTATTAGCTGATTATCCGAGCTTTGGTGTTTGCGATATTCCCGCTCTTCTGCTGATCATTCTCCCGCTCTCTCCCCTTCCTCCATGTAATAACACGTGAGGTCAGGACGGGTCAGGCTCTTGAACGATTATTCCCAGTCACTCTCATTGCACATATTAGGGCTCCGTATAATGTCATGCAATGTGTGCAGAGTGTTCTGCCATCTGCTGGTCTCCGCACACACAGTATACACTGCTCGGTAGAGTGACTACAGCTGATAACCGACTCCTCTACCTATTCTTTAAAGGGTACCTCTCATCAAATAAGCTTTTGATATATTTTAGATTAATGAATGTTGAATAACTTTTCAATAGCATGTTAATGAAAAATATGCTTCTTTCTATTGTATTTTTCCCGATCAGTCCTGTCAGCAAGCATTTCTGACTCATGCTGGAGTCCTAAAAACTCAGAGCTGCCAGCCTGCTTTCTTCACAGCCAAACAGGCTGTGAACAAAGCAGGCTGGCAGCTCTGAGTGTTCTCCTTTGTGAACAAAGCAGACTGGCAGCTCGTAGTGTTTAGGACTCCAGCATGAGTCTGAAATGCTTGCTGCCAGGACTGGTAGGGAGACCCCTAGTGGTCATTTCTTCAAAGTGGAAAATTAAATAGAAAGAAGCATATTTTTTAATAACATGCAATTGTAAAGTTATTCGGCATACATTAATCTATAATATATCAAAAGTTTTTTTGATGAGAGGTACCCTTTAATATTATTCACAGCGTTTCAGCACATGTGGCCCCCAGGTACATGGAGAGGCCTTCTGCATCTTTAATTTCCATAAAAAATAAAATAAATAAAAATATTTTACTTTTATATCATTTTTATTTATATTACACAGAGAAGCTATAAATGGGGGCAGCTGCACACAGTCAGGAAAAGGAATAGAGAGACCAGCCACATCCCTCCTTTCATACAAATTTGTTCTGCCATTTTTAAGTCGGGCAGAGCTGTGTATATTTCACACTTAATAGGTATTGGTCGATAAAGTCAAATGCTCTGTTCTGACCAATCCAAAAATACTTTCCCATAACTGTCAATCTCAATTACCAATTAGAATGTTTTTCTATAATTGAGCAGATAATGTTCTAATTCCTTATTAAGATTGACAGTTAGGGGAAAATATATGTCTATTGGCCAGAACAATTGTTTCAGAGGCACAAATAGATACAACTAGGCATATTAACCTCACTATTCCAGTTGTGCTCATATCTGGTATACAGACAAGCCGGGCATTTGTACTTTATATAACACACAAAATAATAAAGTGATTATCCTATAGGTTGGTGATAAAAAGAGAATATAATGTAAATAATATTATTATTATAATACATAACTTTATTATAATATTATTATTATATAAATATTATTATTATTATTATTATTATTAAGTGTATGTTATGAATATTAAATAAAAGCTATTGGTATTAATTATTGGTTCTAACATTTTGGGGTTAATGTAACCCCATGTTATAGAGATCACACAGTCTCCTTATGATGGGGATGAGGGGGCAGTGCGCCCCATGACTTCTCCTGTAAAGGCCACCCTCGGCCTCCTCCCCTTAGATCCTGTGCTCTAACTCCAAAGTATATCTGTGCTACTGTTCTGTACTTCTCTGTTCCCCAGTAATGGTATCCCTATGTTCTACTCTTGTCTGATTCTCGCCATTACTGCTGGGTAGTAGGAGTCCCGGCAATCACTGACTGTTCCTCTAAAGATCTCTGTATAGCGTTTGTGGAGAATTCATTCTACGATCCTCTCCCCTTGTAATATAAGAGCGAAACATACAATCTGTATCACACTATAAATGTCCACCGATTATCAGACTCAGCTTAATAACTATATATATAATCCATCACAGTCTGCTCCGTGTGAATCCAACATCACTGCAACAAGAGAGCAGGGACAGAGTACGGACATCTACAGGGAGCGGTACCGATCCCCTCAACTCATCGCCCCCCCCCCCCGAAGGGGCTTGTTAATCTTGTCTACGCAGACTAATAGGGGCAGATTTGGAGCTAATGGTATCGTCTATTATCATGAGTGTGATTTGTGCTGTGATCTGATGGCTGCAGTGTGTATACAGTACTAGGTGTTATGTATGATCCCAGTCCCCGCCAGTGCGCACTGCACAACCAGAAAGGACTGATCATGATGAGTGTGGTGAAAGGGGAGAACATGGGCATTAATTAGTTAACATTGACCTATGGGGATCTTAACAGATTTAATGCAGCCTATGAGTAGAGAAATACCCCTGATACTGGGGTGTCCTCCCTGCTGTGTATTGTGGGGCTTGGGTCCTTTGTAATTTAGTCTTATTATTGTAGTGCACATTACCGCTGAAGGGTTAACCCCTTAAGGACCATTTTGACCTTAAGGACACAGCGGTTTTTTGCAAATCTGACCACTGTCACTTTAAGCATTAATAATTCTGGGTTGCTTTTACTAATGAATTTGATTTTGAGGTTGTTTTTTCGTGACATATTCTACTTTATGTTAGTGGAAAATTTTGGTCGATACTTACATCATTTCTTGGTGAAAAAATCCCAAATTTCATGAATAATTTTTAAATTTAGCATTTTTCGAACTTTGAAGCTCTCTGCTT
Source organism: Hyla sarda (assembly GCF_029499605.1). Lineage (NCBI taxonomy): Eukaryota > Metazoa > Chordata > Amphibia > Anura > Hylidae > Hyla > Hyla sarda. The sequence goes on along the minus strand of NC_079197.1, from coordinate 114,863,908 downwards.
GTAAGGAAAGTGGACATTCCAAATAAATGATATGTTGATTCACATATACAATATGTCTAGTTTGTGTTTGCATAATAAAGTTCACATATTTTTTCTTTTTGAAGACATTATAGGGCTTTTTAGTTTAGCAGCAATTTTCAAATTTTTCATGAAAATTTCTAAATCGGAATTTTTCAGAGACCAGTTCATTTTCTAAGTGAATTTGAGGGTCTTTATGCTAGAATTACCCTATAATGGACCCCATTATGAAAATGGCACCCCTTAAAGGATTCAAAATTACATTCAGAAAGTTTGTTAACCCTTTAGGTGTTTCACAGGAATAGCAGCAAAGTGGAGGAGAAAATTCAAAATATTTTTTTATACTAACATGTTCTTGTAAACCCATTTTTCTTCATTTTATAAGGGGTAATGAGGTAAAAATGTCCCCCAAAATTTTTAACCCCATTTCTCTTGAGTAAATAAATACCTAATATGTGGATGTAAAGGCTCTGAGGGTGCACTAGAGGGCTCAGAAGGGAAGGAGAGACAATGGGATTTTGGAGAGCAAATTTTGCTGAAATGTTTTTTGCGGGGCATGTCAAATTTAGGAAGTCCCCATGGTGCCAGAACAGCAAAAAACACACCACATGACACACTATTTTGAAAACTACAGCCCTCGGCGAACGTAAAAAGAGGTATAGTGAGATTTAACACCCCTCAGGTGATTGACACATTTTCGCTAAAGTTGGACGTGAGAATGACAAATTTCATTTTTTTTTTCACTAAAGTGCTGGTGTTCCCCCAAATTTTTCATTTTTACAAGGGGTAATAGGAGAAAAAGCCCCCCAAAATTTGTAACACAATGTCTTCTGAGTATGGAAATACCCTATATGTGAATGTTAAGTGCTCTGTGGGCGAACTACAATGCTCAGAAGAGAAGGAGCACCATTGGGCTTTTGGAAAGAGAATTTGGTTGGAATAGAAGTCGGGGGCCTTGTGCGTTTACAAAGCCTCCGTGCTACCAGAACAGCGTAACCCCCCCCACATGTGACCCCATTTTGGAAACTACACCCCTCACAGGATTTAATAAGGGGTGCAGTTAGCATTTACACCCCACTGGCACTTGACAGATTTTTTGAACAGTGGGCTGTGCAAATGAAAAATAAATGTTTTCATTTTCACGGACCACTGTTCCAAAAATCTGTCATAGTTACATAGTTACATAGTTAGTACGGTCGAAAAAAGACATGGCCTTCAATTCCAGCCAAATTCTCTCTCAAATAACCCAATGGCGCTCCTTCTCTTCTGAGCACTGTAGTTCACTCGCAGAGCACTTTACATCCACATATGGGGTATTTATATCCTCAGAAGAAATGGGGTTACAAAGTTTGGAGGGCTTCATCTCCTATTACCCCTTGTGAAAATAAAAACTTTGGCGTAAAACAATCATTTCAGTGAAAAAAATCAGATTTTTCATTTTCATGTCCAACTTTAACTAAAATTTGTCAAACACCTGTGGGGTGTTAAGGCTCACTGTACCTCAAATGTACATGACGCTCTCACTCCTGAGCCTTGTTGTGCACCCACAGAGAACTTTAAACCAACAAATGGGGTATTTCCGAACTCAGGAGAAATTACACTATACATTTTGGGGGTCTTTTTTTCCTTTTATCTCTTGTAAAAATGAAAAGTATGGGGCAACACCAGCATATTAGTGTACATTTTTTTATGTTTTTACACTAACTTGCTGGTGTAGACCCCAACTTTACCTTTTCATATGGAGTAAAAAGTGAAAAAGCCCCCCAAAATTTGTTACAGAAATACCCCAAATGTGACCCTAAACTGTTGCCTTGAAATACGACAGGGCTTCGAAGTGAGAGAGCGCCATGCCCATTTGAGGCCTAAATTAGGAATTTGCATAGGGACGGACATGGCAGTGTTCCCCAAACAGGGTGCCTCCAGCTGTTGCAAAACTCCCAGCATGCCTGAACAGTCCGGCAATACTGGGAGTTATTTTGCAACAGCTGGAGGCTGCCAAATGAAACGTTTTACATTTTTATTGGGGGGTGGGGGGCAGTGTAACAGGGTGCATATGTAGTGTTTTACCCTTTATTTTGTGTAAGTGTAGTGTAGGGTTTTTAGGGTACATTCACACAGGCTAGGGTTCACAGCGAGTTTCCTGCTGGGAGTTTGAGTTGCGGCGGAAAATTTGCTGCAGCTCAAACTGAGAGGGAAACTCACTGTAAACCTCCGCCCATGTGAATGTACCCTGTACATTCACATGGGGGGGGGGGGGGGGGTAACCTTCAACCCAGTGCATGCTGGGAGTTGAAGTTATGCAACAGCTTGATGCACACTGGTTGTGAAACACTAAGTTAGGTAACAGACTACCTCACTGTTTCCGCACCAGTGTACCTCCAGCTGTTGCAAAACTACAACTCATAACATGCAAGGTCTGTCAATGCATGCTGGGAGTTGTAGTTTTGCAACAGCTTGAGGCACGAAGGTTGGGAAACACTGAGTTAGGAAACAGACAGTGTTTCCCAACCAGTGTGCCTCCAGTTGTTGCAAAACTACAACTGCCAGCATGCCCGAACAGCCGAAGGGCATGCTGGGAGTTGTAGGTTTGTAACATCTGGCCCTTTAGATGTTGCCGAACTACAACTCCCAGCATGCCTGGACAGTCTTGGCATGCTGGGAGTTGTAGTTTTGGAACATCTGTAAGTGCACAGTTTGGAGACCACTATATAGTGGTCTCCAAACTGTAGCCCTCCAGATGTTGCAAAATCAAAAAGGCTCTCTGGGCATGCTGGGAGCTGTAGTTATGAAACTATGCAGCAGGGAAGATCACTTACCAGATTTCACTGGCTGTCTGCCATTGGCTGTCTGGGCATGCTGGCAGTTGTAGTTTTGCAACATCTGGAGGGCCGCAGATTAAAAACCACTGGTATAGGAGGTAATACTCACGTGTCCCCACCGCTCCGGACCCGTCACCGATGCCCTGGATGTCGCTTCATTGCTGTCGCCGCGTCCCTGTGGTGTCCCCGACGCTCCGGATGTCTTCTTCCCCGGGATCCACGCTCTCCGTCACCGTCATCACGTCGCCGTCATCACATCGCTACGCACACCTTTCCTATAGGGGCCGGCGTGCGCGACGACGTGATGACGTCGAAGGAGAGCGCCGGCCATGTCACTTTCGCTTCAGACGTGGCGGTCAGCTTTGATCGCCACGTCTGAAGTGTTAATACAGGGCATCACCGTGATCGTTGATGTCCTGTATTAGTCGCGGGTCCCGGCCGTTGATGGCCGCAGGGACCGCCGCGATAGGTGTGTATTCGCCGTATAAGACGCACAAACTTTCCCCCCCCCCCAGTTTTGGGGAAGAAAAAGTGCGTCTTATACGGCGAAAAATACGGTATCCACACTGAACCTCATACAGAAAAATAATCAATTAATACCGTTCTCAGGACATGAGACCATGGCTCTTAAAGAGGTAGAGACCATTTTCTCCTCCATTTCCATGCATAATTTGTGACTGAGATTTTACCCATTCCACCATTCTACAGCTAGCAGCTGCTTCATATTAAAGCAAAGATCAGGAGCACCCATGCCCCCAAGGGATCCAGGAAGGGAAAGAGTAATATTCAGCAGGCTCCTTTTTTTTCTGATCAGTCCTCAATGGCTGACTCATCATTGCAACTGATCAAATGTCACTACTGTCATACTCCTGCACAGTACTGCTATGCCGAGACACTATCCATGGCAAGGGAATGGCTGCTGGGAATCAGCTATCAATTCCAAAAAGAGGTGCCTAAAGTAAAATGACTATATCAAATATTTATTTGCACAGAAAGAGGTAAAATCAATCACAAATCAACACAATGAGAGGCCATGGCTGCAAATCTGCAGGAAAATTTCACAGCAGTCCTGACCCATGGGGATTTTACTACAGTGGAACATTTGTCCTTAAAGGGGTACTCTGGTGAAAAACTTTTTTTTTTTTTTAATCCACTGGTGCCAGGAAGTTAAACAGATTTGTAAATTACTTCTATTAAAACATCTTAATCCTTCCTGTACTTATTAGCTGCTGAATACTACAGCGGAAATTATTTTCTTTTTGAAACACAGAGCTCTCTGCTGACATCATGACCACAGTGCTCTCTGCTGACATCTCTGTCCATTTTAGGAGCTATCCAGAACTGCATATGTTTACTATGGGGATTTCCTTTTACTCTAGACAGTTCCTAAAATGGACAGAGATGTCAGCAGAGAGCACTGCGCTCATGATGTCAGCAGACAGCTCTGTGTTTCAAACAGAAAATAATTTCCACTGTAGTATTCAGCAGCTAATAAGCAGTGGCGTTGCGACCCGGGTGCGGGGGGTGCGGAGCGCACCGGGTGACACCAGCCTGGAGGGGTGACACCACGGCCGGCAGCCCCCCGTCCTCATCTGCACATGTCCAGCCCCGGTCCTCATGTGCACACGTCCCCCGTCCATCCCACCAATCCACCCCCCCAACCCCCCAACCCCCGATCCTCATCTGAGCGACTCGCGGCGTGTCCAGGAATCGCGCTGCAGCCACCACGCGGTGGCTGCTTAGGAGAGAGTGACGTGAGCTCACGTCACATCGGTGGCCGGCCTGAGCGTGGGCCTGATCAAAGCATAAGGCAGCGCGCGCACCCATAGAGGAGCCAGTCACTGCCGCCGCAACCCTACAGAACTTATCTGGACCGGTCCAGACTGAGGTAAGTAAAAGCAAAGGGGAAAAACTACAACTCCCAGCATGTCCTCACTGTAAGGGCATGCTGGGAGTTGTAGTCATGCAACAGGAGGCTTATGGCATTTTTACACCAGCTGTTGCTAAACTACAACTCCCACCATGGGATTTGTAGTTTAGGAACAGGGTGCCCCCAGCTGTTGCTAAACTACACCTCCCACCATATGATTTTTAGTTTAGGAACAGGGTTCCCCCAGCTGTTGCTAAACTACAACTCTCACCATGGGATTTGTAGTTTAGGAACAGGGTGCCGCCAGCTGTTGCTAAATTACAACTCCCATCATGAGAGTTGTTGAAGGGGTAAATTAAATGGCACAGGTGGGTGGGGGTTAATATAATGGCACAGGGGGAGGAGGGGGGTTAATGAAATGGCACAAAGGGGAGGACAGGGGTTAATGAAATGCACATGGGGATCAGAGGGGCCATCTCAATTCCCAATCCCCCCTATGCCATTTCAATTACCCTCCCCCCCCCAATGCCATTTCTTCCCCTCCCCCTATCAGAAGGAGGAGGGGGATTAAAATGGCAAAGAGGGGATAAGAGGGGGGAATTGAAATGGTTAAGAAGGGGTGGGGGTTTAGAATTGAAATGGCAAAGGTGGGGTTGGCAATGGAGAGCGCTGGAAAAATGTCTAACATGTTTGTCCCGCAGATGCGGAAGAAAGTAAGTTTTGTCTGGAAGAAGACATCATGGCGGCTTGAGCCGGATGGAGAAGAAAAGAAAAGAGGACGACGCTGATCAGAAAACATGTAACTGTGAGATCCTAAATGTAATTGTAATCACTTATACTATGGTAAACAGATCTGTATACAGCTGGTGTATACCTCTATATGGTGCTGTTTATAATCACTTACATGGTATATATATCCTGTGTACAGATGGTGTATACCTCTATATGGTCACTGTATTGGGGGGGAGCTGTGAGGTAAACTGTCATATGTATACATGCGTGTGTGTTCTTTTTTTTTGGAGGGGGGGGCAGCATTCCATTCATTTCCTCTAGACGGGTTTTGATAAATCTCCCCTATTAATTTTAGATTTTTCTAGGTGAGTCTAGTAGAGTGTTTTGTGTAAATTGTTGGATATATTTAAGAACCCACTTGTATTCATCTCCTGACAAAGCTTTTACAAAGGCTTATGGTTTTATGAATCCTAAAAGAAAATACACATAGAACGTAAAAACATATTCTGTACTTATTTGTACAAAATATATTTTGCTGTGCATAATATTTAAGGTTCCTGTATTTACTGTACATGGCTAAAATGGATTATATACAGTAAAATCTTCATCCATGCTGACTGCTGATAGATTTTGCAAGAAATCTGAAGGAAAATGATGCCAATTTATCACAGTGACATTTCATTTATGATAAGGAACATGAAATGATAAGGAACATGAGATCACTACTGGAAAGTGTGCTATAAAAATTCAATTGACATAGCTACCGGTCTACATATCTATAAATGGTTCAGAGTAATTGATGCTTAAGAATGAATCTTGTTGGCCACAAAAATGAAAATAGAACAATATATATATATATATATATATATATATATATATATATATATACACAGAGAGAGGGAGAGAGAGAGAGAGAGAGAGAGAGAGAGAGAGAGAAGGCCTGACTCACTGACTCATCAATGCCCAGCCTAAACCCTTGGACCTAGAAAGCTGATTTTTTTCGCAGGTGCTGTTTTTAAGACGTAGACAAGGAATAAGAAAAGATTTAAAAAAATTCAACCATTAAAGGGGTACTCCGCCCCTAGACATTTTATCCCCTATCCAAAGGATAGGGAATAAGATGTCAGATCGCCGCGGTCCCGCTGCTGGGGACCCCCGGGATCCCCGCTGCGGCACCTCGCTATCAATACAGCACAGAGCGAGTTCGCTCTGTGCGTAATGATGGGCGATACAGGGGACGGAGCAGCGTGACGTCATGGCTCCGCCCCTCGTGACATCACGGCCCGTCCCCTTAATGCAAGTCTATGGGCCCGTCCCCATAGACTTGTATTGAAAGGGATGGGCCGTGACATCTCGAGGGGCGGAGCCGTGACGTAACGATGCTCCGGCCCCTGTACCGCCCATCATTACGTGCAGAGCGAACTCGCTCTGTGCTGTAATGATAGCGCGGTGCCACAGCGGGGATCCCAGGGGTCCCCAGCAGTGGCACCGTGGCGATCTGACATCTTATCCCCTATCCTTTGGATAGGGGATAAAATGTCTAGGGGCGAATACCCCTTTAAGGGGGTTGAAAGTTTGCATGGAAGCATGAAACTTTGTTTTTAGGCTGACAATTTGAAATACAGAAACACGTGTTTTAACGTTTTCTAAAATTCCACCCTTGAAGTGGTTAAACGGGGGTTCAAAGTTTGTATAAATTAAGATTAGGTTGATTTTTGAATTCGAAAATTTTCACCATTACTCTTAAATAAAAACGTCTGTCTGTATCTGTATTTACATAATAATAATTCTCCAAAAAAAATATCAAAACTCGAAAAAATTTGCACAGGCTGCACCCAGACAGTATATAAGCAGCACAAGAAGGCGGGCCACCTCATTATAAATCTGAAATGCACGCGTTGCACTTGGGCAGTATATAAGCAGCACGAGAAGACGGGTTTCCCCTTTTTGTTTCTTTATTCTAACTTTAATTTACCTTTAGTTTGGTATCTATCACAATGAATGTAGAATTGTTGAAAATAGATGGGACTATGGTGCCCCACAACATTATTCCAGTAATTGGAGATGGAGCCTGTTTGTTTTGGGCCATTTCATATATATTGTCTGACACACAAGTGATGGCCAGGGAGGTTTGTGAGCAAATCGTTAGCCACATTGTAGCTAACTGGGAAGAGTTTTCCATTATGTCCCACGATAGTAACGGGGACAAATATTTTAGTGGCGCAAAACAGCAGATGTAATGTTTGTTAGAATTCCAGTTGTTTGGATGCCCATAGACTTCACCCAGAGCGGCCTCATTACTATAAGATTGTAAAAGTAGATCTATGATACCCCAAATTTAATGCGAGTGAAGCCGCGGGCAAAAGCTAGTATACATAGATAACAACACTGAAGAAATTACATTTCACTACAATGTAGTAAGTGCACAGCCTGTATAACAGTGTTTAATGTTGTGTCTCCTAAAAATAACACACAACCATTAACCCCTTAATGACAATGGACGTAAATGTACGTCATGGTGACATGGTACTTAACGCACCATGATGTACATTTACGCGCCGACATGATCGCTATCAGCAGCCAGGGACCCACAGTTAATGGCGGACATCGGCGATCGCGCGGATGTCCGCTATTAACCCCTCCGATGCCGTGATCAATACAGATCCCAGCATCTGCGGCATTCCGGTACTTTGAACGGATGACCGGATCGCCCGCGGCGCTGCCGCGGGGATCCGATCATCCAGCATGGCCTTAAGGGGTTACTGTCTAAAATTTGGCACAATTAGAGTACAACGCCTAAGTAGAAATATCCAAATTGGGCCCAAATGGGGAGATTTATCGAAACCTGTCCAGAGGAAAAGTTGCTTAGTTGCCCATAGCAACCAATCAGATCGCTTCTTTCATTTTTAAGAAGCCTTTTAAAAAAATGAAAGAAGCTATCTGATTGCTTGCTATGGGCAACTCAACAACTTTTCCTCTGGATGGGTTTTGATAAATCTCCCCCTTAGGATGCATTCACATGCTAGTAGCTAGCAGTGAGTTTTCTGCTGCGGGAGACCCGCTGCGAGTTACGCTACCATCTGCAAATCTGACACTAATGCGGACTGTCTGTGGACCCATTCAAATCAATGATAGCGTAATTCGCAGCAGGCTTCCCACAGCGTGAAACCCGCTGCTAGTAATAGCATGTGAATGCACCCTTAAAGTGTCAATATTTTATATGGCCATCATTATTTTCCAGCACTGCCTTAAGCCTTGTGGGCATGTAATTTACCAGAGCTTCACAGGTTGCCATTGGAGGTGTGTTTGGAGTCATCATTATGCTACAATAATGCTGGCTGTCCATAACCTGTAGCTCCCCAGTGCCAGCAGCCCAGAATTTTATTACTCACTACCTCACTCTCTATTTTAAAAGGTACTTTTATAGAACAGTAACAAGTAGAGATGACCGAATCGAATCGGTCAAATTCGTTCTGAATTTCATAAAAAATTCAACTTGGACCGAATCCGTACTTCGACTCGATTCGAAATAACAAATTTCTATAATGTATAGATGTGAGCAGCTTTCTCCTGCATTCACATCTCTGCAATAGATAGGACGATAGCAGCGTGTGTCAGGAGTGACACCTGCTGTGATCTGTCCTTAACTGCAGGTACTAATGCTCCCAACAGGGAGCACACTCTGCTCCATGCTGGGAGCTGTAGTACCTGCATTAATAGACAGATCGCAGTGAGTGTCACTTCTGACATCTGTTTCAAATTGTCTATTAATGCAGATACTACAGCTCCCAGAATGGAGTGTGCTCCATGTTGGGTCCAGTAGTACCTGCAGGTAAGGAATATCTGTATATATATTATATATCTGTATATATATATATATATATATATATATATATATATATATATATAAATATGTGTATATATATTATTTATCCTCTTTATACATTTTTTTTTTTTTTCGCTCACACAGCAGACATATGAATTAAGAACAGGAAATAGGAGGGAAAGTGGGAAAGGACTTAATTGAATAATGAAACGAAAGCTAATTAAGGTCAAACCACTTGACCTATATTCCTTTTATGTTCTATTACCTATTTGACCTTAATTGGCTGTGGTCTCATTTTTAAATTAACCTTAATTTGCTCCAATTAAAGCAGCTACTGTATATTTCAAAACTTTCTTTCTTCCATTCATGCGGCCCCAGTCACTCCCTGACAATCCCCACTGTAACCAATGTGATTGCAAGCAGGGACAACTGGAATTCAAGAATTACAACTCTCATTATCCCCCTCCATAAAAATGTAAAGATTTTTCACATATATAAAAAGGTAATCCCACATCCATGGTTACATATTCCCTTGGATATTGGAATTAGAAGAAGAGTTTTGCAGTAATTTGAAATTTAAAACCAGGTCATATTGTATAATTACAATGACATTGTCCTTCACAATTACATTAAATACATACATACATTATTGTCCTGATATCTTTAATTTCAATTTTTTTGGGTAAATTAGGGAAACTCTTTTTTTGGCCTACTGTATTATACATATTACTGATGTCCCTGTCTTCGACTTGTCTCTGACCCCCGCATTTATTCATGGCAGCACATCAAAATGCCCCAAAAATATTAAATCAAATTAATGGGGCAAAAAAATGTAAAGAGAAAATAAAAAAAATTATGATTTAGAACGAAAACTAGAAAAAAATATGAAATACACTCCTCATTTATTTTTAATATTGAGCGCAGAAATTTTTTTTTTATGTAAATGTTTAAACATGGTCAATTTATGTGTTTGGGCAGGGAACTAAAAATGTAGCCGACAATAATAAAAATGTAGAAAGGGGCCATTTAAATGTTAAAGTTATATATTTTGTATAATTAATTTTTTTATTAGTAATGTATTTTAATATTGTGTTTAATAAAGTTTGTGTATGTGTGTTTCACTTTTTTTCTATTTATTTACATGTTTTAGGTAGTACTACTACTCCCAGCATGGAACAAACTGTTCCATGATGGGAGCTGTTGTACCTGTACTAATAGAAAGATTGCCCCGGGTGTTACTCCTGACACCCAATGTGATTGTGCTTTCTATTGCAGAGATGCAGCGACTTTCTCCTGCTCTCAAATCTCTGCACTATACTCTGGCCGGCCAGTGATGTGAATACAATTCACATCACTTATTCATATTTCCCACAGAGAGCTGTTATTGGCCAGATGGTTCCAGCCAATCACAGCTCTCTGTGGGATATATGAATAATAGGTGTATATACAGCATACACATAGATCTATATACATAGATCTACCTAGCACTACCTAAAAAATGTAAAAAAATAGAGAGAAAAAATGTGAAACGCACACACACTTTATTAAAGACATTATTAAAATACATTACTAATAAAAATGTGATCTTTCCATACCTGCAGGTACTACTGCTCCCAACATGGAGCACACTCAGCTCCATGTTAAGAGCTGTAGTACCTGCATTAATAGACAGATCGCAACAGGTGTCAGAAATGACAGCCGCCGCAATAGATCACTCCTGACTAGCGATTTGATCATCCTATCTATTGCAGAGATGCAAGAAAGCTGACTGAATCTATACATTATACATGAGGATTGCAGCAGGTGTCAGGAGTGACACCCAGGGCAATCTGTCTATTAGTCCAGGTACTACTACTCCCATCATGGAACAGTCTGTTTCATGCTGGGAGCCGTAATGCTACCGAAAATTTTTAAAATAGAGAAAAAAAGTGAAACGCACACACACACTTTATTAAACACATTATTAAAATACATTACTAATAAACATTTGCTACAAATTAATTTGGATCGAATTTTTGGGAAAAATTCTGCGAATTTTCTAAAATTTGCTCATCTCTAGTCACAAGGGCCAAAAATTGTTTCATATACCCGATCCCAGCATAGAAAGAGTTAACTGGCACTGCTGAGCAGTACTGGTTGACTCTTTGTAGGGTATACACTATATACAGCCATTTATAGATGGCTGTATATACTGAATACAGTAACCAGACAATCCCTTATCAGACAGGCTCCTGTGCCAACCTGGACTGGTGTAGCCCACCCCTAGTGATGACTTCATTAGTGGGGGAACTATAGGCCAAAGCCAGGGTGATAAAACTGGTCTCTTTTCATTATGCATTTTGTATAATGTAAACATGCCTTTTCTGCCAGTGTCTTCCCAAACAGGGAGCCTCCACGTGTTGCTTAACTATAACTCCCATCCCAGACAGCCAAATACTGTCAGTGAATGATCAGGATTATAGTTTAGAAACACCTAGGCATTCCCTGTTTGGGAAGACACTAGAAACTTCTTGTATAGGTGTTTTTCTCTACTTTTAGTTTCAGATATGTGTATGCAGAGGATTATGCATTTATATATATATATATATATATATATATATATATATATATATATATATATATATATAAAATGGGCAACAAGGAGTGTGGGGAGTGTTTTTAGTATTAAAATTATTACCCCAGCAGCCCTGACACAGGGGTATCAGAAAAAGCATATACCAACAGGCCTGGAGCATCAAATGTGGCACTCCTGGGCATAGGTTGTAGTGGTAGTTCCGCAGTGCTGGGGACAGCAGGGATCCCTCCTGCACATCCCATGGCTGCGGGAGTCCCGGACATCTGTAGAGTAATACTGCAATTTCATATCCTTCAATGAAAGCCGTGATTGGCTAGTCGGTTGTGAGCAATCACAGCTCCTTGTGGGGTTTATGAAATCCTGCTTGCCAAAGCCAATTTTGCAAGCCAAGTCTGGACTGGTGTAGATTTGCTGTGTATTTTAGGGGGTTGAGACTTCATCACACTTGATAAATTTGTTAACATCGCAATGTGAAAACTGAAATTGCCTTTGGTAAGGCTGTTTCCTTTTTTTTACTGTATGAATAAAAGTGGCAAAAAAAAGTTACTTAGTCGCCCATGCAACATTTTGTGTGCCAAATGTAAGCAAAAAAGAGCTCCAAAAGATAAGGGGATAAAATGTTTGATTGCAAGGTTCCAGCCACTGGGACCCCCACAATCTCTATACACCACCCCTGCCGTACCTGAGATTCTTAACAATAAGTTAAAAACCCTGGGTTTCCGCATCATGCTACACCCTCTCCATTCATGTCTATGGGAGGGGGCGTGATGGAGAACCCAGGGAGTCCTAGCAGTGAGACTCCTACGATCAGACATCTTATCCCCAATCTTTTGAACAGGGGATAAGATATCTGTGGACGGAGTACTCCTTCAAGTAAAAAGAGATTGTTAGGCATGCAGAAGTTGAAAGAACCATAGTGTCCTTATTCCAGGCCATTCCCTTTCAGGCTATTTCATTCTGAGGAATGAGCCTGCGGAATTCTGAAGGAATATTCTGCCCAGACATTTCAGTGGGGTTCTGCTGCACTGTGCAAATGACAGATTTTCCACGGCAGCTGTTTTTTTTTTGCTACGAAATTCCTGATTCCGGCATCTGCAGAAATAATAGACTTGTCTATTCTTTCTGTGGATTCTGCTTGAAAATGCATTGCTGTGCATGAGACAACGCATTTCCGAAAGGTCCTAGCTCCGGCTGGATCATTCAAATGACTGATGTGTAAAATGTCAATATTTGTAAATTCCCCCAATATGTCAGGGCCAGGTATGATTTGAGAGGTCCGAGTGTTTTTGACAATTTCAAAAGAATATTTTCAAGTATTCAACCGGCCAGCTCCATCCCTTCATCAGATGCTGCAAAAGCCTTTGACAGGAAGGAGTGAGATTTTTGTATGGGGAGAGATGAAGGCTAGAATCAGGATTAATGGAGGCTGGATAGAACAATTTAATCTTGGTAGGGGCACACACCAAGGCTGTGCACTCTTCCCACTACTTTTTATTTTGTTTATTGAACCCTTTGCAGTTTTTATTTGTGATAAAATGGAATTTGTGGGATTTGGGAACAGGGATAGTAAGATAAGTTTGTATGCTAATGACATTCCTATGTTCATCAGAAATCCCCAGGTCCATATGCAAAATATTATAGCAAAAATGTTGAAGTTTGGCTCTTTATCAGGCCTGGAAATAAATTGGCAGAAGTCTTGTCTGCTCTGGGTAGATGTGGAAGTGAAAGAGAATACTGGAGAATTGAGGGTATTGAGATACCCTTCTTTAAGTATTTGGTAATAACTATAAGATCCAGAGTGCAGGAGTATCTTTAATTGAATTTTGGTTCCTTGCTGGAGAAAAAAAAATGTGAAGATTTGGTTTAAAATTGCCCTTTTTAATGTCAGAACAAATTGTTCTAGTAAAAAATGTGATCCTACCACAGATATTTACTTCCCCAGAATATGGTAATGATGGGGGTTTAGAAAGATTGACAGTATTATCAATAAACTGATATGGGAGAGAAAAAGGTTTAGATGAAATTGACATATCTTACTGTCCCCCTCCCCCCTCCCTGATTTCAGTATATTATTGGGCAACTAAATTTAAAAAAAATGTGTGAAATAATGGTAGGCTTTTGGTAGATTATTTATCGCGGATGTCGCCCATTACTGGCGCGTCCCCGGCTGCTAACAGTACATCCTGGTGCGCGAAGTACCGCCAAACCAGGACATACATTTACGTCCCTGATCGTTAAGGGGTTAAAAAAATAATTTAAAATGTAAGTTAGGCGATATTTTTAAGGTATTACAAATGGGTCATTTGGTTGGGGTTTTAGGCAAAAATCCACATTGCTCACTCAGATTGGGGTAAGATCAAATGCACTAGGTGTCATTGGTAGCACAAGGGTCACGTCATTATGGTGTAATAGCACTATTAATGATTTTTTTTATTATTACAGATTATCATCTTTAGAGGTTGTTGTGATTAAAACATGTGTGTGTCAGTTTTTTTTAAAGGGGTAAATTTGTTAAACTTGAAGAGCTACAGATGAGCTATCAGAGAGATCCAGAGCAGTTTTTTTTTTTTTTTTTTAGATATAAGCAAATTGAACATGCGTATAGCTGTATTCAATCCAGCATTGAACAATGGTTGGGGTCTCATTATCAATGGATATGAGAACTATGATGCTTGGTCTCCTTACTAACCTTCCTAACCTTGAGGACTATGGTCTTTGATATGATTTTCTTTTCATCTCCACCTGCAGGGAAGGGGGGATGGAGGGGTGAGATAGGAGGTAATTGGTATGCATGTCATGTTTTTTATGCTATAGCTTGTTTGGATGTTTGTATTGTGTTTAAAAAGCAATAAAAAATGACTTACGTACCCACTCTTGCTTCTTCACTTTGCAGTGTTTACTGATTTATGAAATGCGACTTTACAACAAAAAAAAAAAAAAACGGTTTTTGCAAACCCCTCAATTATGCCACAGTCATATACCTAGCTTACACAAAAATGGTTATGAACAGCATTTTAAAAATGTCACATATTTTTGCACAATGGGTCACTTTAATTTACATTGATTCATTTTGATAAAAAAAAAAAAAACACCTCACATTTTTTGCAACTAGGTCAGCTGTAGACATACTAAATTCATGACTTCCCAGCCATCTTCAGCCTTTTAGTAACAACAAGAGAAGGACAGGAGGCCAAAAACAGCCAAATTGGTTGTCTTAAACATATTGCATAACTTCCATTGACATTAATTAGAGGCGCACAAATGGAACAGCACCAAGATAAACACTGTTCACATAGATCCGTGAGTAACTAAGCTCTCAGTGCTACGTCATTTGTGCACCTACCATTAGTGTTAATGAGAGTTACGCAAATTGTGCAAGAAAGGTGACTCTCCTTTTTATATATGCTAGAAAAGGCCAGAAAGGCATCTTTTCAAAACAAAAAGAAAAAAGAAGAAAAGAAAACTTTGAACATATAATGCCCTATTTAAAGTGTAAGGGCGTTGTGAAATGTGCTAAAGTGATACAATTTACTGAAGAGCACAAGATAACGTTTAAGACAGCTTAAACCATCTGAGAAAATAACATGGTGATTATGTCTAATCTACACACCATAAACTATTGTTGGTTGTTTGTTTTAGCTGGAATTGTCCTAAAGGGTTGTCTAGGATTAGAAAGGGTCTCCTGTCTTATTTCTTGATGCAGTCTCACTCTTATCTTGACTTTGCCCGAGCCACCATGGCACTTACAAGCAAGTTCCCAGCCCCTGGTTGCCATTAAATGCAACAACAAATTAAATAAATGAGGTAGAGGTGAGTATGTGTGCGTTAGCAGACACTGTGAAAAGGGGACAAAGTGAAGGCCGAGAAGCCCCAAGTCCTCAATAGACCCCTTGATACTGACTAAGCTGGCCATGCAGTATTTATGACATAATCATTGGGTGGTGGTCATCCAACAAAGATAAATCATTTGTTAATGGATGGTTGATCTTAGAGACAGATATCTGAACGTCCAAAACATTTACAATTTATTCAGATAAAAGAAAAAAAAATTCTGTCCACTAACCAAGCCTTTTTGGATGTGTATAGGGAATTACTTTGATATACAATAATCATTCATGGCCAGATAAGACCATTGCCAAAAAAAAAAAAGAACAGGTACAAGAGTGGCTACAAAAAAGAAGCAGCTGCCGAGGTGTGTGTCATGTTTTTTCTATGAAAAAGAGATAAATCACATAATAAACAGCTGTAAAACAAGGACTGGCTTTTGAAATACAATATGTTATGCTATTCTCTCTTGGTGAAAAAGCTTCATGACAGTTGCCAGATGATCTTAACAATTATTTGTGCAGACGTGATGTTTCACCAGTGTAGGCTTCCAAAATCTCTTAGAGATGGTCACACTTTTGCTGAAAAAGAAACAGGTAACTTGAATAAGCAAATAATCTTAAAAGAACAGCTTTTGAAGTATTATTATTATTTTGATTACCCACTTGGGGATGCAGGGTGTACCGTTGCGCCCCCATTCCCAAGTCCTTAAGGGCTCAGGGTGTACCTGTACACCCTGAGTCCTGTCACCAGCGTTTAAAGCGATCTCACGAACGGAGAACGCTTTAAACCCATTCTCCGTGGACCCATGATTATTTCCGGGCATCTCCAATCGGGCCAATGCCCAGCATTAGCCCTTTAACCCCTTAAGGACCAGGCCCATTTTGGCCTTAAGGACCAGAGCGTTTTTTGCACATCCGACCATTGTCACTTTAAGCATTAATAACTCTGGGATGCTTTTACCTTTCATTCTGATTCCGAGACTGTTTTCGTGACATATTCTACTTCATGTCAGTGGTAAAATTCCATTGATACCTGCATCATTTCTTTGTGAAAAATTCCAAAATGTGATGAAAAAAATTGAAAATTTTACATTTTTATAACATTGAAGCTCTCTGCTTATCAGGAAAATAGACACTCCAAATGAATTCTATATTGATTCACATATACAATATGTCTACTTTATGATTACATCATTGAGATGTTTTTACTTTTGGAAGACATCAGATGGCTTCAAAGAACAGCAGCAATTTTCCAATTTTTCACAAAATTTTCAAAATCTGAATTTTTCAGGGACCAGTTCAGTTTTGCAGTGGATTTGAAGAGCCTTCTTATTAGAAATACCCAATAAATCACCCCATTATAAAAACTGCACCCCTCAAAGTATTCAAAATGACATTCAGTAAGTGTGTTAACCCTTTAAGTGTTTCACAGGAATAGCAGCAAAGTGAAGGAGGGAAATCAAAATCTTCATTTTTTACACTCGCATGTTCTTGTAAACCCAGTTTACAAGGGGTAAAAGGAAAGAAATCTTTCTAAAATTTGTAACCCGATTTATCTCGAGTAAGGAAATACCTCATATGTGTATGTAAAGTGGGCTCAGAAGGGAAGGAGCGACACTGGGATTTTGGAGAGTGAGTTTTTTTGAATTGGTTTTGGGGGGCATGTCACATTTAGGAAGCCCCTATGGTGCCAGGACAGCAAAAAATAAAAAATAAAAAAAAAACACATGGCATACTATTTTGGCTTTTCCCCCAAATTTTACATTTTTACAAGGGGTAATAGTAGAAAATGCCCCCCAAAATTTGTAACCCCATCTCTTCTGAGTTTGAAAATACCCCATGTGTGGACGTCAAGTGCACTGCGGGCGCACTACAATGCTCAGAAGAGAAGGAGTCACATTTGGCTTTAGGAAAGCAAATTTTGCTGAAATGGTTTTTGGGGGGCATGTCCCATTTAGGAAGCCCCTATGATGGCAGGACAGAAAAAACCCTCACATGGCATACTATTTTGGAAACTACACCCCTCAAGGAACGTAACAAGGGGTACAGTGAGCCTTAACACCCCACAGGTGTTTGACGACTTTTCGTTAAAGTTGGATGTGTAAATGAATTTTTTCCACTAAAATGCTGCTTTTCCCTAAAACTTTACATTTTTACAAGGAGTAATAGGAGTAAATGACCCCCAAAATTTGTAACCCCATTTCTTCTGAGTATGGAAAGACCCCATGTGTGGACGTCAAGTGTTCTGCTGGCCCACTACAATGCTCAGAAGAGAAGGAGCGCCATTGAGCTTTCGGAGAGTGAATATGTTTGGAATGTAGAGAGTCAGGGGCCATGTGAGTCACCTCCACATGTGACCCCATTTTGGAAACTACACCCCTCACAGAATTTAATAAGGGGTGCAGTGAGTATTAACACTCCACTGGCGTTTGACAGATCTTTGGAATAGTGGGCTGTGCAAATGAAAAATAATTTTTTTTAATTTTCATGGACGACTGTTCCAAAAATCTGTCAGACACCCGTGGGGCGTAAATGCTCACTGTACCCCTTATTACATTGTGTGAGGGGTGTAGTTTCCAAAATGGGGTCACATGTGGGGGGGGGTCCATTGTTCTGGCACAATGGGGGCTTTGTAAACACACATGGCCTTCAATTTCAGACACATTCTCTCTCCAAAATCCCAATGGCGGTCCCTCTATCCTGAGCATTGTAGTGCACCCGCAGAGCACTTTACATCCATATATGGGGTATTTCCTTACTCAGAAAAAATGGGGTTACAAATTTTGGGGGGCTTTTTTCCTATTTTCCCTTGAGAAAATTATTTTTTTTTTTTCATTTTCCCATCCAACTTTAATGAAAATTCTTCAAACACCTGTGGGGTGTTCAGGCTCACTATGCCCCTTGTTACATTCCGAGAGGGGTGTAGTTTCCAAAATGAGGTCACATGTGGGTATTTATTTTTTCGCGTTTATGTCAGAACCGCTGTAAAATCAGCCACCCCTGTGCAAATCACCAATGTACATAGTGCACTCTCACTTCTGAGCGTTGTTGTGCATCCGCAGAGCTTTTTACGCCCACATATGGGGTATTTCCGTACTCAGGAGAAATTGCGTTACAAATTTTGGGGGTCTTTTTTGTTCCTTTTACCGCTTGTGAAAATATAAAGTATGGGGCAACATTAGCATGTTAATGTAACAATTTTTTTTTTTTACACTAACAGGCTGGTGTAGACCCCAACTTTTCCTTTTCATAAGGGGTAAAAGGAGAAAAAGCCCCCCAAAATGTGTAGTGCAATTTCTCCCGAGTACGGAAATACCCCATATGTGGCCCTAAACTGTTTCCTTGAAATATGACAGGGCTCTGAAGTGAGAGAGTGCCATGCGCATCTGAGGACTAAATTAGGGATTGCATAGGGGTGGACATAGGGGTATTCTACACCAGTGATTCCCAAACAGGGTGCCTACAGCTGTTGCTAAACTTCCATCATGCCTGGACAGTCAATGGCTGTCTGGAAATGCTGGGAGTTGTTGTTTTGCAACAGATGGAGGCTCAGTTTTGGAAACACTGCCGTACAATACATTTTTCATTTTTATTGGGGGGGGGGCAGTGTAAGGGAGTGTATATGTGGTGTTTTACAATTTATTATGTGTTAGTGTAGTGTAGTGTAGTGTTCTTAGGGTACATTCGCACTGGCGTGTTACGGTGAGTTTCCCGCTAGGAGTTTGCGCTGCAGCAAAAAATTTGCCGCAGCCCAAACTTGAAGCAGGAAACTTACTGTAAACCCACCCGTGTGAATGTACCCTACATTCACATGGGGGGGGGGGGGGGGCAAACCTCCAGCTGTTTCAAAACTACAACTCCCAGCATGTAATGACAGACCGTGCATGCTGGGAGTTATACTTTTGCAACAGCTGGAGGCACACTGGTTGGAAAACCTTCATTTATGTTCTGTTACCTAACTCAGTATTTTCCAACCAGTGTGCCTCCAGCTGTAGCAAAACTACAACTCCCAGCATGTACTGATCGCCGAAGGGAATGCTGGGAGATGTAGTTATGCAACAGCTGGAAATTCGCAACTACAACTCCCAGCATTCCGAGACAGCTGTTTGCTTTTTGGGGATGCTGGGATTTGCAGTTTTGCAACATCTGGAGGGCTACAGTTTAGAGACCACTGCACAGTGATCTCCAAACTGTGGCCCTCCAGATGTTGCAAAACTACAAATCCCAGCATGCCCAGACAGCAAACAGCTTTGTGGGCATGCTAGGAGTTGTAGTTTTGCATGATCTAGAGGGCCATAGTTTAGAGATCACTGCAAAGGGATCTCCAAACTGTAGCCCTCCAGCTGTTGCAAAACTACAACTCCCAGCCTGCCCAAACAGCTGTCTGGGCATGCTGGGAGTTGTAGTTTTGCAACATCTGGAGGGCTACAGTATAGAGACCACTGTATAGTGTTCTCAGACTGTAGCCCTCCAGATGTTGCTAGGCAACTCACTGGCTTCCGTAAGATCCAGGGAGCCGCATAGCCGTCCTCTTCTGCTGCCTGCTGCCACCACCGATCTCTGCCGCTGCCATCGCCGAGGGGTAAGTGGACTTCGTCCCCGGTCCTCTGTCGTTTTCCCGTTCTGCACCATCTATTGTGGGTGGGCTAGAAGGGGAAAGCGAAAGTTAACCCCCCCCCAGCCCCCGATCTGCTATTGGTCATCGCGTCTTGATTACCAATAGCAGGGATAGAAGGGGTGGCACCCCTGCCACCTCACTCCTATCCTTTCAGGGGGATCGTCGGTGTCTTAGACAACTGTGATCCCCCTTATATTCCGGGTCACCATAGACTCATATGACCCGGAATAGGCGCAAATTGCAAGTGTGAATTAACTTGCGATTTGCGCTGATCACCGACATGGGGGGTCTGATGACCCCCTCCCCTGGGCATTTGCGCGGGGTGCCTGCTGAGCGATATCAGCAGTCACCCCGGTGCGGTCCCCACCCGGCGCGTACGTCCTTGGTCCTTAAATACCAGGGAGCTAGGACGTACACATACATCCTTGGTCCTTAAGAGGTTAAACGCTGTGATCAAAGTTCATCTCGGCGTCTAAAGTAAGAGTGTCCCAGCAGCACAGCGGAGCTGATCGGGACTATCGTGATTAAATTGTGATGTCCCGAACAGCTGAGAGGACAGTTGGAGGGTACTTACCTCCCTTCTCACTGTCCGATCAGTTCTCTATTGCTCCAAGCCTGCCATGCAGACTAGAGCAGCAGAATACCGACAACATCAATGATCAATGCGTTACTATGGCGTAGCATTGATCAGTATATGCAATCAGAAGATTGAATGGTATAGCCCCCTTATGGGGGCTTAAAAAAAATAGCATAAGCCCCTCCCTAATAAAAGTTTGAATCGCCCCATTTCCCCTTTTTTTTAAATAAAATAATGTAATGAAAACAATTATGTGTTACCACCATGTTTCCATGAATAAGGACCTGCTTGAGGTCCGAAATGCGTCGGCATGCTTGTTATAACCCCTTCTATCTATGTTTTAATGGAGTTAATTAAAGCTTCAAATTTTAACAGTCATGTTGTGAAGCCGGATACTCTCCTATTTTTGCTTGAAGTTCCACGGGCAGACGCTTCTCCGAGCTCCAGCGCCTTCAACGTTCTTGGTGTCTCCCTACAAAGACTGTACTGGGCTAGCTGGTGAGTGAGCTGAGTGGCTTCCTTTTCCAATTTGTTCAGTTATTAAAATGTAAGGTAAACCGAACGGTCGATGGCGTGTACGTAAAAAAATACCATAGTACAAAATTGTGCATTTTTGGTCCCTACACATACCATAAAAATATTAATAAAAAGCGATAAAAAAGAACCATCAAAACAAAAATGGTACCAATAAAAATTGCACACCACAGCGCAAAATTTGAGCCCTCATATAGCCCTGTATGCAGAAAAATAAAAATGTTATAGGGGTCAGAAAAAGACAATTTTAAAAATACAAATTTTGTTGCATGTACGGTATTTATAATTTTTTTAAGTCTTAAAATAAAATAAAACCTACGTTAATTAGGAATCCTTGTAATTGTTTGGACCTACAGAATAAAGATGATGTAATTTTTACCGAAAAGTGCACTGCGCAGAAATGGAAGCTCTGTTTTGCCGCATATCATGTTATAAAATAAGTGCTGTCATTACAAAGTACAATTGGTGACACAAAAAACAATCCCTCATATGGGTCTGTAGGTGCAAAATTGAACGCACAGGAGCGGTGTTCGTTTCATGCGCAGCAGGTCCCGGCTGCTAATAGCCGGGGACCTGCCGGTAATCGTGCACATCAGCAATCGCGCAGATGTGTGCCATTAATGCCTCAGATGCCGTGATCAATACAGATCACGGCATCTGCGGCAGTGCTGCACTTAATATGGATCATCGGATCGCTCGCAGTGCTGCTCCGGGGATCTAATCATCTGTAATGGTGGGTGGAGGTCCCCTCACCTTTTTCCGTCCATCTCGTCGGGTCTTCTTGTCTGGTCTGTGATCGAGCAGACTAGAGCAGAAGATAGCCGATAATGCTGATCAGTGCTATGCCCTATGCATAGCACTGAACAGTATAAGCAATCCTTATGGGGATTAATAAAGTGCAAAAAAAATGTAAAAAAAAAAAAATCCCCTCCCCCAATAAAAATGTAAATCGTCTGTTTTTCCCATTTTACCTGCAGAAAGTGTAAAAAAATATATATATAATATAAACATAGTTGGCATTGCCGCCTTCATAAATGTCTGTACTATCAAAATGTTATCATATTGATCCCGTAAGGTGAATGGCGTAAACATAAAATATATATATATATATATATATATATATATATATATATATATATACATATCCAAAATTGCTGCTTTTTTGTCACATCATATTGAAAAAGAAAATACAAAAATGTATGAAAAGTTTAATATATGCAAATGGATTACCAATAAAAAGTACAGATCATGGCACAAAAAATGAGCCCTCATACTGCTGCTTATACAAAAAAAAAATGAAAAGTTATAGGTCGTCAAAATAGAGGGATTTTAAACGCACTAATTTTGTTAAAAGTTGAACAATTAAAAAGCTCTACAATAATAGAAAAGTATGTAATCATGGATATAATTCTATTCGTATTAAAGCACAGAATAAATAAATAAAACATGTAATTTTTACCGTAATTTGTACAGCATGAAAAAAAAAACTTCCAAAATTTGCTTAATTGCGGTTTTCTTTTCAATTTCCCCACACAAATAGTATATTTATTTATTTATTTTGCCATATATTTTATGGTAAAGTGAGTGATGTCATTACACAGGACAACTGGTTGCACAAACAATAAGCCCTCATACTAGTCTGTGGATGAAAATGTAAAAGAGTTATGATTTTTAGAAGGCGAGGAGGAAAAAACGAAAATGCAAAAATAAAATTGGCTGTGTCCTTAAGGGGTTATGGTCAAAATGGGCTGAGTCATTAAGGGGTTAAGCTACTGTGCAAAACATCATTCATTATTTGGTCCCAAAAGACTTTTTTCTAGTGTCTGCCTACGCACTTTTTAGCCACTGTATGGCTATAGAAATCTATGTTCACATGGCGTAAAACAACTGAAAAGTCACACATTTCCTAGTCAGATGTGAAGCTTAATACAATACATACATAACTCTAGAGTATACAGTATCAACTGAGACTCCTTATCTTTGAGGGTTCAATTTTATTTATATTTATAAAAACAGTATGCAAATCAGTTATCTTATTCTTCACAAAATTCGCAAGAACAGTGAGAGAAATCGTTTTAAATTTTATATTTTAGCTGCTGATCTGAGTGGCCCGCTGACTTTATTTATCATACGCGTGGCTGAGCACAGTACAGCTAAATAAACTCTTAAGAAGTCAGGGGAAGAACATTTATCTGATTATATCTTTTTTTGTTCAACTTATTTCATCTAATGGAGAAAAATTTGTGTAAACAGGTAAAATATGGTACTTTTCTTATACACATAACTGAGAGCCACCAACATGTGCCCCACCTCAATTTCAATGTTTGTAAAGCATTAGCAAAAACATACAACTGGTGTTTGATCCATTGTTCAGATGCAAAATAAAAATGTATTCTGAGCTGTGAAACAGGAAAAGATGGTAGCATGGCTAGTCTGATAAGTAGGGGA
Source organism: Hyla sarda (assembly GCF_029499605.1). Lineage (NCBI taxonomy): Eukaryota > Metazoa > Chordata > Amphibia > Anura > Hylidae > Hyla > Hyla sarda. Next base: position 114,840,064 of record NC_079197.1, on the reverse strand, counting down.
GAGATAGAGTAAATGGTTTGTTTTTGGATAAGTGGGACTGTGATGGACCCAAGGGCACACATCCACACCCTTATCTCAGTAAAAGTAACATTTTGGACTAATAACTTAGGATAGTGCACAAGACCCATGTGGTGACCAATTTGAAGGAACAAGAGAAAGGGGGTTAGGTCTTAAAACAACAGACAACTCACGAGTTAAGGAGAAAAAAACCAAAAGGAAGTATTTCCATAATAATTGCATACTTGTATTTGGTAGATAAATGTGATTTTCAATTTGCATATTATAATGGGACTAAAAGCAGCGCATTAGCAACAATAGGCAGGCCAACCTAATTTAGCCACTATTATGAATGAACAATTTAGGGGGGTTTGGAATTTTTCCCAAAGGTCTGCTTGGTTTTGTTTTTGTAAAGACAATAAAGGGGGGGGGGGGGGAGGTCATCATGTGTAAAACTCACTTTTCGACAGGTTAATACAACTTTCATCACTTTGAAAAAAAGTTGACGTAGCATAAAGGGGGCCACATAATATCTTACAACCACTACATCCACTCCCTGCTATTGGTTACTACTTGTCACATGACAATATGTATGGCAACACATCTTATTCACTCCATACTGTTATACTGATTGCCCCCAGCCAAGCAACGCTGCTTTGCACATCTATGCACGCAGGTTTGTGTGTTTATTTACATACCGTTCTTCAAGCCTCATACTGGTTCAAATTCATGCCTCCATACATTGTACGTTTGCTATGTATTCCTGTCCACAGGTTGTTTATTTTCTATGTTTTATCTGCCATTCTAATCTATATAAACAACGTCTACATCCTCTGGAGTGGTAGTGAAGCATCATTCAAAGAATTTGTGTTATCTCTAAATGTTAATCCTATAGTGCTGCGGTTAACATCGGAATGCAGCTATAACTATTTAGCCTTCCTGGATGTATTAATTAGGAAGCATGGTCAAGGAGGTCTCACCACAAGTATCTATAGAAAACCAACTGCCACTAGCAACCTACTTAGATTTGAAAGTCACCACCCCAATCCTCTCAAGCAAGGTATCCCTAAAGGGCAATACATTCGCCTGAGACGTAACTGTTAAAATGTAGAAGATTTTATTGAACAATCTGATGATTTAAGAAGGAGGTTTTGAGAAAGGGGTTGCCCTGATAAGGTGTTGAGAAAGGCCTTCAAATTCGCCCTGAGAATTAATCGACCTGACCTATTGGCAGCAAAAGATAAATCGGCCAGATGCGGTGAAAAACAGGTCCGCATAGTAGGCACGCTTGATGACAGGTCAGAGTATGTGAAAGACATCCTAGGTCGTTATTGGGGCATTTTGAGGTCAGACCCACATCTTAAGGAGGTATTGTCAGAACATCCCTCAGTAACTTTCCAGAAAGCTAGATCAATAAGGGACCGTGTTGTACATAGCCATTTTCAGCCTCTGATACCATCAGATTCGTGGTTGAAAAGGAAACCTATACTGACTTTTAGGTGTCTTGCATGTCCCTATATAGATAAATCTAAAACCTTTCAAAGTAATCATGCTGGTGTTGAGTTCACGATTCACAACTTTGCTAACTGTAAGACCTAGGTGGTGATCTATTTATGTAAATGCCCCTGTCCATTAAGTTATCTGGGGAAAACCACATGCGAACTTAGGAGGAGAATTGGTGAACACTTAAGGAATGTCCGTCATCGATGGGATGCACCCGTGGTGAGACACATCTGGGAAAAACATGATGGGGACCCTAAAGTGTTAAAATTTCAGGTGATTGAAGTGGTCAGATCCGGCATGAGGAGAGGAGATGTTGGCAAAAAGGTCCTGAGAAAGGAGACTACATTTATAATTTATAAGTTTTATAAGTTAAGATTTATAAGTTAAAAATGGTTAGTCCTCTCGGTCTCAATAAGAATTGCAATTTTTCAGCATTCATTGAATAAATAATTGTCTACTGTACAGTCAAGATTTATAGCAATTAAGGGGATGTGTAATTGGTATTGTATCGACATGACCCCTAAACTTACATCATTATTCCTAAATAGGAAGGATTATCAATAATATATTGTTCCTGACAACTGTAATTGAACCCATGACATTGATGTGAGAGTCTGTCTTTATGTATCGCAGTGCCTGGGGACCATACCCGCTAGATGTTGATTATGTGTATTTTTTTATCTCTGTCCCTTTCTTTTCCTTAGTATATTATATTGATAGGCCCTTCACTTGGTGAGCAAAGGGAACATCATTGTGGTTGAGGCCACCCTGTTAAGGAGGGAAAGAGGGCTGGGGACTAATATGAGGGGGGCACTACTCTCTCTGGCTTTTAAATTCAATTCTCTATCTTGCACCTCATTTGATTGATTTAGAGGTGCTAATGTCTCACCTGAGAAGACATTATAAGAACATCTGGGCTGAACTAACCCTCAATCCCTCCCTCCCATTTAAAAGCTGCATGAGTAAACATATAGACTAGGTTAATGGCAAGTGGAGTATTTAGGGTTAGAGACTTAAATAAATGATCTTGGGTACTATGAGTTTGCTATGTAACGTGGGTGCTCTATACATAATGTGTGGCTGTCTTGTTTGATACTTATGTCTGTCACAGAAGAGGAGTACCAATTGTTCACTTGAATAAATGTGTATTATACATCTTATTAGCTACTTATTTCATGTAGCCTCCACTTATAACTACTTACTATATGGTTAGTCTCCACTTATGACTCTTTATAACTCTTTATTATATATTTGCCATCATCCTATATCGTCGGTTATAGGTGGTCCTCCGCTGTTGCGATCATCTTTGATGCCACCCAGCTATGCATAAACTAGAGCTACTCTGCATTATTTGTATTACATCCAGGAATACTGTTTGTTTACCTTATTTGGTCATGTGACGCCATTGCAATCATGTGCCTCTGTGGTAGACAGATCGTGTAAGTATTGTTACTTCATAGTTACTGAATGAAAATGGGTGGGTCATGTGATAACTCACATGATGCCGATGACATCACACGGGGTGTCAATGTGGAGCTCCGGCAATGTATTCTAGCCGTGAACCGGAAGAGATCCACCGTATATACTCGAGTATAAGCTGACCCGAATATAAGCTGGGTCTCTACGACCCGAAAAAGATGGGTCTCTACGACCTTGCATCAACTACCGTGGCCTAAATAAAATCACTGCAAAGAACCGCTACCCACTTCCTTTGATCACAGAGTTGTTTGATCACCTACGAGGGGCCAAAATCTTTTCTAAGTTGGATCTTCGTGGGGCCTATAATCTGTTCCGTTTACGAGAAGGGGACGAATGCAAGACTGTATTTAATACTCGTGATGGACATTTTGAATATCTGGTGATGCCATTTGGACTCTGTAATGTTCCGGCGGTCTTCCAGGAGTTTGTCAATGACATTTTTCGTGATCTCCTATACTCCTGTGTTGTTGTCTACTTAGATGTCATTCTCATCTACACACCCAACCTTCATACTCATCGTTCTCACCTCCGCCAAGTCTCACAGCATCTCCGAGACAATCATCTCTATACAAAACTTGAAAAGTGTAATTTTGAGAAGACCAGCCCTCCGTTTCTGGGGTATATTGTCACCAGTCAAGGTCTGCAAATAGATCCTAACAAGTTATCCACAGTACTGGATTGGCCTCGACCTTCTGGCTTGAAAGTGATTCAGCGCTTCCTCGGCTTTGCCAATTAATATCGGCAATTTATCCCGCATTACTCCACCTTGGTTGCCCCCATCGTCTCTCTTACAAAAAAACCTGCCAATTCGAAGGCCTGGACTCCAGAGGCCGAAGAATCCTTTAAACAGTTAAAATCTGCCTCCGCTTCTGCTCCTGTGTTGTCACGACCAGATCCAGTTAAGCCATTTATTTTGGAAGTGGACACTTCTTCTGTCGGTGCAAGTGCTTTTTTGACACAAAAAGCATCCAAAGGAAAAACTGCAACCTGCGGTTTCTTCTCTAAAACCTTCTCACTTGCGGAGAGAAACTATACAATGGGAGATTGTGAGCTCTTGGCTATTAAGTTGGCCTTGGAAGAATGGCACCATCTCTTGGAGGGCTCTGTACATCCACTTACCATTTATACTGACCACAAGAACTTGCTATAGCTACAGAAAGCTCATTGTCTTAACCCTCGACAGGCCCATTGGACTCCAGATTTGACTTTTTTATTCATTTCCGGCCAACAGAGAAGAATCGTTGTGCTGACACGCTATCTAGATCCTCTGAAGTACTAGATCAAGAGTCACATCCTCAGCATATTATACCTCCAGATCGTCTCATTTCTGCAGCTCCAGCAACTCTTCAGCACCTGCCTCCTGGGGAGAACTACGTTACTCCCCACCTAAGACTCCGAATCTTGAAATGGGGTCATTCCTCTCTTTTGGCCAGCCATGCCGGTATATGTAAGTCCTTGCAACTCATCTCCCGACAGCATTGGTGGCCAACTCTGAGAAAAGATGTTGTTGACTTTGTCTGCTCTTGTTCGGTCTGTGCGCGGTACAAGACCCCTTGTGCCAAGCCTGCTGGTCTACTACACCCTTTGTCAGTAACTGAGTTGCCCTGGACCAACATAGCAATGGACTTCATCACTGACCTTCCATCTTCCAGCGGCAACACGGTCATCTGGGTTGTGGTTGACCGGTTTTCTGACCGGTTGACCTTTCCAGGTTTGCCATCTGCCCCGCAGCTTGCCAAGCTATTCTTCGCCCACATCTTCCGTCTCCATGAATTGCCTACCCAAATTGTCTCCGATTGGGGGGTTCAGTTCGTCTCCAAGTTCTGGAAGACCATCTGTTCCCGTCTCCAAGTTAAATTGGACTTCTCCTCGGCTTACCACTCTCAATCCAATGGTCAAGTTGAAAGGGGGAATCAGGTCCTGGGGACCATCTTGGCCATTTTGTCTCCGCTTGTCAAGACAACTGGATCGATTTACTGCCCTGGGCCAAATTTTCTTATAACCATAGGAATTCTGAATCCACTGGAACTTCCCCCTTCTTTGTGATCTTGGGCCTTCATCCTCGTCCACCTCTTCCCTTGTCTTCCTCTTCCTCCGGAATACCTATGGCTGACAAACTGGTTTGGAATTTCGCCTCCATCTGGCAGAAGACTTGTCACTCCCTTGTTCTTGCTACAAACCGTATGAAGTCACAAGCGGACAGGAAAAGACGTCCTCCTCCCAAGTTCTCTCCTGAGGACAAGGTGTGGTTGACTTACAAGTACATCCGATTTAAGGTACCCTCTTATAAACTAGGTCCACGTTTTTTGCGTCCCTATAAAGTCAAAAAGGATTTAATCCCGTGGCTTATTCCCTCCATCTGCCCTCCTCTCTCTGGATCCCAAATTCCTTCCATGTCTCCCTCTTGAAGCCTGTCATCCACAACCGTTTTTCTCAAAAAAACATCTCGCCTTCCTCCATCTCTAGTACCTCTGATGTTTTTGCTGGAAAGGAAATTCTTGGTTCCAAGCTGGTCAGAGGGAAACGCTACTTCCTTGTGGATTGGGAAGGATTCGGTCCTGAGGAGAGGTCTTGCGAGCCTCAGGACAATATTCTGGACCAAGATCTTCTTAAAAAGTTTCTGAACCGTAAGAAGAGGGGGGACCACTCGTGCGCTCCGGCCGCAAGCCCCGGCCATGAGCACAGTGTCCTGGGATCTCCGTCTATCGGCAAGGCTTGGATTCACATAATGGAACGCGCCCGCATGCGAATCCCAGCCCGTCACTAACCCTGCTCTGCTGCTTCTGTAACTCAGCTCCGCCACGCTTGTCCCCGTTTCCTAGGGAGCGGAGCTCTGAAATTTAAAGGCCCAGTGCGCCCATAAGTAGCCTGTGCACCTGACACCACATTATAACTTCCTGCACCTCCCACACCCCCCTGCCGGAACTCCAGTGCTCACTGCCTAAGAGAAAGCGTTTATATTGCCTGTTTTGCCTATCCATGTTCCAGACCTTCCTGCTATGTTTCTTACTCCTTACCTTTGCCGCCTGCCTAGACCTTCTGCTATGTTGACTACGCCTCTGCCTCATCCCCTGGTACCTCGCCTTGCCCAGTTACCTGTGTGTTCGAGCCTTATTAGGGGTAGCGACCTGGGTGTCGCCTGCTGCAGCAAATCCATCCTGCTTTGCGGCAGGCTCTGGTGAAGACCAGCAGCCCCTTAGACTCTGCTCCCTGATACGGTCCGAGTCATCAGCCACATAGGTAGAGGATCCACATCCTGTTCCAGACAGCCCGCATTCAGGTGCGTTACAATTGTACTATACAACTGATTCTGGATGTCTTTTGATACAGGCACGGGCTGTTTCTTAGTTATACTTTTTCACTTTTTCATCAGCCCACATCAAAGGGACAAATTATTCCTAGGTTCCTTGAGAAACCCCAACATCATGGGGGGAAACGTGTTGGAACAATTGGATTAAAACTGTAATGTTATTTACTTTTATTATTCACACGGGGTGTTTTATTGATATTTCAAGTCCGATGTACTTGGTGAGTTGATGTATCTACACATAATCTGCATCTGTATCATTATAAGGAGAGGGCTTAGGTCATTGTATATTTAATACTGAGCAAAAGTCTGCTAATTGAGTGTGATTTATGACACATTATGATTAATTTTCCTGAGGCACATATTGTCATCTATGGTCAGAGATGAGCGAATCAAATCTGAAGATTCCGAATTTGTTACGAATTTCATGAAAAATTTGGTTTGCAACGAATGCGAATATCACTGCGATTCTATCTCACGAATCACTTCATTAAACTCCATTTAGTGTGGTCCAGCCTCCAGGGCATCTAAAATGGCAGATCCACATGTGAGGACATGGGGCAAGGAATCCTGGGAAGGCGGGAACAAGGGTAGGCGGGATGACCCTAAATCACATGCAGAATGCAGCCGGCCTGTCACCCATTTGATGTCACGGCCCTATATAATTGACAGACATATTGCGGCCAGTCACTTCATCCTTACACTGCAGAGAGATAGATAGGGACAGGCAGCCCTGTGTGTTATACAGAAAAGCTTTTTCCAGCAGCGATTTACCTCCTAGTCAAGTCAGCATTATGTTGGACAGAGAGCAGTTTGTTTGTTACAGAAAATATTTCTTACTTCAGTGATCCACCTCCCAGTCACTGTCTACAGCATTCTATTATAGGGAGGATCAGAGAGCACTGTGTTGCACAGAAGAACAGCAGCTATTCAGCTCAAGCACAAATCCTGCCTAGAAGCTCTGATAGGGAAGGGAGTGAGATTGAGAAAGTGCAATTTTGGCTGTAGTGCACAGCAACTGTGTACTGCAGCACTGGTGTCTACTGCTGGTGTTGTGCTCAAAAACTTTTTTAAGCGTACTGTAGCTGATTTTTCTGCCCTCACAAGTGCATATCACATACGTACATCTCAGTGTTGAACCATTTTGTTCCTGAAAGTCTTAAGGGCCCAGTTACTGTAAAATGCCGGCCAAAACTACACACCTGCTGCTGTTCTAACAAATGATCTAGACAAATACTGTTTTCAGCGTAGTGAAGCGTATTGTATTCCCCACATATACGTACTAAGTATGTCACATATATGCACTAAGTATGTCAGGCAGAGCATTGTCAGGACAGGCACAGAGGCCTAAATTCATCAGGCGCACGCAGAGATCACAGCATACTAGGAGCGAATGGCCTCCTCTCCCGGTATTAGCTAGTAGTCGTGTCTTGACCAGCAACCTGTCTGCCATCATCGATAGGTTAACACTGTCCTCCACTTCATCACAAGTGACATCTGACACCCCCAGTCAACAGTTGGTGGGTTCCTCAGACACAACCCTCAGTTGGCATGGCCTGGGAGCAATCCCTGTCTCCCATTGCCTCTGTCCTATGCTGTTCCCTCCTCTACAGTAGTATTTTATGCAGTGGTTGCACTATTCACGGAGGATGATCTAATAGAGGACAGTCAGCAGCTACTGCACAGCCAAGAAGTGGAGGAAACATCTGCCGCTTCATTCCCTAGGTGGGAAAGTATTGATGAGGAGAGTGACGTGGGATGTGGTGTTGCCAGCATTTAGGGTCCTGAAGCAGACACTGTTGAGGAACTTGAGGAGGACATCAGTGACATGTAGACACATGATGATGATGAAGCCGATCACAATTGGGAGCCGGGTGCAGAAGGGGCTTCATCATCATCAGGAGAGGAGGGTTGCAGGTTGCCCGTGAGGCAGCAGCTGAGCCAGCAACATGGTAGCATGGTTGGCAGTCAGCATGGTGGCAGAAAAGGAAATTTTGGACCCAAACATGGTTGGGCGAGACCACCTGCTTCGCGGCAGCCTACCTTACCGGGAGGTAGTGGAACTGGGGTTCCTGGAGATGGCAGCAGTAGGATTCAATTAGTGGTCTCATAAAATGATTTTGCTACGTATTCTCATGTCATTTAATAAATATATAGCCGGTATTATTATGACTCGATTCAGTCACTTGGCACAATTATTCTAGTACAGATTGAACATGTACTATATTACTACCCCACATTTGGGTGTTATGTTACTGCCAACAGGGTAATTTCTGATAGGATCCTATTGTTCCACTTACACTTATTACAATATATACTAATGATTACACCGTATAATGCTTTCTTTCATATGGTTTCTTGATCCTGATCTTACCCTGGCGTAGATGCATGCACTACTTTATTTTATTATAATTTTTTGGTCTTGTTCTCATGACCCTGTATTGATTGATTACAAATATCTGATGAAAATCCATTATTCAGATTGCAACAATTGCGTAATAAATCACGAATTCTTAAATTATATGAGTGCCGATTTTATTTCTATGATTAGATTTTAATAGTTCGGACATTTACATACGTGGCGATACCAAATATGTGTATTAATATTTATTTTTTATTATACTATTTATAGCAATCCTTTGATTGCTAATACTATTCAGTGCTATGTAAAGGGCATAGTACTGATCAGTGTTATCGGTCATCTGCGGCTCTGTCGTTCTGTATGATCGAATTGCTGCAACAGCGCTGTAGGCGATCTGATCATACATATTTCCGACCGCACTGCCGCAGCTGCCGTGATCTGTAATGATCACGGCATCTGAGGAGGTAATGGCAGGCATCCGCACGATCGTGGATGTCGGCGATTACCAGCCTGTCACTGGCTGCGATCAGCAATCGGGACCAGCCGCGCATGATCCGAGCATCGCTCCAATGCTTGCAGTCATGTACAGGACATAAATATACATCTTGGTGCACTAAGTACCACAGCACCAGGATGTAAATTTATGTCCTTGGTTTTTAAGGGGATAAGAACTGTGAAAATTTTCATTTTACTCTGTTTTAAGGCCATTGATCATTTTATTTGAATGGTGCCTGTATGTTTCTTCTATTTGGCCCTCCTACTTATGTTGCCGTCATATTGTTTCTTATATGTACCCGGTAATATGCTTTTGTTGTGTATCAATCTGATAAAAGAGGCTGAAACCCTGAAGTGCATAATTGTCATTCTTCAGTTTTTTGGAATAAAGTTCATTTATTTTATCATACATCTCTAAAATAAATTCTAAATAAATCTATTTTATCACATCTTCAATTGGATCTATTTGGGAACTGCAGCAGGTGTATTTCTTCTTCTGCTACTATGCAAAGAGACTGAAGTGCTTTCAAATGAAACCGACACAGGTGTAACCATGAGGTTAAGTTTCTACTTGTTTTTTGTCCTGAGTTTGCAGGACAAACTGACAGTGCAATTTCCTGCATCTGGCGTTATTCCTGGCGTTTTTGCTGGCGTCTTTTCATTTGTGTGGAAATTGCACCTTGGCAGTTTCTTTTGGTACCCAAAATTTGTTGGGTACCAAAAAAAAAAAAAAAGGATGCAGTAGTGATGGCAATTGATATATTTTATAACATTTTTACAAATTTTTAAGAAAGTGTGTGTTTCATTTTTTTTCTCTATTTTTTTTCCCATTTTTTAGGTAGTACTACTACTCCCAGCATGGAACAGACTGTTTGCATGATGGGCCTAGTAGTACCTGTACTAATAGACATATCGCCCCAGGTGTCAGTCGGCGATCGTCCATAATATAGCAGAGATGTGGAACGGCTCTATACAGCACTCGCATCTCTGCACTATACTCCGGCCAGTGATGTGAATAGAACAACACCGTCATATTTTCCGCCCAGAATGATGATTGGCCGGATGGTTGCAGCCAATCACAGCTCTCTGCGGGAAATATGAATAGGTGTATATATACAGCAGTGCAGGGGACCATAGAAGAGCGGCTGGCCGCATCTATACATTATACAGGAGGATCGCAATGGGCGATCTGTCAATTAGTACAGGTACTAAAACATACACTAACTACATTTTTATAATTGTCAGCTACATTTTTAGGTCCCTGCCCACACACATAAATTGATCCCTGTTTTAAAAATTTATAAAAATGTTGTTATAAAAAAGATACATTTCGTTAGATATAATTTTTTCGTTCACTACTGTATCTTTTTTATTTATTTTTTTAATGGTATCCTACAAATTTTATTAAAAAAGGTATCTCCATCACTTTTTTGGATCGCTAAAGTCCAAAAAAGAATAAAAACGAATAAAAATGCCAAAATTAAAACACACATATAATTTTCCTTGGCAATTTTTCACTCCCATAGACTTCTATGGGAGAAAAACGCCACAATTTTGACAAAAAAAATCGCCAGTGGTTCAACATACAGTGATTTTGGAAAACTGCCAAGGAGCTGAAAAATGCCAAAAAAGAGTGAAAAAAACGCCAAAAGGATTAAAAACGCCAAAGTAAAAAACGCCAAGTGGAAAAAGAATTTTGTGATTTCTCATTGATTTACAGCTAACATCTGGCCGCAACATTGCAGCAGAATTGGTGTTTTTCTTGCCATAGAAACTTAGCCTGGGCAGGCTGCAAACTGTTTGGCTAATGATTTTGGTAGTATATTCCTAATTAAAGCAGAGTTTAGAGGTAGAATAGCACATCTATGTGTCTCATTCATACTACAATTCCCATCAGCAGGGTGCAGATCTGAAGACTTGTGACCTGAAAGCCACACTTCCCTTGAATTGTGTTTTGGAATACAATCCTGGAATACAATCCACGAACACATCCTCACAGAGAAGCTACCCTACACCTCCTCTTCTGCTCACTAGAGAGTGATTATCTTCCACCTTCTGCAATGTCCCTTGATGTGTGTTTGTGTGTTTAGGTTAATCTTTACATAGATCTGTCTCATATTTTCAGTTGCAAACAAATGCAAAACATCAAACAATTAAAATAATTACAAACTATTATATACATCAAAAGCACAGCTCAGCAACAAAAAAAAACCAGAAATAACATACCGTATATACTCGAGTATAAGCCGACCCGAGTATAAGCCGAGACCCCTAATTTCAACCCAAAATCCCAGGAAAAGTTATTGACTCGAGTATAAGCCTAGGGTGGGAAATACATCATCCCCCCTGTCATCATCCAGACCCGTCATTAACATCCTCATCATCATCACCGCCTGTCATCATCCAGACCCTCATCATCATCACCTGTCATCATCCCCTTGTCATCATCCCACACATCCCCTTCATCATCCCCTTGTCATCATCCCCACCCCCTTCATCATCCTCTTGTCATCATCCCCACCCCCCTTCATCATCCCCTTGTCATCATCCCCACCCCCCTTCATCATCCCACACACCCCCCTTCATCATCCCCTTGTCATCATCCCCACCCCCCTTCATCATCCCACCCCCCCCTTCATCATCCTCTTGTCATCATCCCACACCCCCCTTCATCATCCTCTTCTCATCATCCGCCCTCAGTGGTCTTCAACCTGCGGACCTCCGGAGGTTTCAAAACTACAACTCCCAGCAAGCCCGGACAGCCGATGGCTGCCCGGGCTTGCTGGGAGTTGTAGTTTTGAAACCTCTGGAGGTCCGCAGGTTGAAGACCACTGCGGGTGGAGAGTTCACTCGAGTATAAGCCGAGGGGGGTGTTTTCAGCACGAAAAATCGTGCTGAAAAACTCGGCTTATACTCGAGTATATAGGGTAAATCCATAAGACATGAAACGGTCCTAGTGACTGTGTGTCACATGTAGTGAACATAAACTGTGCAATCGGAGACAAGGATATGGGGAAAAGCCCTCACTCCTCTTGTCTGCATAATTTGTATGTAAGATTATAATGCCTGATTTGCCTTTATTTGTGACTCCTGAATTGAAAAGTGCTGTGGGATATGAATGATATACAGTATAAAAATTTATTATTATTATAATTATTATTATTGTTAAAATGCTGCAGAATATGTTGTACTTCAAGCACAATTGTGTAATCTATAAAAGTTAATACATTATCCGTTGTTTCCATACTTGGCTTACAATTGAATATGTACACATAAAGTTATAATAGGGGTACTTAATGTAAAAAAACAACATAATTATCTAAACATTCTGAAATAGAAAAACTAACGGTGATGTATAAATAAATAAATAAATCCTTGCTGGCATTCATTATTATTCAGTTAATGAAAAGGCATTGTTCATCTATGGCAAGAATCACTGTAGTTAATCTATAAGGAATTGTTCTGTATTCAGCTAAGCTTTAGGTGAAGTATTTGTGTGTCTCAATAGTAACCAGAATATACACTTTAGATGAATAAAAGAATAAAGCAACTCAAGCAGAACTTTTGTTTGATTTTTAAGAGTCACCAAGGAGAAAATTGAATTGCTCTCATTCCCACTTTTGGGCTTTGCAGTTTATTTAAAATCTTTGATGTAACAGATCATGGTATTTCAAGCTTGTGATGTTTTATAGAAGGACTGGTTGTGGATTATACTATTTCTCCAACAGCTTTTTATTCATCTAACAGCTAATATACAGTCTGGCGAATATTATGGAATCACCACACTGGGAGAGTGTTTTCTTTTTTTCACTTTGCTAGATATATATATATATATATATATATATATATATATATATATATATATATATATATATATAGGAATATGCAAATCAGCGCATTGCATCACCTTTTCAGGCAATGTTCCCTGGTATCAGCTTAGCTCCAGTTACGGAATATAAAAAGCTAATCGGGATTGATGCCAAGCCAGAACTCTCTCACCAAGGAAAGAGCACCCATCTGCAGACAGCTGTTTCGGGGTACTTGCCCCTCATCAGTACAGAGCAGGGTGAACTGGCATGGCTGAGGGCCTTAGACCAACTAAACGGGATGAGTATTTAACTCAGGGAGAGCTCACCACTCCTGGTGTGACGGAGCTTTCAAGGGCAACTAAGCACTCCGCAGGCATCTATATATATATTTGTATCGATCTATATATATATATATATATATATATATATATATATATATATATATAGATACAAAAAATTCTTTCATAAATCCACAGCACTCAGGAGTCCATAAAAAAGTATAGTTTATTCCATAAACAAAAGTGTCACAGCAACGTTTCTGCCAGCTCACCTGGCCTTTCTCAAGCTCAGTACAAACTGTGTTTAACAAACCATATATAGGGATACCAATCAGGTATCAAACAGTGTAATTAGTGCAAAAATTATATGTAAACATTAAGGACGACATTTATCATTGTCTTTAGACAGTTTTTTGTGTCTACAAGAGGCGCAAAAAGGTGCAAGCAGGGCTTATTAGCGCCTTTTTTGCGCCTTTTTGTTTACACATTTCTGCTGATTTTGAGTTGCAATCCACTGATTTTGAGTTGCAATCCACTGATTTTGAGTTGCAATCCACTTATTTTGGCAATACACATGATATAGAAGGGATTTATGAACTGCGCCTTTTGTAAAAAGGCTCAAAAACGGTGCAAAGCCACTGAAAATTGAATAAGTGTCTAAAACTACACCATCCCAGACCTGGGGTAGCTTTTTAGTGTATGTGAAGAGAGACATTTTAGAAAATGTGTACCTGTACAAAATGTATCAAATGCTCGGTGAACATTAAATAAATTTGGTGATCCTATACATTATCAGCACACAAAAAAAGGTATAAAAAAATGCTTCACTTACACCTACAATCATAAATGTGGGCCTAAATCTAACAGCAATCATGTTTATTATAAGTGCAATTACCACATCACATATAAATACAAACGTGCCGTATAATACATCACAAACATTATATATCCCAATAAAGTGAGTACAGTGCATATCATATCACCCTATGTTAATGGGATCATGATTACTTAATGAATCACGTCCCTGTGCATATTAAAAACAAAATGTAACAGTGACAGCAGAACGCTACACTCTCCTAGACCGCCATGTGTTCCCTCATTTGTAAACAAACGAATGGCGCATGTGCAGCGGATATTCCCGACCTTGCAATGCGCATATTGAATGCGCATGCGCAGAATATCAAAACATGAAGTGCGCTCCCGGAACGTCATGTCCGTCAGAGGATATACGTAGAGGCTGCGTAACGTGGTGGTCATGGCAACCCATAAACAACTTGTCGGGCATGTGCACTGGGGAGGATGGTCACAGTCAACCATCCTTGTAATGGGTATTTTACCATAAATAAAATATAAAGGAAAGTAGAAACAGATGGAGATACAATGTAGCCATAAAAATAAAAGAAAAAGAAAAACAATCAAAACAAATCAGTGCTACATACCAACTACACTCACCGGAACCCATTGCTTTTTCATGTGTTCAATAAAAACATATATATATATATATATATATATATATGTGATTTTGGCAGTATTTTAGTATTTTTATGATGAGGATAGAGGGCTGAAAAACCTGATGGCCGTCACAAGTTATATTTATATTCATTTTCCAGTTCTTACTATTTTTTCTCTTTTTTTTTCTCTTCTTTTATTTTCACCTTATTCTGAGTTTTTCTTTTTACGTTTTATTTTTTTTCACTTTTATTTGTACTCATTTTTAGTTTTTATAATTATTTATTTTTTGTTTCTATTTATATTTACTATGTCCAGACTGGTCATTGTATGTAAAATGGCCACCTATATCAGACCGTGAGGGTCATTTAAGTGAGGGGAGTAAGTCTGTGCCGCAGACATTGCACCCATCTATTTGATGGGAGCATGGACTGG
The DNA here is from genome assembly GCF_029499605.1 of Hyla sarda. NCBI lineage: Eukaryota > Metazoa > Chordata > Amphibia > Anura > Hylidae > Hyla > Hyla sarda. The sequence goes on along the minus strand of NC_079197.1, from coordinate 114,824,950 downwards.
GACACAGCCACTGGGGTCAGATGCTGACACGAGATGTGCCAGATCTGGCCCTAGAACATTTACCTCTCAATAATGATGTGAAGCTTGTCCACTATGGTGTGCTAAATTGATGCTGTCTATCAGTAACATACAATATTCAATACTCTATATTTATTTTTATTATTTATTTATTTATTTATTATTTTTATTCACTATCTTTTATTTTCATTTTCATTTTTATATATTTTTATTTCTATTCTAATATTCTTTATTCAATATTTATTTATTTATTATCTATTTGTTTATTTTTCATTTCCTAGCACTGATTTGTTTTGCTTTTTCTTTTTTTTTTTTTTTTTTTGGGCTACATTGTATCTCCATCTGTTTCTACTTTCATTTATATTTCATTTATGGTAAAACACCCATTACAAAGATGGTTGACTGTGACCATCCTCCCCAGTGCACATGCCCAACAAGTTGCTTATGGGTTGCCATGACCACCACGTTACACAGCCTCTACGTACATCCTCTGACAGACATGACATTCCGGCAGCGAGTGCACACTTCATGTTTTGATTCCACGCATGCGAATTCAATATGTTTAAAGTCCCATGCAAATCAATGGGAAATGTATGTTCCCACGGCTTGAGATATTTCAATAGTACCTGGTACACATATTACTTATATGTCAAATAAAATGATATGATAGTTAAATTAACCCTCATCTACACCCTTATATAAAAGATGGGTTTTTGTTTCAAGTCCCATGCAAGTATATGGGACTTCCAGTACCTTACTCCACAAGCTCCGCTCTGCATCTCCTGGTGAATGTGTCACACCCTATCTCACAAAGATACTGCCACATTTTATGCCCCACCCCCTTTATTCTCTACCCTTTTTGTGCATCGGTCTGGTTTGCAAATCACGCCCAGTCCCACATAGCCACCTTCTATTTGCAGTCTTCATCAGTATCTTCATCACAAATCAGTCCCACTTGAGGACAGGATATGAGGATGGGACATAAGGATGGGATATGAGGATGGGATGTGAGGACGGGATATGAGGATGGGATATGAGGATGGGATATGAGGACAGGATGTGAGGATGGGATAGGAGGTCAAGATAAGAGGACGGAAAATTAGGTTGAGATAGGACGTTGGGATATGAGGACGGGATATGAAGATGGGATATGAGGTTCAGATATGAGGATGGAATATGAGGACAGGATAGGAGGTCAGGATAGGAGGTCGAGATATGAGGATGGGATATGAGGTTGGTATATGAGGTTGGGATATGAGGACGGGATATAAGGATGGGATATGAGATCGAGATAGGAGGGCGGGATAGGAGGTCGGCATATGAGGATGGGATAGGAGGTCGGGGTAGGAGGTTTTTGTTTAAAGTCCCATACAAGTCGATGGGAAATATAATTACTGCATAACTTACAAACTGCTGGAGATATTTCGATAAAACTTGGTCACATTTTACATAAATGTCAAATAAAAATATTTAATATATTGTATAATATGTAATATACATGTAATACTTAAATTAACCCCTAAACTTCCCCTATATGTAAAGGATGGCATTATTGTTTCAAGTCCCATGTAAATGTATAGGACTTCTGGTGCCTTACTCCACAAGCTCAGCTCTGCATCTCCTGGTTAATGCATTAGTCTGGCTGACAAGCCACATCCTGCCTGCAAGCCATGTACCATATCACAAAGACACGCCCACATGTTACACCCAACCCCTTTTATTTTCAGCTTACAATATGTTTGCCACAACACAGCCCCACCTGAGGACGGGATATGAGGATTAGAAATGAGGATTAGCTATGAGGACGGGATATGAGTATGGGATATGAGGACGGGATATAGGGAGGGGATGTGAGGAGGGGATATGAGGTCGGGATATATGGACAGGAAATGAGGGTGGATATGAGGACAGCACATAGGGTCGGGATATGAGGACAAAAGCTTCTTTCATTGTTGCTTGGTACTCAGCTAGTATGTATATATACATAAATATATACACACATTCTGGTTTCATGAATAATATTAAATCATTTAATTAACCACTTAAGGACCCAGGGTGTACATGTACGCCCATGGGAATTCTGTTCCTCGACACCCCCGATCCCCCTGAAGGAATAGTTGTGAGGTGGCAGGGGTGCCACCCTTCCTATCCCTGCTATTGATCGATCAGAAGTGACCGACCAATAGCAGATCGGGGGTGGGGGGTTAACATTCGGTTCTTCGCTCTGCCCACCCACTGTAATCCGCAGGTGATCAGCGCCGGAGGTCACTTACGTGCAGCGATCGGCGGCAGGCGATGGGGAACGGTGATAACTTACGGCTCCCTGGTGCTCTGATCCTATGGAAGCCAGTGAGTAGTTGCCTAGCAACATCTGGAGGGCTACAGTTTGAAGACCACTATACAGTGGTCTCTAAACTGTAGCCCTCCAGATGTCGCAAAATGACAACTCCCAGCATGCCCAGAAAGCTTTTTTTCTCATGCTGGGATTTGTAGTTTTGCAAGATTTAGAGGGGTATAGTTTGGAGATCACTGTGCAGTTGTCTCTCAACAGTGGCCCTCAAGATCTTGCAAAACTACAACTCCCAGCATGCCCACACAGCAGTTTGCTGTCTGGGTATGCTGGAATTTGTAGTTTTACAACATCTGGAGGGCCACAGTTTGGAGATCCCTGTGCAGTGGTCTCTAAACCGTGGACCTCTAAAACTTGCAAAACTACATCTCCCCGCATACATGAACAGCAAATAGCTGTCTCACCATGATGGGAGTTGTAGTTGCGTACCCCCAGCTGTTGCATAACTACTTCTCCCAGCATGCCCTTCGGCGATCAGTACATGCTGGGAGTTGTAGTTAAAAATACTGAGATAGGTAATAGAACCTAACTGAAGGTTTTCCAACAAGTGTGCCTCCAGCTGTTGCAAAAGTACAACTCCTGCACGGTCGGTCAGTGGAGGTTTGCCCCCCTCCCCCATGTGAATGTACAGAGTACATTCACACAGGCGGGTTTACAGTGAGTTTCCTGCTTCAAGTTTGAGCTGCAACAAATTTTCCACCGCAGTGCAAACTCCTTGTGGGAAACTCACCGTAAACCCACTCATGTGAATGTACCCTAAAAACACTACACTAACACATAATAGATAGTAAAACACTACATATACACCCCCTTACACTGTCTCCCCCCCCCCCCCCCACCAATAAAAATGAAAAATGTTTTGTATGGGTGTTTTTCCAAAATGGAGCCTCCAGCTGTTACAAAACAACAACTCCCAGCATTTCCAGACAGCTACAGACTGTCCAGGCATGCTGGGAGTTTAGCAACAGCTGGAGGCACCCTATGTGGGAATCACTGGATAGAATAATCCTATGTTCACCCCAATGGAATCCCTAAGTCAGTCCTCAAATGTGCATGGCGCTCTCTCACTTCGGAGCCCTGTCGTATTTCAAGGAAACAGTTTAGTGCCACATATGGTTTATCTCGGTACTCAGGAGCTATTGCGTTACAAATTTTGGGGGTATTTTTCTCCTTTTACTCCTTATGAAAAGGAAAAGTTGGGGTCTACACAAGCCTGTTAGTATAAAAAAAATAAACTTTTGCACTAAGTTGCTGGTTTGGCCCCATACTTTTTATTTTCACAAGAGGTAAAAAGTATGGAAATGCCCCATATGTGGACGTAAAATGCTCTGTGGACGTACAACACCGCTCAGGAGTGAAAGCGCACTATGTACATTTGAGGCCTAAATTGGTGATTTGCACAGGGATGGCTGATTTTACAGTGGTTCTGACATAAACACAAACTACACCCCTCATGGAATGTAACAAGGGGTATAGTGAGTCTTAACACCCCACAGGTGTTTGACAAATTTTTGTTAAAGGTGGATGGGAAAATGGAAAAAAAAAAAAGAAAATTTTTAACTAAATTGCTGGTGTTACCCTAAATTGGAAAATAGGAAAAAAGACCCCCAGATTTATAACCCCATTTTTTCTGAGTAAGAACATACCCCATATGTCGATGTAAAGTGCTCTGCGGGCAAACTGCAATGCTCAGAAGAGAAGGAGCGCCATTGGGCTTTTGGAGAGAAAATTGGTCTGGAATTGAAGGCCACGTGTGTTTACAAAAACCCCATGGTGCCAGAACAATGTGTAATTTCAAAAATGGGGTCACATGTGGGGGGGGCCACATGTGAGCCCATTTTGGAAATTATACCCATCACGGAATGTAATAAAGCAGCAAAGGAATATCCAGTGCGGTGGAGTGCAAACAGGAAACTTTATTAAAGATGCACGGACAGCACAGGTAAAACCAACGCGTTTCGGGTCAAGCAGGACCCTTAGTCATGGCATAACATATTGACAACAAAGTCATGTTTAAATAGAAAATTATGTGCAAGTGACATCACTTCAAGTTAAGAACAATAGTAAAACATGGAACATACCACTCAGATATGAGCAAAACCTGGAAACTGGATATACTTTTTTTTCCAATAGTATCAAAATATAACTAAAATGTGTAAATATTGATACATGGGTGTGTAAACCTAGAAGCTACAGCTGGAAAGCTCCAGTATACATATACAATTACGATTATAAGAAATATGTATATATAATTCCAGTCGTCAAGCTCTACTGTACAGCTTGACGTCTGGAATTATATATACATATTTCTTTTAAAAAAAAGTTTGGACCTCAATTCATAAAACGCAAACTGTACAATAGGGAATCCTATTGGATCTTTCTATTAAATACTAGAGAACCTATGGGAATGAACCTTAGGCATGATTTGATCCTCACCTATTGAATTGAGGTCCCTACTGTACAGCTTGACGTCTGGAATTATATACATATTTCTTGTAATCGTAACTGTATATGTATACTGGAGCTTTCCCTCTGTAGCTTCTAGGTTTACACACCCATGTATCAATATTTACACATTTTAGTTATATTTTGATACTATTGGGAAAAAGTGTATCCATATCTGAGTGGCCTGTTCCATGTTTTACTATTGTTCTTAACTTGAAGTGATGTCACTTGCACGTGACCACATAATTTTCTATTTAAACATGACTTTGTTGTCAATATGTTATGCCATGACTAAGGGTCCTGCTTGACCATTGGTTTTACCTGTGCTGTTCATGCATCTTTAAAAAAGTTTCCTGTTTGCACTCCACCGTGCCGGATATTTGTTACGCCGAGCGCTCCGGGTACCTGTTCCTCCGCGGAGTGCTCGCGGCGTTCTCCTGCATGCAGCACCCCGGTCAGACCCGCTGACCAGGAGCAATTCTCTAGTATCACCGGCGTTGATGCGATCCGCGTGGGTCGCAGGTCGCGGGTCGCATTCCAATCCCCTCACCTGCCCCGTCCTCCTTCTGTCCCGGCGCTCGCGGCCCGGCTCTCTAGGACGCGCACGCGTCGGCTCTCTGAAATTTAAAGGGCCAGTGCACCACTAATTGGTTCCTGGCCCAATTAAGTGTAATCACTCCCTACACATAAAAACCCACTCCCCCTTCCTGTCCTTGCTGGATCTTGTTGCCCTAGTGCCCTGAGAAAGCGTTTTGTGTGTATCCCTAGCCTGTGTATCCAGACCCTTGGCCGTTGCCCCTGACTACGAAACTTTGCCGCCTGCCTTGACCTCTTGCTACGTATGACCTTGCCTTCGCCTTGTCCTTGTGTACCATGCCTATCTCAACTGTCAATGAGGTCAAGTCGCTATCAGGGGATATGACCTGTTGAAAACCAGTAACTTCTTAGAACTGGTCCCCTGGTACGGCCCACGCCATCACCTCATTGACACGGAGGATCCACTACCCGTATCCTACCCGCATACCGGTCCGGTTCCTGACAATATTCCTTTGCTGCTATTACGTATTGGACCGGAGGCACTGCCGGTTAGTCCGTGCGCAGGTGTGGGAAGCATTGCTGAGGTGAGCCGTCTCAAACAACCTTTCTTCTAGGAATGTAATAAAGGGTGCAGTGAGCATTTTCACACGACAGGTGTCTGACAGATTTTTAGAACAGTGGTCCTGAAAATGAAAAAAGTTATTTATCATTTGCACAGCCCACTGTTCCAAACATCTGTCAAACGCCAATGGGGTTTAAATGCTCACTGAACCCCTTATAAAATTCTGTGAGGGGTGTAGTTTCCAAAATGGGGTCACATGTGGGGGGTTCACTGTTCTGGCACCACGGGGGGGCTTTGCAAATGCACATGGTCCTCGTCTTCCATTCTAAACGAATTCGCCAAAAGCTCAATGTCGTTCCTTCTCTCCTGAGCATTGTAGTGCACCAGCAGAGCACTTGACGTCCACACATGGGGTATTTCCATACTCAGAAGTAATGGGGTTACAAATTTTATGGGGCAATTTCCCTTATTACCCCTGGTAAAAATGTAAAATTTGGGGAAAAACTGCATTTTAGTGAAAAAAAATGTTATTTACACATCTGATTTTAACATAAAGTGGTCAAACACCCGTGGGGTGTTAAGACTCACTTTATCCCTTGTTACGTTCCTTAAGGGGTGCTGTTTCCAAAATAGTGTCAAGGTTTTTTTTTTTTTTTTTTGCTGTTATGGCACCTTAGGGGCTTCCTAAATGCGACATGCCCCCCCAAAAAACCATTTTAGCAAAATTATCTCTTCAAAAGCCAAATGTGACTCCTTCTCTTCTGATCACTGTAGTGCGCCAGCAGAGCACTTGATGTCCACATATCGGGTATGTCCATAATCAGAAGTAATGGGGTTACACATTTTGGGGGCATTTTATCCTATCACCCCTTGTAAAAATGGTAAATTTGGGGGGAAAAATTCATTTACACATCTGACTTTACCAAAAAGTCGACAAACACCTGTGGGGTGTTAAGGCTCACTGGAACAGTTTACAAAATAGTGTGCCATGTGTTTTTTTATTTTCCTTTGCTGTTTCACACACAATAGGGGCTTCCTAAATGTGACATGCCCCACCAAACTATTTCAGCAAAATTCACTTTCCAAAATCCCATTGTCGCTCCTTCCCTTCTGAGCCCTCTACTGTGCCTGCCGAACACTTTCCTGACTCAAGAGAAATGGTATTACAAATGTATTTTTTTTTCTCCTTTTACCCCTTAAAAATTCAAAAACTGGGTCTATAAGAACATGCGAGTGTAAAAAATTAAGATTTTGAATTTTCTCCTTCACTTTGCTGCTATTTCTGTGAAACACCTAAAGGGTTAACAAACTTTCTTAATGTCATGTTGAATACTTTGAGGGGTGCAGTTTTTTTTAATGGGATCATTTATGGGGTATTTCTAATATGAAGGCCCTTCAAATTCCCTTCAAAACTGAACTGGTCCCTGATAAATTCCGATTTTGAAAACGTGAAAATTTTGAAATTGAGCTGTCACGCCCCCTCCCATAGGCTTGCATTGAGGGGGCGGAGCATGATGTCACACAGGGGCGGAGCCGTGACATCACAACGCTCCGTCCCCGTGATTGCCAGTAATCAGATCCGGAGCGAACACGCTCCGGGGACTGATTATAATTGGGTGCTGCATGCAAGATCACGGGGGTCCCCAGCGGCGGAACCCCTGCAATCAGGCATCTTATCCCCTATCCTGTGTATAGGGGATAAGATTTCTTAGCGCCGGAGTACCCCTTTAAGGGGTTAATGAAATACTTTTACAGATAATGTAGTAAGTCGTCTTGTTACTTGCATTTTTAAAAAGAAAAACTTCCATATGTCTTTTGTTGTGATACCCTAGAGTCTGTGGATGAATAAACTGACTCAAAAAGAATACTTAACCCCTTAAGAACCAAGCGTTTTTCAGTTTTTGCACTTTCGTTCTTACCTCCTTACATTTAAAAAATCCTAACCCTTTCAATTTTGCACCCAAAAATCCATATGATGGCTTTATTTTTTGTGCCACCAATTCTACTTTGTAATGAGATCAGTCATTTTACCCAAAAATCTACTGCAAAATGGGAAAAAAAATCATTGTGCGACAAAATTGAAGAAAAAACACAATTTGGTAAATTTTGGTGGCGTCCGTTTCTAAACAGTAAATTTTTTTTGTAAAAATTGCAACTTATCTTTCTTCTGTAGGGCCATGCGATTAAAATAATATCCTACATCTATGGGTTTGATTTTGTCGTACTTCTGGAAAAAATCATAACTACATGCAGGAAAATTTATATGTTTAAAATTGTCATCTTCTCATTTTTTGCACCATGATCTGAAGTTTTTATCGGTTCCATTTTTGTTTTGATTGGACTTTTTATGAAAATTTTTATGGAATAAAAAGTGACCAAAAATACGCTGTTTTGGACTTATGAATTTTTTTTTATGCGTACACCATTGACCGTGCAGTTTTATTAACAATATGTCTTAAATATACTACCCTGGTTAGTTAGTGGATGCCAAGCCAGAGCTCTAATTGCCTCAGCATCCCTGAATGCGGACTGACGACCAGGCTCTACCTGGGGTTCAGCTGGTGTCCAAGGATCCCTGTTTCCTTTCTCCTGGCACAGTTGTGGGAAGATTATTTTCAAAGAATATGCTAAATAAATAATTAAATAAATAAATAAATACTCCCTACTGATTCTTTGTAGCAAGTGCTATTTACAGAAAGTTCCAGTATTGTAAGGCTGGGCACGCATTGATAAACTTGATGTTAGGTATACGAGAGCTATTCTGGGTAAATTAAGCAAACCAAATGTTTCATTACCAGCTCCCTCTACTTTCTTACAACATACTGAACACATTTCACAGCCATACAAGGTAAAAGATACAACTTGACTTTCCTTCTACTTATTTACATACTTCAGCAAAATGTGGACCATGTTTTTTTTTTAGATTTATCCAAATACCTAGAGATGTATTTAGATTTATCTAAACACAAAAAAAAAGAATCTAACAATAGTTATGCTGTATGGTCAGCATTATGCACTTAGAAATACTTATAGAGACAAGTGAATCGAAGCTGACATACCCGAATTTCATGAAAAATTTGATTTGCAACAAATGCGAATATCGCCACCATACAATCATGCAAATCACTTTATTAAACTCCATTTAGTGCAGTCCAGGCTCCAGGGCATCTAAAATGGCAGATCCATATGTCAGTACATAGGACAAGGGACGCCGGGAAGGTGGGAAGGCAAGACGGGAAGGTAAGTAGGTGGGATGACCCTGAATCACATGCAGGATGCAGCCTATCAGCAGCCAGTCCCCCTGCGATGTTACAGCCCTATATAATCGGCAGCCATATTGATCATCACTTTATTCATTATACTGCAGAGAGATATGACGGACAGCCTGTGTGTGTGTGTGTGTTACACAGAAAAGCTTATTACAGCAACGTTTCACATCCTAGTCAAATCAGCATTCTGATGGACAGAGAGCAGTGTTTTATTTTTTTCACTGAAAAGGATTTTTACTCCAGCCATTAACCTCCCAGTTACGTTCTTCAGCATTGCATTACAGAGAGGGGCAGATAGCTGTGTGTTGCCTCATTCATTTCAACAAGCTGCCTCAACTTCATAAACCTTAGCAGAGTTTTTCAGAGCAATTCTGCTGGTTATACTAGTCTGTAGACAGTATAATACCCAGCAGTCCATTCCTAATAGTCTGTGAGAGGGTGCAATTTTGGGTTTAGTACAAAGCAACTGTGTACTGCTGGTGTTGTGCAAAAATATGTATTTTTAAGCGTACTGTAGTGCATTTTTCTGCCCACGTAAGTGCATAGTACATACCTACTTCTGAGTGGTGTACTATTTTGCACCTGTTAATCTGTCAAGGACCTACATAATGTGAAAGGACAGCCAAAAGTAATTAACGGCTGGTGTTTTACTCAAAAATTTTTTGAAGTGCACAGTAGCATATTTTTCTGCCCTCACAAGTGCATGCCGCATACCTAATTCTAAGAGGTGTACTATTTTGTACCTGTCAACCTGTCACGGGCGTACATACTGTGAAAGGACAACCAAAAGCAATCACCGGCTGGTGTTTTGCTCAACAGCGACTGTGTGCTGTAGCACCGTTGTGTACAGCTGATGTTGTGCAAAAATAAATTTTTTAAGCGTACTGTAGCACATTTTTCTGCCCTCATAAGTGCATACCACATACATAAATCTAAGTAGGGTACTATTTTGTACCTGTCAATCTTTCAAGGGCCTAGATACTGTGAAAGTCCAGGAAAAAGTACTCACCGGCTGGTTTTTACTCAGATACTTTTTTAAGGGTACTGTAGAGAATTGTTCTGCCCTCATAAGTACATACAACATACTTACATCTAAGTAGTGTACTATTTTGTACCTGTAAATCTGTCAAGGGCCTAGATGATGTGAAAGGACAGCCAAAAGGACACACCTGCTTCTGTTCTAGAGAAATACTGTTTTAAGCGTAGTGAAGCGGATTGTACTCCCCTCATATACACACTAAGTATGTCAGGCAGAGAAGTGCCAGGACATTCACGGAGGAGTGGTAGATGCCTAAATTCATCAAGCAGAGGTCGCAGCAGACTAGGGGCGAGTGGCAGCAGGAGTCGCAGCATTATGCCTGAGCTCCCGGTATCAGCCAGTGGTCGTGTCTTGACCAGCAACCCATCTGCCGTCACCGATTGATCAGTTATCACGGTCATCAATTTAATCACAAGTGACATCTGATACCCCCAATCAACAGTCGATGGGTTCCTCAGACACAACCCTCTGTTGGCATTGCCGGGAGCAGTCCCTGTCCTCCCATTGCCTCTGTCCTATGCTGTTCCCTCCCCTAAAGAAGTGTCTTATGCTGTGGGTTCTGCTCCACTATTCAGTGAGGAGGATCTAAAAGAGGACAGTCAGCAGCTACTGCACAGCCAAGAAGTGGAGGATACATCCGCGGCTTCCCCCGCTAGGCGAGCAAGTAGTGATGAGGAGAGTGACATGGGAGGAGGTGTTGCCAGCATTCAGGGTCCTGAAGCAGACACTGTTGAGGAAGCTGAGGAGGACATCAGTGACGTGCAGACACTTGTTGAGGATGAAGCCAATTGCAATTGGGAGTCGGGTGCAGAAGGGGCTTCATCATCAGCAGGAGAAGAGAGTTGTAGGTTACCCTTGAGGCAGCAGCTGAGCCAGCAAGACGGTAGCATGGTTGGCAGTCAGCATGGTGGCAGAAGTGGAAATTCAGGAGCCAAACGTGCCCAGGGGAGACAACCTGCTTCGTGGCAGCCTACCTTCCCGGGAGGTAGTGGAACAGGGGTTCCTGAAGACGGTGTCAGTAGCAGTCAATTAGTGCGGACTGTTGGTGGGAAAATCAGCTACTGGGAGGTGGGGCAGTATTTCATCAAGCATCTGGAGGAGGTTAACATAGCCACATGCAAGACATGTCGGCAGAAGGTGGAGTAGCCAGGGTCCAATGTTGGCACCACGGCCCTGCATCAACATATGCTCAGCAACCATAAAGCAGCCTGGGAGAACCGTGGCTCTGATGTAGTAGTCCAGCCTGCTTAATCACCCAGTGGCACGCCGCTCCCTCTTTCAGCAAGCCAAGGCTCCACTTCCTCAGCCGAAGGGAGCTGTGTGTCATAGCCTCTCCTGTTGCCCCAGATGCTCCTGCACCTCCTAATTTTAGTCAGTCATTCCGCCAATAAACCATCGGCGAAGCCATGTCCAAGAGACAACAGCATGCGCCCACTCATCACACGGCGCAGAAGATGAATGTGCTCCTGTCAAAGTTGCTGTTGCTGCAGTCCCTCCCTTTTCAAGTGGTCGACTCTGCACCTTTCAGAGAACTGATGGCTTGTGCAGAGCTGAGGTGGACCGTGCCAAGCCGTCATTTATTTGTGAAGAAGGCAGTAACAGCCCTGCACAATTTTGTGGAAGAGAAGCTGGGCCAGTCCTTGAGCCTGTTGCTGTGTACCTAAGTGCATGGGAGAGCCGACGTCTGGCGCTGTAACTATGGTCAGGGACAATACATGTCCTTTACGGCTCACTGGGTGAATGTGGTTCCTGCACAGCCACAACACCAAATTGGAAAGGGCATGCAGATTCCTCCTCCACCTCGTCCTCAATGTGAACCAGTGGCAGCTCATACGTGACACCTGCTGTTTGCTCAGGCCCTTTGAGGAAGCCACATTATTAGTAAGTCTCCAGGATTACAGGATGAACAATGTCATTCCACTGCTTAATTTATTACAGTACGTGTTGGAAACGATGTCTGGTCAGGGCACTGGAGACGTGGCGCCTACATCTCACCGCCACATGAACCCTGTGGGGGCTGAACTAAAGGAGGAGGAGGAGGGGGAGGGGCACAGTGGAGCACAGTTTAGGTTTCGCCAAATGGGTGGTTTTTCAAGTAATCTGACAGGAGAGGAGGAGCAGGAGCAGCCAGGTGATTATGAGGACGGCGAGACAGAGGACCCAGACACACCATGGCAGTATGCAGTGGAGATGGAGGCAGGGAGTCCCTCCGAGTCACTTGCACAAAGGCACGATGCATGCTCACTTACTTGCGTAGTGACAGCCGAATTGTCACCATTTGGCAGCGGGATGACTTCTGGCTCTCCACCTTATTGGACTCTCACTACCACCACAATATAGGGGCCTTTTTTTACACCCACTGAGAGGGAGGACAAACTGACCTACTACAGAGATTTCTCTGATGCCGGAGTATCTCTGCAAAGTGCTTGTCCAGCAAGTAAAAGATGATGTCTCAGAGGATATTTGTAAATAGTTCTCGGTTTGGGGTTTCAAAATGATGGTACAGAAGCATATGGAATAACTTTTCTATTTATTGTATGATAGTGACAGTCACTATCATACACTAAAGAGAAACCTTATTCCATATGCTTTTGTACCATCATTTTGGAACCCCGAACCGGGACCTATTTACAAATTTCCTCCGAGGCATCATCTTTTACCAGCTGGACAAGCACTTTGCAGAGATACTCCAGCATTAGTGCAATCTCTTACCAGACCAACACCACAGACTATTGGGACAGATGCTCGGCAGCCACAAGGAACACATAGAGTGAATTATACACTCCCAATGCGATCAACAGTGTTGTGCCTGTTTTAGCACAACATTTAAAAGGTGAGTATGCCAATATCACCTGAAGTTTTTTATTATTTCATTTTTTCAATTTTCCTTGGTACACTACCACAGATACGGCACTTAGATAGCGCCCTCTTTGTTCCTTTTTTTAAATATTTTTCACAGCATGACCTACTACAGAGGCATCCTATGTAGTCAGTTGGCTGATGCCTATTGGAGCCATCGTCCATCCTCTCGCAGGTCTAAATCGGGGGGACCCCTATGCTCACCTTCCACTGCCATTGCTGCTGGGGAGTGGTGGGGTGGTAGGAGCAGTACCAACTCCATCAGCAGCAGCCTGAGTCTACAGTCACTGATGAGTACCTTTCTTCACCCGCATAGTAAAGCAACTCATCAGCAGCAGGTAGAAATGGAGCAGGACCTGAACCAGCAGGTGGTGGCATACCTTGACATGCTCATGCCAACACACCTTAAAGATCAGCTGGACTTCTGGGCAGCCAAACTTGATTTGTGGTCGTAACTAGCAGAGATTGCCCTGAAAAAGCTGTCCTGCCCGGCCAGTAGTGTGCTATCAGAGCGGGTGTTTAGTGTGGCAGGAGCCATAGTAACCCAAAGGAGAACTCATCTGTCTACGAAAAATGACTGACCTTTGTGAAGATGAATCAGGCATGGATCAGCCAGGATTTCCACCCACCAATGCCTGATGCATCAGGGTAGATTGACCATGGTGCCACACCAACACTTCACAAATATGCATAGTGCCAAAAAGATTTGAGGCGCTGCTCCCCAGTTACAAACATTCCTCCGCAGCAGACCTTTTTTCACCCACCTTCATCACTGGGTACTGGTATTGCCAGCCGCCACACCACTCTATCACCGGGTCACTTTAAGCCACTATATGGTCTCCTCATGCTGCCACAAACTCCAGGCTGTTCCATTCAGCCACTATATGGTCTCCTCATGCTTCAGCCACCTCCAGGCTGTGCAATTCAGCCACTATATGGTCTACTCATGCTTCAGCCACCTCCAGGTTGTGCAATTCCGCCACTAGATATGGTCTTCTCCTGATTCAGCCACCTTCAAGCTGTGCCATTCAGCCACTTTATAATCTCCTCATGCTGCCACAAACTCCAGGCTGTGCCATTCAGCAACTATATGGTCTCCTCATGCTTCAGTCACCTCCAGGCTGTGCAATTCAGCCACTATATGGTCTCCTCGTGCTTCAGCCACCTCCTGGCTGGGCCATTCAGACACTATATGGTCTCCTCATGCTTCAGCCACCTCCAGGCTGTGCAATTCCGCCACTATATGGTCTCATCGTGCTTCAGCCACCTCCAGGCTGTGCCATTCAGCCAATATATGGTTTACTGATCCTGCTGGGCCTGGGACATTACCTACAAATATTTTATGGTAGCACTAGCTAAAATAATTCTTCAATTTTAAAATTCATCTTTTAATCTTAGGGATTGTGAAACCCTAGCGTCTACTCATGCAGCCGCCTGCTCCAGGTTGTGTCATTCAGCAACTATATGTTTTAGTGATGCTGCTTGGCCTGGGACATTACCCTAAATTCCAATTCCAGGCTGTCATTCTGCCAGATTATGGTCTCCTCATGCTGCTGCCACCTTTAGGCTCTGCCATTGTGCCATCATGTGACTATTTGTTATACTGGGTTTTGTAGTCATACAGTATTAGTTTGAAGTAAACACCTGGACATTAAACTTTAGAATCTAATATAAATCTTACATTTAAATAGAAAAAAATCGATGTAATCTTTTCAAGACTGAAGCCCTATGGTTGTCGACGTCATATTACCTATGAAATTATCACAAGAATCAGATTAAACCGCTTGGAGCGATAACAATGAACCATACATGAATAAATGAAATATTCACAGTTTTATAGTCAGGGGGCACTGAGAGGCAGGGGCTGGAACAGATGGCATCTCGCCTTGCGGAGGACCGCCACTCAAAAATAACATGAAAAAATCTCTTTATCCTCTTCAATTTTGACACCATATGGTCTTCTTGCTGCCACATCGACGCTCTGCAGCAGTGATTCTGAATAACAGTATTATTTCACTAAGACAGCACACACCCTTCGTCGCAAATAAATTCGACCTGAAACAAATTATTTTCTGGAAATTCTGTGAATCGGCTAAATCAAATTTTTCAAAAGTTCACTCATCTCTAATTACTTAGTTATGATTAGGAAAGATAGAGGGCTGTTATAGAGGATTACAATAGAACACTCAGTATACGTAAGTTTCTGTTTAACCTTTAATCTTAAGAACTCGGCTATTTTTTGCACATCGACCACTGTCATTTTAAGCATTAATAACTCTGGAATGCTTTAACTTTTCATTCTGATTCCGAGAGTGTTTTTTTTTTTTTACATACTCTATGTTAGTGGTAAAATTTTGTTGATACTTGCATCATTTCTTGGTGAAAAATTCAAAAATTTCTAATTTTGCATTTGTTTAAACTTTGAAGCTCTCTGCTTATAAGGAAAAAGGATATTCAAAATAAATTATATATTGATTCACATATTCAATATGTCTACTTTATGTTTGCATCATAAAGTTGACATGTCTTTAATTTTGGAAGACATCAGAGGGCTTCAAAGTTCAGCAGCAATTTTCCAATTTTTCACAAAATTTTCAAAAAAGAAAATTTTCAGGGGCCAGTTCAGGTTTGAAGTGGATTTCAAGGGCCTTCATATTAGAAATACCCCATAAATTACCCCATTACACCCCTCAAAGTATTCAAAATGACATACAAAAAGTTTGTTAACCCTTTAGGTGTTTCACAAGAATAGCAACAAATTGAAGGAGAAAATTCCAAGTCTTCATTTTTTACACTGGCATGTTCTTGTAGACCCAGTTTTTGAATTTTTACAAAGGGTAAAAGGAGTAAATCTTCCTAAAATTTTTAACCCAATTTCTCTCGAGTAAGGAGGTGTGGATGTCAAGTCCTCTGTGGGTGCATTAAAGGGCTCAGAAGGGAAGGAGCGACAGTGGGATTTTGAAGAGTGAGTTTTTCTGAAATGGTTTTTAGGGGTATGTCACATTTAGGAAGCCCCTATGGTGCCAAAAAAAAAAAAAACACATGAGATACTATTTTAGAAACTACACCCTTCAAGGAACAAAAAAGGGGTACAGTGAGCCTTAACACCCCACAGGTGTTTGACAAATTTCCGCTAAAGATCGACGTGAAAATGAAAAATTAGCCATTGAGCTTTAGGAGAGAGAATTTGATTGGAATAGAAGTCGGGGGCCATGTGCGTTTACAAAGCCCCCGTGGTACAAGAACAGACGACCCCCCCCCCCACATGTGACCTCATTTTGGAAACTATACCCCTCACAGAATTTAATAAGGGGTGCAGTGAGCATTTACATCCCACTGGCATTTGACATATCTTTGGAACAGTGGGCTGTGCAAATGAGAAATGTAATTCAAAGACCACTATTCCTACAAAATCTGTCAGACGCTAATTGTGCTTACTGCACCCCTTATTACATTCTGTGAGACATCTAGTTTCCAAAATGGGGTCACATGTGTGTGTGTGTGGGGGGGGGGGGTCCAATGTTCTGGCACCATGGGGGGCTTTGTGAATACACATGGCCAAAATCACAATCTCGCCCACAGAGCACTTTACATCCTCATATGGGGTATGTTAATTTTTTTTTTCCCTATTCTCCCTTGTGAAAATGAAACATTTAGGGTGACACCAGCATTTTAGTGATTTTGTTTTCCTTTTCACATCCAACTTTAAACAAAATTTGTCAAACAACTGTGGCTCACTATACCCCTTGTTACATTCTGTGAGGTGTGTAGTTTCCAAAATGGGGTCATATGTGGGTATTTATTGTTTTGCGTTTATTTCAGAACCGCTGTAAAATCAGCCACCCCTGTGCAAATCACCTGACCTCAAATGTACATAGTGCACTCTCACTTCTGAGCCATGTTGTCCGCCCTCAGATCATATTACACCCACATATGGGGTATTTCAATACTTCATATGTGGCCCTTATCTATTTCCTTGAAATACAACAGGGCTCCAAAGCAAGAAAGCGCCATGCGCATTTGAGGCCTGTTTTGGGGATTTGCATCCGCCACCAAAATACCCTATGGCAGTGTTTCCCAAATAGGGTGTCTTCAGCTGTAGGAAAACTCCCAGTATTCCTTGACAGTCAGTGGCTGTCCAGCAATACTGGGAGTTGATGTTTTTCAACAGCTGAAGGCTCCGTTTTGGAAACAGTGCCGTACAAGACTTTTTTTTTTTACTATTGTGGGGAGGAGAGGGGACTGTGTAGGGGAATATGTATATGTAGTGTTTTACTTTTTATTTTTATGTAGTGTAGTGTAGTGTTTTTTGGGTACATTCACACAGGCAAGGGTTTACAGTGAATTTCTCGCTGGAAGTTTGAGCTGCGGTGGAAAATTTGCAGCATTTCAAACTTGAAGCTGAAAACTCGCTGTAAACGCACCCATGTGAATGTACAAACCTCCAGCTATTGCAAAACTACAACTCCCAGCATGCACTGACAGACCTTTCTTGCTGGGAGTTGTAGTTATGCAACAGCTGGAGGCACACTGGTTGAGCAACACTAAGAGTTTGTTACTTAACTCAGTGATTTGCAAATAGTGTGCCCCAAGCTGTTGCAAAACTAGAACTCCCAGCATGTACAGTCTCTCAGTGCATGCTGGGAGTTGTATTTTTGACACAGCTGGAGGCACACTGGTTGCAAATCCCTGAGTAAAACAAACTCTGTTGCACAACCAATGTGTCTCCAGCTGTTGCAAACTGCAACACTCAGCATGCATTGACAGTAGAAGGGCATGCTGAGAGTTGTAGTTTTGCAACAGCTGGAGGCACACTGCTACAACTCCCAGCATGCCCTTTGGTAGTCTGCACATGCTGGGAGTTGTAGTTATGCATCAGCTGGATGCACACTTTTTCATAGAAAAATGTGCCTCCAGATGTTGCATAACTGCAACCCCCAGAATGCACAGACTACCAAAGGGCATGCTGGGAGTTGTAGTTGAAACTCCAGATGTTACAAAACTACAACTCCCAGCATGCCCTATGGATGTGCATGCTGAGAGTTGTTGCTAGGATGTGCATGCTGAGGTAAACCGGTCTCACCTCCTGCTATATCCTGCCGCCGGGACCGTCGCCGCTCCTGCCGTTACCATCGCCGACCGATCATTCACATGATCGTGGGTTGGTACCTCATTCCTGCTGGGTGAGGGTGAATGGGTCTGTTTCGGTCACGTGAGCCCCAATTGACCCGGAATCGATGCAAATCGCCGGCCTGAATTGGCCAGCGATTTGCAGTGATGGGGGGGGGGGGTCTCAGGACCCCCCCAGAG
The DNA here is from genome assembly GCF_029499605.1 of Hyla sarda. Lineage (NCBI taxonomy): Eukaryota > Metazoa > Chordata > Amphibia > Anura > Hylidae > Hyla > Hyla sarda. The sequence continues at coordinate 114,806,561 of NC_079197.1, read as the reverse complement.
GTTTGCACAGCAGTCACCCCGGTCCGGTTCCTGCCCGGCGCACAGCGGGGACCGAAATTCCCACAGGCGTACAGGTACCCCCTGGGTCCTTAAGTACCAGGGCATCAGGGCATACCTGTACACCCTATGTTTCTAAGTGGTTAATATAAATTTATTTTTTCAAATAATCTTTACCAAGTACAGTAGAATATTGTTGAAAAGTTAGTTATCAGATTCACTAAGAGTTAGTCACCAGATATACTTGGTACACATTAGATCCATGAGCATACTTTATTTTCTTTGTTGAACTTCTTTATCCATACTGTAGTATTAATCATACAAGAACTTTACTAAATTTACCAACACCCACATCTCTTCAAACGTACAAAAAACTTATCACAGCATTTTTCTAATTTTAACATGAAGTGTTACAGAAAATACATTGTGAACATTTCTCATTACGACAGCTAGACAGCTGCACATTGTTCTTGATTTTAGCCCATTTAATATTTGTAAGTTGTAAACATGAATACAACGAACACTTAACCCCTTAAGGATGCAGGGTTTTTCAGTTTTTGCATTTTCGTTTTTTCCTCCTTACCTTTTAAAAATCATAACCCTTTCAATTTTCCACCTAAAAATCCAAATTATGGCTTATTTTTTGTGTCACCAATTCTACTTTGCAGTGACATTAGTCATTTTACCCAAAAACCACGGCGAAATGGAAAATAAAATCATTGTGCGACAAAATCGAAGAAAAAACGCCATTTTGTAATTTTGGGGGGCTTCCGTTTCTACGCAGTGCATATTTCGGTAAAAATTATACCTTATCATTATTCTGTAGGTCCATACGGTTAAAATGGTACCCTACTTATATAGGTTTAATTTTGTTGCACTTCTGGAAAAAATCATAACTACATGAAGGAAAATGTAAAGGTTTAAAAATGTCCTCTTCTGACCCCTATAACTTTTTTATTTTTCCAGGTACAGGGCGGTATGAGGACTTCTTTTTTTGCACTGTGATCTGTAGTTTTTATCAGTTCCGGTTTTTGTTTTGAGCTAACTTTTTGATCACTTTTTATTCATTTTTTAATGGTATAAAAAGTGACCAAAAATAAGCTTTTTGGGACTTTGGAATTTTTTTTACGTGTATGCCATTGACTGTGCGGTTTAATTAACGATATGTTTTTATAGTTCGGACATTTACGCACGCGGCGATATCACATATGTTTATTTTTTGAAGAAATTCACAAACATTAAAAAAAAAACATTTAAAAGACACAAATATTGCATGTTAGAAAAGTCCAAAAATGCTGAGAGATCCAGGGGGCAAGACACAAAAGCGTCTAAGCACTGAAATACCAAAGGTATATAGAATGCAGTAATGCCAATTCACTGTACTAATGGGTAAGTATAGTGCCTATATACTAAGTAGTCGGAAAAATTCCCATATGGACGCCATGTGTGTAAACGAGGCACACAAAGAATAAATAGAAAAAGGCAGTAAGTGAAAAAAATGGCTTAAATAAATAAACACAGATCAATGCTTAGACCAATGCAGGACAAAATATACTAACCAAGTGGAGAAAGAATGAAGCATTTTTGGACTTTTTTGACATGCAATATTTGTGTCTTTTAAATGTTTTTTTTTTTTTTTTAAATGTTTGTGAATTTCTTGCATTTATGTTAATAAAGTACTTTTTGAATATAATGTCCCTTGTACGCTATTGCTTTTGGTGAATTTTGTATTGGTATGCGTAGGACGTACATTGTAGGAGCTTTTTGGGTATCCAGGGTTTATACAGGGCATCACCGCGATTGGTGATGTCCTGTATTAGCCGGGACCGTTGATGGCCGCCGGGACCAACCAGATATGACGCGGGGTCACCGCGTGACCCCGCGGCATATCGCGGGAGCCGGCGGAGGACATAAATATACCTCCTTCGTCGTTAAGGAGTTAATATACGTTTGCATACACTTTTACCATATATTAAAATGTTTAAAAGGGTACTCCACTGTAAACATTTTTTTACATCAACTGGTGCCAAAAAGTTAAACAGATTTGTAAATTACTTCTATAAAAAAAATCTTAATCCTTCCAGTACTTATAAGCTTCTGTATGATTCACAGGAAGTTATTTTCCTTTTGATTTTCCTGTCTGTCTGACCACAGTGCTCTCTGTTGACACCTCTGTCCATGTCAGTAACTGTCCAGAATAGGAACAAATCCCCATAGAAAACCTATCCTGCTTTGGACAGTTCCTGACATGAGTTGTCAGACAGAAAGGAAATTCAAAAAGAAAATAACTTCCTTTGGATCATACAGCAGCTGATGAGTACTGGAAAGATTAATATTTTTTTAATAGAAGTTATTTACAAATCTGTTTAACTTTCTGGCACCAGTTGATTTAGGAAAAAAAAAGTTTTTTAAGTGGAGTACCCCTTTAAAATATTGAGCTTCCAAACTAGCCCTTCAGGGGAACTCTAGTTGGATATATGTGTGGTCAAACATTGTTGATCTAACATGTATCACCTACAATAACTAATGAAGCTTTGAAAATAAAGATTTTCATCATCAAAGTTCGGGGGTATACCCATCTGGGACATTTATGACATTTCCTGACTATCAGTAGTAACGTGAACAACATAGCTGGTTGGGCTACACCATTGAAGTCAACTACCATTAAAGTCAAGGAAAGTTACACAAACAGTTACTCGCTTGTCTTTTTTTCTTCTTTTTTTTTTTTGGCTTCTTGACTCTGGCTCTGCAAACAGGTCACAGGAGGTTGTGGAGCCCTCAATTGAAAGATAGGTAGGGGTCATATATATGCCACAGATGCCCACAATGGATATTTATATATTTTAAAATAATTGTTGCAGATTGCGGTGTCTATTTAGATTACAGAAAATTAAATATACCCTCCAGCAATTGACTGTTCTCAACCATATAATGTATCACCATTATTGTCTTTATTATAGTATGTCTTCATTACAGTATGTTCTAGAGTACCACAGATATTATTATAGGCTAACAGAGATAGTAAAATTAATTCCCTTTCCACATTCCAATGTACAATTAGCTCAAAAGCGTAGTGGGGAGATATAAAATCAGCTTAGGAGCTGAGCTCATGCCATGTGTAGTGGGTGCTGGCTGTATATTATAGGTGACACTTGTCGTCAATGGCAAATTGAGACCATGGCATCTATTAGATTATTAGACAGGTGATGGTCCTATCATGTCTCTGATCATCAAACTGCAGATCTTCTATGGCAGAATGTAACAGAAGATCAATAAATGTAACCACTAGTTCTATCAGAATGTCAGACTTAGGCAGCTATTATCATATAGATTTAGAAGTTTATTATCCTTCATAATAAAGATTAATACAACCCCTTTTTTTCAGTATTTCAAGTAAAATCTATATTTTAATATTTAATATTGATAGGGATATTGATTATGGAATTATTTAACAGTCTAGACGTCACTATTTGGTGGTGCTCTTCTCAGGGTTCAGTATTGTTTTTACAAGTCCACTGGGCGGGCCTTCGATGAGGATGGTTAGAACCTCAGAAATTATTCCCCAGTCATACACAAAAAACTTTTCTGGCTGTGATGGCAAAAAATGCTGGAGTGGTAAGTATAGTTGTCGTTTTTTTTACTTTAATTCTTTTTTTTTATCTTATGCTAATTTTTTTTTTATTTTTTTTTAAAGTTTGTTCAACTATTGCCACATACAATTCCATCAACATAAAATTAAAATAATGTTAAGGTCAAAACATGTCGAGTCAGGTCAGGTTTTAATATTTTCTATGTAGTAAAACAACACATATACAAAAAAAATGTGGGGGGTTATTTGTTTATTGTTGTAGTCATAGTGGGTATTGTAGTCAAGTATTAAAGTATTAAAAATGACTTGAAAATTTTACCACATGAAGAACAGTGCAAAAGTTACATCATACTTTTTTATTTTCAGTTTTGCATGTTTTATGGTGACATCATAGCAAATTTTGGGCTAATTGGGACAAAACAAATAGCAATTAGCTAGAGAGTGGCATCAGGGACCGGATGTTTAGGAAAACAGCAGAAGTAGGGGAGCAGGACAGCTACGTTTGCTCCTTTGTTATTTTCTCTTCAGTCCAAGGCATATATCAACCACATGCTTCCTGTTCCTTTAAAAAAACAATGTAAAAACTTTTATTACTTTCTTTTCAGAAAGCACTTGAGAAACCGGGACGTAATACATTTCTCTAAGTTTTTTTTTTTTTTTTTTTCTCTTGCCAATCAACTCTTGTCATCATCTTCATATACCTATTAATGTTCTAATTTTATACATGCAGCTAATAATATTCTATATTCAAACTTCCCAAACTTTGCTAAAAGCAAGATAGCACTATTTAAGCACAGAGAAACTAATCCATAATTGAAAACAGTGTCCCGCAATACACAATGCTGTCAAGAAATGAGTAGTGTAAATCAAATGACGGTCTCATAATAAGTTGTTAAAATACCATCTACAGTAACAGCGAAGAAGATAAATTGTATTTATAGACTGCTTCTTTACTAATTTAACCGGTTTCCTATCTATTGTGATTTTTATATTTCAATCATATCTTTTCACTTCAAAGCCAAGAATGAACAGTTTGTGTCAAAGCAAACATAACTATATTTGGTACAAACAGTAAATCTTTCCAATGTGAAAGGAAAGCCATATGATTACTATTAAAGTATTTAAGATATTTTAGAGATAAAATTGGGGTAATTGTAAGGGTCATTTATAAGACTAAAAACAATAACTTTGTGATGCCAAACCCTTGTTTGTGCTGTTTCCTTTGTTTAGACAAGTTACAGAATTTGAAGTTTAGACAAGTTCCTTTCACCAAACCCAGATCTTTGTGCCATTTGTGGTTTCAGATAGGACAGTTATTAGTTACTAAGCAAGAGATATAGGGGGACATATTCCAAAACGACAGTCATTTCTGCTCAAATTTTCTAAGGTCTGTCGTGCTGCTTTGAAAATATGAAAACATGCAAGAGTTAATTTTCAAGAGACTTTTGCTTTTTTTTTTTTTTTAAACAAAATTAACAAATTTTGCACCAAAAAATTATTTTTGGGGGCTGCCATATTGAATTTTTTTGCACCAAAATTGCTGATTTTGGCACCAAATAGTAAATCCCGCATAATTTTGGTGGAAGCATCTCACATAATATTCCATGATTACTAGTGCCCAGACAAGTGTTTAACATGTCCAGGGCTTAAATGTGAGTGCAGGTGCAGTGACCATGAATAAGAAAAAAAAATTGTTAACATGTGCCAATAATTTATATTCATATTTTAATAACTCATTAAATAACACTTATTTTACATCAAAAAAACTAAAGAAATATACAAAACTAAAAACAAAACTGCAACCATTTTTGTGATTTCTACTCTAGTAAAGAGCTGATTTAAATTTTTTTTTAAATAGACTCTCATTTACATAACCACACCCATTATTATTGAGCTAGAGAGTGGAGTACAATGAAAGTGCTCTACATTCAAGGCATACTTACAGTGAGGCCTGATGATGTGTATTGCTGCAAAACCAAAGCTGGATCATTGAGTTCAATGGACCGAACTGCATTGACAGTGATGGATCAAGTACAGAACCAGGCTTCACTTTTAGCAGTTGTCCTTATAATGGCTCCCAGTACTTAAATTTGTCCAGGATGTATGGTATAAAGAATAGGGATACCAAGGGGCGTGGCTAGGCACGCTGCACCTTAGGAGCTCCTGCTGGGACCAGCTCTAAATACTTAAAATTACGGAATACGGGAGGCACATCTAACTGTAAGAAACATCCCCCTGTTCTAGTGCACCCCTTGGATCCCCCAGGAACCATCCTGAACTATTTCCAGCACGCGAGATCAGCTGAGACCTCTCTCTCACGCGTCCTGCCTCAAGGCTTGCACTGTAATTCCTCCTTCGCTGTGCCTAAAGTACCGACTCCCTCACCTGCTACAGGGACTTGGGTGCACGCCACAGAAGCTCCTGTATCCTCCACTTGCGATCCTTTGACTGCGGAGGCAGTGACACCAGCGAAGGAGCTCATGTCAGCCTGCCAGCACTAATGTCTGGCCTCTGTCTCCACAGCTTGGAGCCCAGGCCCACGAACTTCCCGGAACTTCCGAGACCACAAGCGCAGCAGGGCTCTGCACTCCCTGCCTGCATATCAGCTACTGTGAGTACAGCAGCCTCTGGCACCCATACCGCAAACCAAACTCCTAAAATGGCAGCCCCTACATCTTACGCAGTAGCCACATCACCCTAAGTGTTGCTGCAATCTCACAGTCCTCCTAACTCAGAGGTCTTGCGTGAGCCTGCGCCCAAGCCCACAGTGATCCCCATCCCAACCCTGCAATCCCCTCAATGTGGCTCCTTACCTGTGCCCTCAATACAGCACCTCTCCGGCACCTCCACTAAAGGTGTGCAACATTCCCATCTCCAGAGGACCCCCTTGCCTGCAGCTGCGGCTATCAATGCCTCTCCCTCACTGTTCCCTACCCCAGTACCTGGCCCCCCAGCCCAAGATGCCACAGATTGGGCCTCTGCAATGGACTCTGATTGTCCCTGCATTAGTCAGGACTCACATGATTCTTCTGGTGAAAGTAACCCTCCTGATTTCTGGGGTGACAGCCCCCCAGCTTAAAAGAAGCTGTTTAAAGGGGTACTCCAATGGTTTAAATCAACTATTGCCAGAAAGTTAAACAGATTTGTAAATTACTTCTACTAAAAAATCTTAATCCTTCTAGTACTTATTAGCTGCGGAATACTACAGAGGAGATTATTTTCTTTTTGGAACACAGAGCTCTCTGCTCACATCATGATCACAGTGCTCTCTGCTGACATCTCTGTCCATTTTAAGAACTGTCCAGAGTAGAAAAAAATCATCATAGCAAACATATGCTGCTCCAGACAGTTCCTAAAATGGACAGATATGTCAGCAGACAGCACTGTGGGCATGATATCAGCAGAGAGCTCTATGTTCCAAAAAGAAAATAATTTCCTCTGTAGTATTCAGCAGCTAATAAGTACTAGAAGGATTAAGATTTATAGAAGGATTAATAGAAGTAATATACAAATCTGTTTAACTTTCTGGCACCAGTTGATGTACCCCTTTAAGACACTCATGAAACATGTGCCTTACAAGGACTGTGATCCTGACTACTCTTCTTCATATGACGCTCATGACTCTCAAACAAGCGCCCCTCAACGCATCACTCCATTTGAGACCACGTGGATCCGCTGGACCCACTCAGACCTCCGCACCAGCTATACCTGTTTCACATTTACCATCTCCTGAAATGGCCACCAACACTCTGAAAAACTTCACAGAACTCCAGGCCTTACTTGCTTTACTACCAACCAAAACTGATATACTCTCATTGGCATCTGACCTGAAAAATCCTGATGGAAGCAAGACCTGAAACCTGTCAAGGTGAAAATATCTAAACTACATACAGTACACGTGTTCGAGACTTGGAAAACTTCAGGTCCTCGGTCACTTCACAAGTGGCCGTTTTCCAGGAAACTACGAAGAACCTTTCATTACAACATTCAGCGGCAATTGAACACATGGATGACATGGACAATCGCAATCGCAGAAACAATATCCGGTCTTCCGGAATCGATCCCCCTTCAGGATCTTTCGGGTACTGTCCAAAGGCTCTTTAACGAAATCATACAGAAGCCACCCGACAATCCTATTGAATTGGACAATTCCCCTGAGAGGGAAAAATCCAGATCCTAAAAAGCCATGCGACGTGATTTGTCACGTTCAACACTACCTACAGAAAGAAGACATTGTACCTAAAGCCCACACTCCTATCCTTGACTCAGTATGTCGAGCCAGCTTGATGTACTTAAAACGCTCCTCTTTGTTTTCTAGAGATGGACCTCTTGTCCCTCTCTTTGGAAATTGCTGTTTTCCTCAGGCCCGTCACGCTGCCACTTTTCTTTCATTCCCCCGCACAGAGGGCACCACTTTCCACTCCTTACTTTCGACGACAGATTTGCTCCCTCTATCGTATATTCTAGGCGATCTTTCCCCATCAGTATTGCAGTCCTTTCAATATACACAACTTTGTCATTTTTATAACACACACAAACACAAGTTGAATCTTCATCGTCCTCTCACACAGTTCGATCGGCTCTGTCTTTCCACCTCACCTGTCCCCTGTAAGAGTAGCGTTCTCTATGCCTTCCTGTGAGATGAGGCCTCCTCAGACCCCCTATCTTTTCGTGCATCTTGGGAGAAGGAACTGGGGCTACCTCTATTGGGTGAGGACTGGAAAAGGGTGCTCCCTATGTGTTACTGAATGTTCATCTCCTGTAAAGCACAGGAAACTAACTATAAGGTTCTCACTAGATGGTATCGGGTCCCTATACTACTTTACTGAATCTACCCGTCAGTTCCGAATGCCTGCTGGCGATGTGGTGAGCATGGCAGAACCATGTTACAAATATGGCTGACATGTCCCACATTTGACATGTATGCTTCCCTCTTTCGCTAAGCCCCATTCTTCTTGGAGACTCAATGAAAACCTCCTCCTAGATTATCTTTGCTTACAAACTCTCAAGGAGACCATTGCGCATTTTGTGCAGGATAATGAATCTGACCCCTTCCCGTTTCTAATTAAATGGGAGGCCCTAAATTGTGTTCTCAGAGGGGTCCTAGTAAGTCATGGGGCTCGGCTGAATAGGGCAGCTATGGACAAATTACACTCTCTACTACATAATCTCTAGACACTGGAAACAAAGCATAAACTAACTCAACAAGATGCAACATATAGGGAACTCATAAAAGTATGTTGTGACCTTCTAGTTCTTTTAAACACATGTCATCATTATAAACAAGTTACTGGAAGGTTGTTTTATAAATGGGGTAATAAATCAGTTTGCTTACTGGCGAGTGCTTTGCGGGATAAGAAAGCCAAACTTTTTGTCCGCCAAATCAAAACTCCTACGGGCACCACCTCACACTTAACCCCTGATATCCTAGATGTGTTCTGGAATTATTACTTTCTCATGGTCATCCCAAAAGAGGGAAAGGATCCCCAACAGTGCTCTAGCTACCGCCCGATCTTTTTACACAATAGTGATATAAAACTGTTTGCTAAACTCATTGCCAATCAGATGGCTGATCAGATGAACTCTCTGTTCCACGTGTACCAAGTGGGCATCATCCACGGCAGAGAATATATCCTGCACTACGTCATAAAGTCCCCCTCTTTTTGCTGTCTTTGGATGCAGAGAAGGCCTTTGACCAGGTGGATTGGAGGTTTTTGGCTGCCACACTTTCCCAAATAGGCCTGGGTGTCATGAGGAAGTCACGCATAATGACCCTTTACTCTTGCCCCCAAGCCCAGATTCACCTCACTGGTCAGCTATCATCCCCATTTGACATCAGGAATGCACGAGGCAGGGATGCCCCCTCTCTCCACTTCTTTATATGCTCTGTATGGAACACCTTTTAGTGGATATACGCCAGAATCCTAATAAAAAGGGCCTTGTCCTGTCTTCGTGCCACTCTAAATGTTCAGCATATGCGGATGATCTCTTACTGTATCTCTCTACCCCAATCACCTTCCCTAATGGCCACGCTCCGCTCCTTCTCAATTCATAGCAATTATAAATTGAACCTTCTAAAACGGAAGCCCTTAAAATTACTCTGCCCGCGCACTTGGTTCAAACACTGAAAGCCTCATATCCTTTTAAATGGCAGACAACATCCTTGAAGTATCTGGGTGTGCAGGTCCCTGCAGATTTGGCTTACTCCTATAAGGTCAACTTCCCCTGCTACGCACTCTGAGAACTGACATGACCAGGTGGGAGCATGGAGACATCTCCTGGCTGGGCCGGGTTAACATCTATAAAATGAATATTCTGCCGCGCCTTCTCTACCTTTTTCCGGGAGGTCTCCACTCTCCAAACTGGTTTTGTATGGGCCCGCAGGCATCCACGACTGGCCAGGAACACTCTCATTAGACGGAAAAAAGATGGTGGTCTTGCTCTCCCGGATCCCTTCTTGTACTATCTAGAAGTGATCCTCTCTAGGGTCTTTGACTGCTTTCATCATATGAAAGACAAGCAGTGGGTATCTCTGGAGAGCAAGGTGGCCGATCTAGACCCTAAGGCATTATTATGGCTTGCCAAATGCTCTATTACTCAGAGCTCATGAGCCTCCCTCCTATCCTTGACTCAGTATGTCGAGCCAGCTTGATGTACTTAAAATGCTCCTCTTTGCTTTCTAGAGATGGACCTCTTGTCCCTCTCTTTGGAAATGACTGCTTTCCTCTGGCCCGTCACGCTGCCACTTTTCTTTCATTCCCCCGCATGGTGGGCACCACTTTCCACTCCTTACTCTCAATGACAGATTTGCTTCCTCTATCAGATATTTTAGGCGATCTTTCCCCATCAGTATTGCAGTCCTTTTAATATACGCAACTTTGTCATTTTTATAATACGCACAAACACAAGTTGAATCTTCATCTCCTTCTCACACAGTTCGATCAGCTCTGTCTTTCCACCTCGCCTGTCCCCTGTAAGATTAGCGTTCTCTATGCCCTCCTGTTAGATGAGGACTCCTTGGAACCTTATCTTTTCATGCATCTTGGGAGAAAGAACTGGGGCTACCTCTATCGGGTGAGGACTGGAAAAGGGTGCTCTCTATGTGCCGCCGAATGTTGATCTCCTGTAAAGCACAGGAAACTAACTATAAGGTGCTCACTAGATGGTATCGGGTCCCTGCACTACTTTCCCTAATCTACCAGTTCTGAATACCTGCTAGAGATGTGGTGAGCATGGCGGAACCATGTTACACATTTGGCTGACATGTCCGGCGTTTGACACCTTTTGGTCGGGTGTCCTAAATGTCATGTCCCGTCTTGTTTTTAGTCCTCTTCAAAGGCGCGAGATGATCTTCTCTCAATACTACCTGCCTTGATCCTGAGACACACATCTTGTCTAATATAATTCTTCCTACTTGTGGCCAGAACTGTTTTAACTAGGCTATGGAAATTGCCCTCACCCCCCTCTATTTCGTCCTGGCTTCAGGAAGTCTTGCAGATCTGCAGGTTGGAGGAACTTACAGCAGATTATAAACGACAGGTTGATAAATTTCATAGTATATGGGGTCCCTGGATAAATTGTATGACCTCTCCTGAATTTACCAGCTCGCATCTTGACGGGTGAATTCTATGGGATTTCTCTCACCTCTCAGTGTCTGTGCTGCTGTCAGGGTCTAGGGATCCTAGTCCGTGTCCTCCACAAGGTATGCTCACTCTCTCTTATTCATGGCTTGCTTCCCCTCTCTTATTCTTTCTTTCACTCAGCTGTCTCAGTTCTCCCTCCCCTTTTTCTTCATTTCTTTTTTCTTCTCTTTCTTTTTCTCATATTTCTCTCCTCTTCCTATTTCATATTCCCTTATTCATTTTTCTACCTCCTCATTTCTCTCTTTATATACTGCTTGTGAAAATCACATTGTAGTAGTTGATTTACAAGATGCCCACGCAGTGTATCTATTTGCTCTGACAATTTACATTTTAAACTATTAGACTTCATTGTACTGACGTTAATGTTAGTGTTCAGTTACCACCATGTTTCATCATGAGGAGTGGTCATTTGCACTACACTGTATTGCCATGTCCCTACTGATTTTTTCGTTTTATATGTGTTTCTAATACTTAATAAATATTTACTTTGAAAAGATAACAAATAAAAAAAGAATAGAGATACCAGTCATGCAAGGAATTTATAGAAGCATGCATCAATGTAAAAAACAATAGAAAACTATCAAATACCCCTAAAATGACAGGTGCAGATGGGAGTAATAGTCTTTCAACATAGCAAAGAGGATATGCAAATGACAAACAGGGAGTAAAGGGCTTAGTAGGAGAATGATCAAAGGGAACCTGTCATCAATTTTAAGCTGCCAAACCGCAATGCCGAAACACTAGGAATTTGGGTGTTTCAGAGAAAACATAGTTTAAAAATGCTGCTGGGACCCAGGTAACTAGCCATTGGGAATGGGCATGGTGACTGCTTTCTGCCCTGTACTAAGTATTTAGTGACACATCTTTTCCTATCTGTGTAAAGAGAGAGACACGTCAATCAAGCCAGGAAGGAAACAGCCACCAGGACCCACCCGTCGTAACTAGTAACCTAGGTCCTGGCTGCATTTATAAACTATGATTACCATTGAATGAGCGTGCCAGAGTAATTGTTAGTGCCTCAGCATCACACTGCCTGCATCAGTGTTTTTGCTGCTGGTATTTTGGGAAGAATTTAACTGATGATAGCTTCCCTTTAATTCCTTGTAGACTTTTAAAAAAACATTTGGCTGCTGCCTCATATGAAGCAGGTAGCTCATGTTCTGGCCCCCTTCCAAGTTCTTCAGTTTCCTTTAGCAAGGCCACATTCAACTGAATTGCTGAGCATTCTCAGGACCCAGGTTCAACTGAAAAATGTGGTGGAGCAGAGGGTCATTGACCTTCTGTCCCATCACTTCACCTTGTAAGCCACAGGCTTCTTTGAGACCTAAAGATGTAGTGTCCTAGAACAGACAGCATATCATAATACTGTGTCACTTGCCCTTGACTATGTCTATTATAAGGAGGATAAGGCCACGGGTGTGGAAAATATGAGTAAATAAGAAATAAGTTTAAATTGTTTTTTACTTTTTTTCATGTTCTGGGGCATATATATAGGAAACAAATATGTATGGGAGCACAGAGGTTGCAGAAAAGCAAAATTTGCACAAAAATTATTTATGGAGGGAGCACTGAGGTGTTAAGCTTTACAAGGAACTCTGTAACTGTGTAAAGTCTAAAGAGGGTACTGTTACAATAAGGTGGCTATGTAACTGTGGGAGACACAAAAAAGGGAGTGCTATTACATTGTAGAGCACCAAGAAAAGCAGGAAAGAGAAAAGTCCAGCATAGAAAAATGTATCCCCTATCCTGCCGATAGGACCTCCATGATCTCCTGTCGGTGCCCCAACTCTCTGTGTGCATGCAGTGTGTTGACCACGGTACAAAGCTGTGGCCGACATGCCCCCTCCATGCATCTCTATGGGTGAGAAAGAGATACCCGAATCCTCTATCTCCGGCTCTCCCATAGAGATGCATGGAGAGGATGTGTCAGCCACCACTTCCTGTGGTGGTTGACATGTGTCCGTTCGTGAGGAAGGAGTAGGGTGCCGTATGAGACATTGGGGAGGCTTACGGTGGTTGAGCCCCCCGCGATCGAGTTTTTTAATATTGCATAACTATTTTAATCTCATAAGAGTTACCATGAGTAGGAAAAATTTAGAAAGGGTGTTAGTAAAGCTAGTATACAAATACAATTTTGCTCCCTTCAGTAAGAGTGACATTATCCCGTTACCTATGTACTTTCCCAGAAGATATGTCTGACTAATAGAGTTCTGACCAGAATGTGTGCATGACAGCATAAGGCTGGGACAGGTGAATATCTTTTACAGCTATTTTCAGTGGGCGCAATATATATTAAGGTGAATTCAATAGGCCACAGTAAAAAAAATAAATGGGACAAAGTAAACATTATATTTATTATTATATTATTTCAGTAGGGGGCAGTGTACTAATTCAGAAGGATGCAGTGTATAATAAAATAAATTCAAGGGGGTCAGTTGGATAATGTGTACCTATATTACATGGCTTAGTGTATTATATCCCAATCCCCTTTCCCCCTATATTCCCATTCCCTTTAGTTTCCTTTTTGGGGTGATTGTCCTTTGCTATGTTTTCATTATTTTGAAAACAAATAAATATATTTAATAACCAATAAAATCAGGGGATGCAGTTGATATTAAAATGTATTCATGTTCATGTTATGATGAATTTCAGGAGAGCACAATGTGTATAATAATACATTTAAGGGGGCATATTGTGTATTACAATACATTTCAAGGGCTTTGTGTAGTATGTATCATCATGATTTACTTTAGGGGGTGTTGTGAATAACAAATTTTTTCAGGTGACACAGTGTTTGGTGTTATTGTTTTCAGAGGGAAAAGCTTGTGACTTCATATTCAGGGAACACAATGGGGATCTATTATGAACTGAGTGTGTGGCAGTAGCCTGTGCAGGGGAAGAAGATTAACAACAGCTACATGTATAAACAGTGTTGATCATACAGCTTTAAGGACTAAGTTCACTGATGATCCTAGTCACTGTCCCTTGCATTGGAGCTATTTTTGCACTAACTGAAGAAAAATTCTCACGGGGTCAGGGAAGAAATGATTGTAGAACAACACTTCAATTACTTCATGCAAACTGCAACATGACACAAAGTCCTTGATCAACCTAACTTTGTGAGACCTTTAGAAAAAATGCTAAATACTCCTTCCAGAAGGACCCAGCTAGGCACAGACATGAACTTGTTTGTAGACAGGACTTGTGAGAATGTGGATTGCTTTTAAAGGGTATGCCTGACATTAGCTATACCTAGGGTCACATAAATTATTCTCCTCAGGAATATTTAGCGTAACAGGACAGAGGGCTTATATCTGCTCGTAGCTAGGTCAAGGTTAAAGTAATACTGATTTTAGAAAGGAGGTCAGACTTAAGATTAGATCCTAAATATATTGGTCAGTAGTCTATTTGTACCTCTGCCTCCTGTAGTACATTCTTAGAATTGTAGTGCAAGACAGGAACACTATTCACAATCATAAAATATTTAAATGGCCACTGTTTTTATATGTTGGACATCTTGTCAAAACATTAGCATTTCTAATATATTTCATAAGAAAATTGTATTTCCTTTTTATAAAAATCATGGCTTATAAAATCATGGCTTTGTCCAAGCAGAAGCACAGGCATGGACAAAGTTCAGTAAGTGAGGGTGGACTCTCCTGTCTGCTAGTACTCCTATATACTCTCTCCTGTTCTATCAGACAGGAGAGAGCACAGGGGAGAGCTAGCCCACTCTCACGTACTGTACTTTGTCCATGCCTTTGCTTCAGCTTGGACAAAGCCATGATTTTATAAGCCATGATTTCTATAAAATGAAAATAACCTTTTCTTAGGAAGTATATTAAAAAGGATAATGTTTTGCCAAGATGTACAACATGTAAAATGTTTTTGTATCTGACAGTGCTCATATAAGACACATACTTTTGCATATAGCAAACCTTATTTTATCTTAACCATCTAACTAGTCCTATAGGTTTTAGCTGCACATGCAGCACTGGGCCCCCACAGATCTGGTGCCAATGTGAAGCACAAGAAGTCTGGGCTCTAAACTCTGCCATGGAAAACTTAGCTGAGTAAAGTCAAGAGGATCAGGACCAAATTGAGAAGAAAAGTTATAACTAAAAAGAAGACATCAGTGTATCATCCTTGTGGAATCTGCCTTATTGTGTCCCATCAGTACTTAAAGGGGTACTCCACCCCTAGACATCTTATCCCCTATCCAAAGGATAGATGATAAGATGTCTGATCACCGCTGGGGACCCCCGCAATATAGCATGCGGCACCCACCTGTTTCTTGTCGGGTAGCGCTGGAGGGTCTGGGTCCCGACCATGGGAATGGAAGTTTGTGATGTCACGACTCCGCCCCCTGTGATGTCACACCCGTCCCCTCAATGCAAGTCTATGGGAGGGGGCGTGACGGCCATCATGCCCCCTCCCATAGACTTGCATTGAGGGGACGAGATGGGACGTCACAAACTTCCATTCCCGTGGTCGGGACCCAGACCCTCCAGCGCTTTCGAACAAGAAACAGGTGACCGAAGACCTGTTTGCATAATAATATGCATATATATATATATATATATATATATATATATATATATATATATGTGTTAAATACCTTTTGATTTGTGTTGAGTCTTTCTGCATTTCTCTGAGAGACTGGATGCTTTTCCCCTGGAGTGTGATGAACTCCTTTCCTCTTCCCTCCCCTCTTACTTCCCATGAGGTCTGCACAAACATTTTTACATTTGCAAAGTTTTCTGCCTAAAGGCATGCTCTATATAACTCTAATGATGTGAAACAATGTGTGCAAAAACAGAAGAAAAACTTGCATTTCATGCAAAAAAAAATAATATTTTCACAGCTTTGTGACCAAAGTGCATGCTTTTTATAACCCTACAGCAGCCCTGTTAAACCTATGTTGTGCAAATACACAAGAAATGAGTTCCTAAAATGATCAAAGTGAAACCATTTTGCATAAAAATAATAGTTTAGCAGCTTGTATTGCTTGTCAGTGTGGATGGAAAGGCTTCTCTTCTTAAGAGAAGATGCGGTCTGCATCTTTTCTCTGCTCTGGGGCACATCATGGATATAACCACCCTTCCCAATAAAATGGTGCTTTTTTGATGGACCAAAAAGGCTGGATTTTCAGGGTTCATTTGCAAAATAAAAGAGAAAGACACCTAGTAGCCATTTTTAAACCATTTTTCACATGTTTAGCAATCAAATATTTTTTTATTTTAAAAGTAAATTAGGAAAATGCTTTAATTTTTAAGGAAGTATTAAATGGAAAAAAGTTGTTTCTAATGTAAGTAACACTTTAAGTTATTTGTAAAGTTGGTTAAACAACAACCCTCAGCACATCCTTTGAAATTCTTATGTTATAAAGCGAGTTTCAATTCTAAAGTGGATTATCCCGATTTAACAAATTATATATTTAAATATCAGAGTATAGGAAGCTCCCCATATGCAGGACACCAGGCAAGGGGACAAAAATTAGCAAAATTATTTTAGGGAAATAATCAGCAGCAAAAAGTATAGCAACAGTGGTATCAATGTACCCCATGGGGTGAATGAATGTGACTTCTGTATATGTCATTAGCAGTGATTTAAAAAAAAATTTATACAGCACATTATGTTTAAATATTTTTGGGATTGTAGGGTCCAAGGAAACACAGATTTGTTTTCCTCAGAGCACCCCAATGCAAAATCTGGGACTACCTTTGTATATGTTAATAGATTTCCCTTCCCTACACACCTACAGTGTACAACAGCCAAGCTTGAATCAATCCTAAAAATGACTTTTCAGATAATAATTATAAAAGCCCCTTTTTAATTCAAAATGTATTCTCAATGTAAACCAGTTTTGTTTCCAGCAGTTTCAGAATGCTGTGTTTAACAATGTGGAAGATAATAAATTAAGTACTTTCCGTAGATTATTTTGACAAATGTAGCAAATGATTTAATCATAGTTTGATTAGACAGTTCAATTAATTCCACTTTTATAATGGCAGTGAACACATGCGAGCAACACTTAGCACAGTTTACACTTAATCCACTCATTAATCTCCCACTAAGTGCCCCTAAAAATATACAGGTAGGGCTGAAACAACATTTTGGTGAATTCCTGTTATACTTAGATTAGAATAGAAACAATCTAAAATGAAAACAATTGAGAGAAACAAAAAGCTGGACTACTTAGAGACTAAATGTACTGTGACATATGCTGTAAGACTAAGATGGTGATGAGTTTTACATAAATATATTAAAGTTGTATTACCATCAATTAATAATGTCATATCACTAGTATATGTCATAACCTCTGAGACCTCTGCCAGTCACGGGAGGAAGGAACAGATGTCCCTTTCATTTATAGACTACACAACTGTTCTGTGAAGGCAACACAGTCCCATTAAAGGAGTACTCCGGTGGAAAGCATTTATTTTTTAAATGAACTGGTGTCAGAAAGTTAAACAAATTTGTAAATTACTTTAATTAAAAAATCTTAATCCTTCCCGTAAATATCAGCTGTTGAATGCTCCAGAGTAAATTGTAAAGTTATTTTCAGTCTGATTACAGTGCTCTCTGCTGACACTTGTGTCTGTGTCAAGAACTGTTCAGAGCAGGAGAGGCAATTACACCTAAAGGATATATAACTGATACATCATATTCACATATCTAACCACCCTAGGGAGATTAGATATATGTGTTTTAAATATGTGCCCATCCTCGTGCACCTAAAAAAACAATGTCTAAAAAATACTGTGGGGTAGAGTACCAATCTGCATCATCTGATGCTCATGGATCAGATGAGAGGCTTGTCACATGCATGCGTATATACTATGTGTGACTCTATATGGTAGCCGGCATCAGTATTTTACGATGCGATTCATGATGCGTACCACCATACTCATGCGCCTGTGCACAGGACATTGTGTTGCGCTTCATTATGCGGACCAACACACGCATGCGTCCTTATACCCCTCGTCCAACTGGGCCTGTTTGATTGAATGCGCATGCGCACCGGTTTTGGCGCATGCGCATTATACACTTGCCTAGTATTACATTAGAACGGAAGTGACGCTTATCTGGGACTGGAATCGATCCGGGCGTGTCATGGCGGCTTACAAGCAAGTTACTCATCTGCAAGGTATTCTAGTAATTATTATAGATATATAAGGATGCACGTACGGTGTATTAGCACAACATCCCCGAGGAAGTCGCTAGTTGCGATGGAACGCGTGGGGTCCTCTGTGGCCCTGCCCTGATTGCAACCTTTTCCACTTCTGGATGTCCTCCAGTCTGACTCGCCTGCCTCATTTATGGTTGTATATTGCTTGCTTTATACATGCTTAGTACTCTTTACATTTTTGCACTCTTGTGTTTATACCTGTCTAACCTATATCTACATTGATGTTTTGATTTAGGGGGGCTGTGTGGCATGCAGACTGGGGTGTAGCTTGTATTGCTTATTGAACTTCATCTCAGGACAGGGGCTTTAGAGGAGGGGGTTCATGGCCTCTCCTCTTTGTTGTGCTCTGGGCCTTTATGGCCATTTGTAAATGTTTTTATTCAATTGTGTGTCCTTTTCGATACTTCATTGTGTGTCTACTGTGCAATAAAGAGACATTTTGTATTTTCAAACTATATATTTGGTGTGCTGCTATTGTTACAGTGTAGCTTCTTTTCTTTTTCTCTTACAATTTAGTAAAATACTATTCCTCAAAATGGCTTCAATTTTACAGAAGCATACAGAGATTTTAGGGAAACCTATATTCACCATTAATCATCAGGGAGGTCCCTAGAGGCTTCTGGCTGCCCTCTCAGCCTTGGTTTCTAGATCTCCTACATGGCGAGAGGTCTATCAATCAAGGTTGATGAGGTGGGAAGAGGCTGCTGAGGACCGCCTTGATGACTTGTGGTTCATGCAGTGTGAAAGCAGTAAAAGGTTCCCTTTAAAAAAATGTGGCACACTTCATTGTATGCCATCCCCAGAAATAGAGAAAAGTATTGCCTCATTATGGTGACCATACAGTAGTCTACTCTTTGTGCTGCCATATTTAATCTATGCTACACATGGCTTTGCTGTAAATCTATATAAAATCAATATACTCTTTATAGATTTTAATCAAAAAGAGACTACAGTGTGGTCTTAAGAGTATATTACCCACTCAGGTACTTATCTGGTCATATAGATAGAGAAGAGATAATATTTACACACTTCAAATAATTGGCATTATTAATTAAATCGGTTGTCTGGGATTGGAAAAATTAGTTTTGCATCTCCCATCATGGAGGAGTGCCACTTTTGGCCATCGGCAAGATTGATGATGTTCCTGGAGAGCACATTTCTGTGTAATTAATTTGCTGCTTTTTGAAAATTTGATGCATGCCTAAGGCTTCTTTCACACTGACGTTGGGACACAGCAGTGTGACATTCGTTGGGGGAGTCAGGAAGAATAGCGGGAGAAAAATACTGCTTGCACTGTCTTTTTCTCCCGGTATTCCCGTCAAAAAACAACTGCACCCGACGGCCCCCATAATAGTAAATGGGAGCCGTCGAGACCCGATGTTGCCAGTATTGCAATGTCACGAGAACGGCCATTAAAGGCAGAAAAAAAGAGACTTTAACGGCCATTCTTGATGGGGTGCATGGCAGTGTGAAAGGGGCCTAATCTGCACAAGAAATTGCAGAAATTTTTAATGCCTGCAATTTATCGGAGAAAATCAGGGCCACCATAGGACACCTTTCAAATAATTATTGCAAGAGAGACTAGTGCATATTAACCTCTTAAGGACAAAGCCCGTTTTATACTTAATGAGGTACTCTGCCCCAAAACATCTTATCCCCTATCCAAAGGATAGGGGATAAGATGTCTGATTGCAGGGGTCCCACCACTGGGGACCCACGCGATCTCGGCTGCTGCACCCCAGACATCCGCAGCATGCTGGACGACTGGTTATGCCAGACATCACACCCCCTCCCATACACTTGCATTGAGGGGCATGGCCGTGACATCACGAGCGGGGCGTGACTGTAAAATCACGAGCCTCCGACGCTGCACCCGGGGATCTAAACGAATGCCAGGTGCAGCAGGGAGATCGCTGGGGTCCCCAAGGGGGTCCTTTGGATAGAGGATAAGATGTCTAGGGGCGGAGTACCCCTTTAAGTACACAGAGAATTTTTATTTTTGTGTTTTTGTTTTTTTCGTCCTTATGTTCTAATAGTAATTTTTCTATCCACAGACCTGAAAATGTGCAACTTTTGGAGGGTTTTGTTTTCACGCAGTGCACTTTATAGTAAAACTGACACAATACCTTTATTTTGTTATTAAATAAAATTAAGATGCTACCCATGGTTACATACACTACTATTACTGTACTGTTTAGAGAATAAAAACTATTTTTTAACAAAATAAGTAATAAGTATGGTTGAAATTGCCTCATTGTGACCCCTATAACTTTCACATTTTTCCGTAAATGTGGCTGGATGGGGGCTAATTTTTTGTACCGAGATCTGTAGTTTTTATCTGTACCACTTTGCGCAAAAAATGATCTTCCGGTTTCTGAAATGCTTTATCAACGTTATACTTCTCCAACACATATTGGTTTATAAATCTCCCTCTATATATCTGTCCAGAATTGCATCATTGTCAGTAGACTGAGGTACGAAACATTAAACTGAGTTGTACAACTAATCATGATGACCATTATAAATATTCTGCCCACACTTAAATTACAATGTAGAAAGGAAATGTCCCTTGGATTTCTTTTCTATTTTCAGAATAATAAATTTGAAATTCAATTGAAAGACAGGCCTAAACCTTCCTGATGCCAAGTTCTGCTGTGAGACATTTAATTGAATTAAAACCAAATATTTCTAAATCCTTCATTTAACTTTGGAGCTTTACACTTCTCGAAGGTTTCTGACCTTGAGTAGTAAAGGACATCAACTGTTTTTCCGTCAGATGAGTTAATCAGAATTAAATTACAAAGGAGAGATTGGGGACAAGAAGAAAACATAAATTAGTGAATTATGCTTGACTCAAATGATCCGCAAGTGGCTGAAATAAATGACAGTGGCTTGCAGACAGAGTTGTCAAGTACTTCAATGTCTGACATATCTCTAGCCAACCCACTGGCTAAATACAATGTACAGAAGACATATATTTGATGTGCCAAATGCAGCAAGGAAAATGTGTACATTAAAAATTTGTATATAGGATGTCTTGCTTAGAAACTGTCCTGTTAAAGGACATTGGAATTTAGCAAATCTATGTGAAGAACTTTTTTTTTTTTTCCTGAAGGGTACTATAGTACAATTTCAGAAAATAATAAAGATTAAGAAGTACTGTTTTATTATTGTTGCTGTTTAATGGAGCAAGGAGTTTGAGGGTCCGGAGAACCATTGCCATTTCTTGTGTTAGTTAAAGTAGGTGAACGGGACAAAGCTGTAATTCCCTGGACAGTAGCTAGATGTACAGAATGAAGGCTTGGATCAATTAAAATAATTAAGAGGGTACACTGCTAGCCAACACAACGTCCTCAAACAGCTGATCAGGGGATTTGCCCCACCCAAATGATCTGATATTTATGTCTGGGAAACAAATATTGTGATAATAGAACTATACTATCAAAATTTTCTCAACTTACTATAGTTAACTGATGTTATTGCACTGCTAACTCACTTGGTAGTAAATGCCTAGTACTGTGCCACATTAGTTACTTTATCTCAATATAAGGTGTGTAATGTGCATATTACCAACACACAAAGCCAGAAGGAGGGTTGACATCTGTCCCATGTTTTGTCATGACACATTCCAAAATAGCCATAGGTGCCATTTAGGATGAAAAATGCATTAACTCTCTAGAAAAAATGAGTCAAATATGCTAAATATTTATTTAATCATATACTTATGTTTATTTTTTATTATGCTCTTTTTTTATTTCCTGGAGGACTTTTTAAAGACAGTAGTCCCTGCTCGTGTACACTAAGCAGTGAGACATACTCTGTGCGAACAATGTATGCTTCACTATTCAGTACCTACAGGAGCAAGAGAAGTACCTGCTCCTGTTTATAGTTTCGATGGTGCCCAACTCCAATAGTGTAGGGCAGTTGACAAAAAAGTTCCAGCTCCTGTAGGCTTTAAGTCTCACGGTGTACATTGTATAACTCACCAATCATTCATAACATTCGTAAGTCCAGGCACAGAATAGCCGTTCCATCTAAAAGTAATGCCTTACCACTTACACTTACAATTGCTCTGCTTTTGGCTTAACAAATGTTAATGAGCTGCAAAACATGCAGTACAAAGTTTCCATGGTGCAACAGAAATGACATACACAAGCAGGAACTCCTGTCAAAGTAAGGAGCCCATGCCCTTAGACAGTAAACAATGATATGGTGTGCTTTGTTTACACTATAGTTACTACACTGCCAACTCACTTCAGTCTTACCTCAGTAAATGTTTTCCCTTGAAAATGTAATAGTGGAAATGTAGTGAAATTCTGTGAAAGGCTGTAAAAATGTTATACAAGTTATGCTTATTGTGGTAAAATGTGCCCTTTTTTGAGAGATTGCTATCTATTCTTTGTAAATAGGTTCCATGATAATGTAATTTTTCAGGATGATGGAGCATCTTGCTACTGAAGAAATAGTGTTAAAGGTAAACTGTCCTAGTGATGTGTGAGTGAAGAAATCAGAATATTTATCAGATGGACGGACATAGCGCTACATATTGAGGATGCATGGTAGCCCAGCAAGACTCCAATGCATACAGCAGTGCTATAGCAGTGCCACTACCAGAAGGGATAACTTTTTATCTGGACAGTATTATGTAAGTAACTGCTCTTTTTAATGCTGTTCGCACTTCAGGAAATTCATACCAACTCATGGCATGGTAAGAAAACAAAGACATGTTCCCTTTAATAGGGTGCTCTACTGAAAACATCTTATCCCCTCTCCAAAGGATACGGAATAAGATGTTTAATTTTGGGGGTCCCACCTCTGGGGACCCTGTGATCTCCGCTGTGGCACCCCTGTCATTCTGTGCATGGAGCAAACTAGGCTCCATGCCCAATGACTGGCAAACACGGCCACCAGGCCTCCTCCATTCATGTTTTTGAGGAGGCGTGACAGCTCTGTACAAGCCATCACGCCCCCTATCATAGACATGTATGGAGGGGGCGTGGTGTGACATTACGAACATTGTAGCTCCAAGCTTCTGTGTTCCGGATGCTGCAGCTGCCGGCCCCGAGATCGCAGGGGTCCCCTATCCATTGGATAGGGAATAAGATTTTTCATTGGAGTACCCCTTTAACCCCTTAAGGACCAAGGACGTACAGGTACGTCCTTGGTCCTGCTCCCGTGATATAACGCGGGGTTACACGGTAACCCTGCATCATATCACGTGGGCCCGGCATCATAGTGAAGCCGGGACCCGCCGCTAATAGCGTGCAGCACCGATTGCGGCGCCGCGCGCTATTAACCCTTTAGCCGCGCGCTCAGAGCTGAGCCACGCGGCTAAAAGTGAAAGTAAAAACTGCCGGTTAGCTCAGTGGGCTGTTCGGGATAGCCGCGGCGAAATCGCGGCATCTCAAACAGCTTACAGGACAGCGGGAGGGTCCCTACCTGCCTCCTCGCTGTCCGATCGCCGAATGACTGCTCAGTGTCTGAGATCCAGGCATGAGCAGTCAAGCGGCAGAATCATCGATCACTGGTTTCCTATGAGAAACCAGTGATAAATTATAAAGATCAGTGTGTGCAGTGTTATAGGTCCCTATGGGGGCTATAACACTGCAAAAAAAAAGTGAAAAAAAAAGTGAATGAATATCATTTAACCCCTCCCCTATTAAAAGTTTGAATCACATAAAAAAAAACACAGTGTAAATAAAAGTAAAATAAACATATATGGTATCACCGTGTACGGAAATGTCCGAATTATAAAAATATATTGTTAATTAAACCGCTCGGTCAATGGCGTACGCGCAAAAAAATTCCAAAGTCCAAAATAGTGCATTTTTGGTCACTTTTTATATAATTTAAAAATGAATAAAAAGCGATCAATAAGTCCTATCAATGCAAAAATGGTACCGTTAAAAACTTCAGATCACGGCGCAAAAAATGAGGCCTCATACCGCCCCATACACGGAAAAATAAAAAAGTTATAAGGGTCAGAAGATGACAATTTTAAACATATTAATTTTCTTGCATGTAGTTAAGATTTTTTCCAGAAGTACGACAAAATCAAACCTATATAAGTAGGGGATCATTTTAATCGTATGGACCTACAGAGTAAAGATAAGGTGTCATTTTTACAGAAAAATGTACTACGTAGAAACGGAAGCCCTCAAAAGTTACAAAACAGCATTTTTTTTTTTTTTCAATTTTGTCGCACAATTATTTTTTTTTTCCATTTCACCGTAGATTTTTGGGCAAAATGACTGACGTCATTACAAAGTAGAATTGGTGGCGCAAAAAATAAGCAATCATATGGATTTTTAGGTGAAAAATTGAAAGAGGTATGATTTTTTAAAGGCAAGGAGCAAAAAACGAAAATGCAAAAACGGAAAAGCCCCCGGTCCTTAAGGGGTTAACAAATAAATGGTTAGTAAGAAGGCCCCATCCTGCAAAGCTGATCTGTCAACCATTCTTTGAAAAAGTTTGAACCAGACTGATGCAATAATATCCTTAGTAAAGTTCTTTGTTGATATGTCCATTTTTTTCTTCAGTGATTCTATAATGTTTGCAAGGGGTTTCATATCAGCTGAATGGGTCAAAATGTGAAATCTGGTGATATGAAGAACCTACCTAGCTGTATCTTTTGAGCTTCTGAGCACCTCAGATGTGTTTAAAGTATATTTTGTAGGCTGTTGATGAATGGCTTGTGACATCTCTAGTTCAAGTGCTATAGAGGACAAAAGCATAGCAGGAAGCATGTTAATATTTTTTATTTCCTTGTGAGAATGAGCACCTGTCCTGAAAAGATTAATGAAAATAGAAGTAGCATTGTTTAGCTCTTGGTTTTTAAAGTACCGTCCTTTTTTCACCTACTCAATCAAGAAGAATAATATGATTTGGGTGTGAGGCTGTTTATGTTACTTTTTCACACTGACCTTCATTTTCAGCTATTTTCCTTGAAAATGTTTTCTGAATAAATATGATGCTTGACCTAAAATTTGATGTATGCTTCATGAAATGACACCCATTACCTTGTGTTTATTATAAGTGCTTACATACAGAGATCTTTGGATTCCATTTTTGTAAATATTCAGATAATTCTAAACTTTTAATAGCAAATATGAAAAGAAAATCAATGATATTATAAAGGTTAGAGATTCTTTTAAATCAATACCTAAGTTTATAGAAAAAGGGTAGAAGACCAGGGTCTCTATTTCTATTTTGGAGAAAAAAAAAATGTCATTATACCCTTAAAGAGGTAGTCCTCCCCTAGGCATCTTTTCCCTATCCAAAGGATGGGGGATAAGATGTCTGATCACTGGGGTCCTGCTGCTGGGGACCTCCGTGATCTCAGCTGCGGCACCCCAGATATCCGGTGCAAAGAGCGAATTTCGCTCCATGCCAGATGACTGGCAATGCAGGACGGTGGCTTGTGGCCATCATGCTCCCTCCCATAGACTTGCATTAAGGGAGCGTGACCGTGATGTAATGAGCGTGGAGAGGCCCTGAAACGAACGCCGGGTGCAGCAGGGAGATTGTGGGGGTCCCCAGCGGTGGGACCCCCACAATCAGACATCTTATCCCCTATTCTTTGGATAGGGAATAAGATGTCTAGGGGTAGAGTACCCTTTAAAGTTAAATTTTACATCATAAATAGAATTAGCCTTGTGTCTCACAACTGATTCTTTTGTCTTTGATGTTATGCAGGTTCAAACTGTATATACAAGCTGTGCTGCCCTAGACACTGGGATTGAATACAGCCCATTAGGGTGTTTTCACATGCATCAGAATATATTCCTGCAGATCTGAAACAAATACACAGCAAAACCACATGCATTTCATGTAGATTTAAAGCAGATTCAAAAGTAAGATTTATTAAAGTTTTGCATAGTAATAAAGCAAAAACACAAACAGGTGCCAAAACACACGCAGGTGTCTGGGCGCAACATTTCTATAGTTAAGGTGATAGCAATACATCTTAGCTCCAAGGTGGAGAGTCAACAAGACAGTTCTGAGTGTGGTCTGTGGCATATCTACCATAATGTGTGAGCTATGGCCACAACGAGTCTAACACGGGTAAGATAATACCGGGAATGGAGCATGACTAGGGAAAGCGGTAAGGGGGGGAGAAAGAGGAAAGAGGAAGAGAAAAGGGAGGGGAAAAGAGAAGAAATCATATAAAGGCATACCTCTCTGTAGGACGCGCAGGACGGACTCCTGGACATGGTGTGTCGGCATCAGGTAGCAGCTGTGTAGAAAACAGTATGAGGGGTCGAACACTAACCGATCAGCCATCAGGTAAGAAATCAGGGGGGAGCCAGGTGTAGGTCTTTGTATTCAGTAGAGGAGAGAAACTTTATCCACGGACCCCAGATGAGGTGGTGTTTGTCCACCAGACCACTGGAATCCGCAATCAGTTCCTCCATCCTGTGGAGGTGGGAGAGTTCCTGGAGCCACGACGAGAGTGATGGAGGGGTAGTGTTTTTCCACAGCCTGGGAATGACCGTCCTGGCCGCTAGTAGCATGAACCTAGCGAGGCAGGCCGGCCATCTGGGTAGGTGGGGGGGAAGGATGGATAATAGTAAAGGGACCGGCTCGATCTCTAATCTAATGGACGTCAGGCGTTGAATTCTATCCAAGATCTGTGTCCAAAAGCGACGTAAAAGAGGGCATCGAACCCAAATATGGGACATGGTTCCACCAGGCTCGCCACATCTCCAGCAGACGTCGGGGACCCCAGAGTAGAATTTGGATAGGAGAGTCGGAACCCGATACCATCTGGTTAAAATTTTGAAATTTGTCTCTTGGGCTTTACAGGAGGTAGAAACTCTATGGCAACGAACCGCCTGGCCCCAGTCCCCATCCGAGAAATCAGTCGCCAGTTCTCTCTCCCATCCCCGTTTATACGGTAGAGGGTCGTTGTTGAAATTATCAAGAAGGAGAGAGTAGATGCTACTGATCGGGCGAAATGGTCTGGAGGCAGCGGCGCATAATCTCTCAAACGGGGACAAGGGGCGATGCAGGCGCAGTCTATGGTGGTGTTTCGAATAGAAAAATTTCAGTTGTGAGTATTGAAAGGAGTGCATAAATGTGGGGGCGTGTCACCTAAGATATCTTCTAGAGGGCGTAGGGAGGTCTGTGTTAGGAGGCTGGCAAAAGTAGGAGATGAACGTTTATTCAGCCCCAAGAAGGAGGGAGTGGAGGTGGCAGCAGGGAACAGAGGATTGTCAAACAACGGGATTAACGGGCCATCCGGGGTGAAAAGGCCAGTGGCTGGTAAGTAGAGGTTCCCGACCTGGGTTAACGTGGCCAGTACCGGAGGTAGGTCTGTTAAGGAGCGGTGTGAGGACAGCCCAGGAGGGAGCCACAGTAAGGTTTTAGGGTCTAAATTTTGGTTGGGGAGCAGTCATTACTGTCCAAAACTCTCGCCAGGACCGAGGCCAGGTGGTAGGAGAGGCAATCCGGGAGACCCAAACCCCCCTCAGATTTACGTCTAGTCAGTATTCTACGAGCTAGTCTCGGGCGTCCGTGTGTCCACACAAAGCCCGAGAGGAGCGCAGAGAGCCTCTGGAAGAAGGGTTTAGGCAAGAGAGCCGGAACAGTAGAGAATAAATAGAGGAGGCGGGGGAGGACATTCATTTTTAATATATTGATCCGCCCCAACCAGGAGAAGTCTCTGCGCTCCCATCTGGCCAAGTCAGATCTCAGGAGCTGTAATAGAGGTGGGTAGTTAAGGGCAAAAGTGTCCGCCACATTAGAGGGAACCTGGATACCCAAATATGTAATTGACTTCTCGCACCATTTAAAAGGGTAGGTGTTCCGGATATGAGCAACTACGCTCGCAGGGAGCGTCACATTGAGTGCCTCACTTTTAGTTGGGTTTATTTTGTAATTGCTGTATTGTGAGTACGTATGTATAGTGGAAAATAGAGAGGGGAGGGTGGTGATCGGAGCGGAAAGAAATAGCAGGATATCATCAGCAAAGGCCGAACATTTACAGTGGCACGAGGGGGTCTGTAAGCCCAAGATGTCTTGATTGTTACGGATGGCATTGAGCAAGTGCTCCATGCAGAGCACATACAGGATAGGAGAGAGGGGACAGCCCTGCCGCGTGCCATTGCGAATGTGGAAAGAAGGGGAAAGTTGTCCATTAACTCGGACCTGGGCCTGGGGGTTTGAGTAAAGGGCCATGATGCGAGCCTTCATCAGGGTACCCAGGCCTATCTGGGAGAGAGTGGCCTCCAAGAAGCCCCAGTCCACCCGGTCAAAGGCTTTTTCAGCATCAAGGGATAAAAGGAAGAGAGGACTATCCAATTTACGTGCATAATAGATGGAAGAGAAGGCTCTGAGAGTGTTGTCCCTAGCCTCTCTTCCCCTAATAAATCCTACTTGGTCCGGGTGGACTAGGGACTCCATATGGACAGCCAGTCTATTGGCTATCAACTTTGCAAAGAGTTTGGTGTTTGTATTGAAAAGGGAGATAGGCCGGTAGTTTTGACAGAGAGTGGAGTCTTTACCCTCTTTGGAGATAACCGTGATGAAGGCTCTTAAAAAGGAAGGGGGGGTTGGGGATGATCCAGCAATGGAGTTGAAGGCCAAAAGAAGGGGAGGGGTCAGTTCCGTCCGGAGGGATTTAAAGAACTTGGCCGTATAGCCATCTGGGCCAGGGCTCTTCCCAGCTGGGAGGCTTGTTATTGCCAATTCCAATTCCTCCGGAGAGAACGGGGACTCAAGAGAGGAGATGGTCTCCGAGGAAAGAGTGGGTAAGGCCGTTGAGGTGATGTAGTGTTGTAGGGATAGAGATGAGGGGGAGGTCGAGGATATAGAGGAAGGAGTTGGTAGATTATACAGGTCTGCATAATATTGTCTAAAAGCAGTAAGAATATCAGTGGTTAGGTGAGACAGGTGGCCCGAAGGGGTTTTGATAGAAGGGATAAAAAGAGAGGATCTCTTTTCTCTCAGTGCCCTCGCTAACAGTCTACCTGATCTATTTCCCCACTCATAAAAATAGCGCCCCGTAAGCTGTTTGTAATATCTATGTTTAGAGTTTAGTAGGGCTAGCAGTTCCTGTCTTACACGGATCAAGTCTCTCAACGTCTGTTCCCGAAGGGTCTGTTTATGTAAGGATTCTAGGGAACAGAGTTCAGAGTTGAGGGAGGCAAGCTTAGTCGAGTTTTCTCTCTTCAGTCTAGCCCCGTGTTTCACCAAAACACCACGGAGAACGCATTTTAAAGCTTCCCATTTGATCATCTGTGAGGAGTCGTCACTCACGTGGTCATTACAGAAGTTAGTTATCTAATTTTTAAGTTCCTGAGAACAAACCTCATCTAGGAGGAGAGCCTCGTTCAGGCGCCAGGTGGCATGGGGCTTGACAAGAGAGGATATGCGAAAGGAAAAGAAAGTAGGAGCGTGGTCTGAAAAGGTGATGGATCCAATGGAGGCAGAGGTGACAGAGGGTAGCAAGTAGTGTGGACAGAAGGCGTAATCAATGCGGCTATACATTTGACCGGGGTGTGAATAGAAAGTAAAATCTCGCCCTTGGGGGTGTAACGTTCGCCAAACATCACTGAGCTGGAGAGAATGAAGTTTTTGTCGGATAATCCGTAATTGGCGATTTGATAAGTAGGAGTGGCCGGTGGAAGTGTCAGAAAGAGGAGCTAGGGGAATGTTAAAGTCTCCGCAAAGGATGATGTGGCCCGTAGCGAAGGAAGACAGGGTCTCAAGGGTTGTGCAAAGGAAGGACGTTTGACCTTGGTTAGGGGCATAAATAGACACAATTGTGTAGTTTTGGCCAGCTAGTTCGCAGTTTGCGAACAAATAGCGTGCTCCGGGGTCTTTAGCAGTGTTTATGACTTTAATGGGTAGGGACTTATGAAAAGCCAGTGTAACCCCTTTGGTTTTAGATTCCAGATTAACACAGTCAATCCATGTCGGGTAGTAGCGGTTATTAAATTTCGGGACGCGTCCCTCCATAAAGTGAGTTTCCTGTAACGCCAGGATATGTGTTCTCTGTCTATGGAGGGAGTACAGGATTTGGGATCGCTTTTCGGGAGTGTTCAAGCCCTTAACATTAAAAGAAGCTACCTTGATGTCAACTGCCATGAGGATGTGTGGGGAGATGAATAGACTTACCACCACGCCGAGAGTCCGCCCGCGCAGTCACATGACGAGGCTTCAGATCAGTCCATGAGGCATACCTAGACAGGAAAGGTGAGAGATAGTGAGAAAAGGTTAAAGATGTGGGGAGGTAAAACAGTAGCAACCTATAGGAGACAGCTACAAGGGGACTAAGAGAGGTGGTCATAAGGACCAAAAGTAGAGCCAGATCTAGTCTGGCAGTATCCCTAATAGGGGTGGTGTGGGAGGGGCGCCAAAAAGGCAGCCAAATGTCAACAACAAGATGTAACATAAATAACGTAGGCACTAGTGCATTCGCAGCGCAAGCCTAAATTAGAACTAAGAATTAAACTCCGTCCATAGTTAAGGACTAGGAGTGCGGTGATGTAAGGGCATCACTTAGTCTAAGGATTGCGGTGGCAATCCAGTGAGTCAGGAGGTAGGGCGATGGGTGTGTAACAGAATATGAGAAAACAATAGCATAACAACTATCTGGCAGATATCACATTATACGGGAGATAGTGTAATCTAGTGATAACAGGTTCCATATGTAAAGTCCAGCAAGGTCGGTGTCGGCAGCCTGGGGTCAACATGGAAGTACAGTCCATGGAGGGAGTGAGAGCGTTCGCATTGTCAGCAACACAAGAGTCTCAGGTCTTGCGTTTCTGCCTTTGTGGCAGAGGTGCGGCAGGGATAGTGTCCATTTCCTGAGGAGTTGGCAAGTCTTTCCAAGGGGTGTCAGGATGAATCGGGAATGTGGGCAGGTAGAATGATTCCCAATCAGGCAAAGCAACCGGTGGGAGTTTGAAGGTAGACAAAAATGCAGGGAGGTCCTTAGGGGACCTGAGGGTTGCTGTTGTGCTGCCATGTCTGGCAGTAAGAGAAAAGGGGAAACCCCATTTATAGAGTATTCGGACGTTTTGCAGAGTCTGTAACAGGGGTTTAAGAGAGGCCCTGAGGCGTAGGGTACGGATGGAGAGATCTGGGTAGAGCTGAATCACTGCGCCATTGTAGGTCAGATGTTTAAAATCTCTTGCTTTCTTCATGACGGCATCTTTGGTGGTATAGCGGTGTCCCCTACAAATCACATCTCAGGGTTTGCTGGGGTCGGGGTTCTTTGCCTTAAGTGCTCTGTGAGCCCTGTCTAGCTGAATGGGGTTTTCAGCTGGTTTTTTGAGAACTTCATTAAATATGCGTTGGACCTCTCCTTGGAGTTCCTGAGAGGAGACAGTTTCTGGGAGTCCCTTTATGCGGACATTGTTGCGTCGATTGCGATTGTCGATATCATCTAGATGCTCCACCATTGAGGCTTGAGACGCGTAGATCGTGGTTGTGGCCGATTTGAGAACTTCTATCTCTGTAGATATATCAGCGCGGAAAGTCTCCATATCTTGCATCTTTTGGGTCAGTACAGCGACTTCTGATTTCACAGGATCCAAGTCTTTCTGCCAGGCAGATTTGGGATCAGTGGCTAAGGAGAGCAAGTCCATTTTCGTGGGCAGTAGTGCCAGGAGGGCTTGTAACTCCGGATGGTTCTTTAGAGTATGGACTGCCATCTCTGGTGTGGGAAAAGTGGGTTCCACAGTCGAGCGGTTGTGAGGAGAATCAGCATTCAAGACAGGCGAAGAGACAGGAGAACTGATGTCTTTAGGGGTACGCTTTTCTCCTCTTCGTGTATCTTCTGAGGAGGAATGGTCAGAGCGGGAGCGTTGGGATGGAGCAGCCCTCTGGGGGGTTCGGAAGAGCTTTTTCTTGGCAGGGGGGGGGGCTGGCTCCCCAATATTCTGGAGGGCTATCCTCTCCTGTAGATCCTCCACTAGAGGCCGACGGCCCCGAGTCTGTCTGACGCAAGGCAATGTGCTCTAGGGCTGAGGCAGGGTGAGAGCATCGGGGCTGGGAGGACAAGGTGGTTGAGGGGTTAACAAATTGTGGAGGAGAGGCTGTGCTATGCTGGCTGGGAGGTTGTGATGGCCCTGACTCTTCAGGGGGTAGTGGAGGACGTGGGCCATGTTCCCCAGCAATGGTTTTTATAGCATAATCTGACACAGGAGGATATTCCCCTGGAGCCCGGGTCGGCTGTGTGTCCACAGCACCGCAGGGAAGCTGTCTCTGTCCGGGAGGGAGAGCAATTGGAGAAGCGCCGCCCGCCATTTGCAGTGATTCGGCGCTCATAGAGAGAGACTCTGGGGTAGGTGAGTGCTCGTGTCTAGGGGAGATTGTACTTGCCGCTCCACTTAGGGTGGTGTGAGGGGCTTCCGCTCCACGTCCTGTCGCCGTGGTAGTGGTCTCCGACATCGCTGGCAGAGCGGCGGTGCTGTCCCACTGTGCAGAGGTCCCGGCCTGTGCAGGAGCCGAAGTGACGGGCTGTAATGGCGCTGGGCCCTGCGAGATGTGAAGAGGTCTCGGGGAGTCTGGTCTCTCCTCGTCGGGCTGTGGTTTAAAGAATGCTGTGATAGCACGCAAGGAAGCGCGGGGACAGCTCTGGAGGTCAGGCTTCTGTTTTTTCTTGTGTTTGTTGCCCATAACCGTTGTTTGAAGCCCTTATAGTAGGAGGCTCTGCAGCAGCACTAAGGAAACGCGGCCATCTTCCAGCGCGTCCAGGCCACGCCCCCGCCGATTTAAAGCAGATTCATTGTAGGTCTTACCCCTATACACAAAAAGTTTTGATCCATGTGATCTATATATTTACTCTCTTATGTGCTTCCTTCCTCAACACTGCTGCCCTAGGCACAGGCCCTCTCTGCCTAGTGGTAAATGTAGCCTTACAAGAATAGAAAACAACACATACACAGCTCTTTAGAGATAGTAATGTCAGCATGTACTTTCACATGTCATTCATCTGTGTCTTACAGCTTTGGGATAATTGGGGACATAGAAAATACTGCAATATTGGGATAACTGTGGGCAGTATCCAGCACCCTTCATTTATGTAGACATAATGATTTAAAATATGCAAATTATTGACATTCAGAGCCTGGACAATGTCTGCCTTATGTTTTGTCATGGTATCTGTCCCATCCATCTGTCCAATCTAAAATGGCCACTACCACTTTATTATAGACACAACCTGCTTTAGCACCGGATATCAAGTTGTATCAGTAATATAGTGACAGTGGCTATTTTGGGAAAAATAAACATTAGCCCCTAGACAAAGCAAATATAATAAAAATTTAAAAAAAGTATTTTTTAGTACATGCCTCACTTCTTAGTACCTAAAGGAGCATGAACTCATGTCCTTGCCAGAAGAATTTGCTTCTGTTGGCCATGTTTCCATGGTGTCTACACCAATTGTGTAAGGCAATAAAGGCAGGAGTCCCTGCTCCGGTAGGTTCTACATGGCAAGGTGAACATTTTATATCTCACCACTCAGTTAATATTTGTTAATCCTAATCCACGCACCAACCCCATGAATGTGTGTCGCCTAGAGGTAATGCATCACTGCTTACACTCATAACATTACCTCTGCATCTTATTTCAGAAATGTTATGTGGTGAGACATGCACACCTTGCTGTTCAGTGTACAGGAGCATGAGCTCCTTTATGTAGTTTCCATGGTGCCATAGAAATTACATACAGGAGTAGGAACTCCTGTCAATGTAAGGAGTCCCTGCTCTTGTAAGTAAATGATGATTGTATGCATTGCAGCTAACAGAGTACATTTGCTGAGCTGAATGCTTACAGAATATGTATAAAGCCCCTAAATGTCCATTTAGGGGTTGGCTTCAATTGACCTCAGTAATAACTGCAATATAGCAATGACAAGTCTCCCTTTCTGTAAACTTACAGTAAAACATTATATTTTTTTTATTTTTATTTTTATATATCAACAATTTGCATTGAGAATCTAATATTCACAAGTGATTTTATAATTGGCTGATTAACATAATACTGATTGCATGATGCCATCTCAAGCCACCCAAAATAGTAATACTCCTTATTTTCTTCACTTTGCATAATAAGGGAGAATAATCAAATAGTCATTAAATACACAGTGTTCCAAAGAAATTTCTTTGATTTCTTAAAGTACCTAGATACTTTCTATCTTCTGCAGTCAGCAATCTATCATTTTTAATCAAACAAATATTATATAATGATGTAAATTGCTATGGTATTATATTATAAATCTTACTTAAGATTGTGATATTCTAACTTAAACAAAACAGCAGTTTATGAATAGTTCCATTAAGGCGAGAAAAGCTTTAGACTGGCTAGGAACATGTACTGTGAAACCTTTTTTGAGAAGATCACCCAAAATGGCATGGAAAATTGGTCTTCTATAGGGGTCCTCTCAAAGTAAATAAACAATATTCCTAATGAATGAAAGGCTGAACATTTGTCATGAAAAATATCAAATAATTTTGTCTTTGTTTGCATGAAAATAAGAACAGAGCTCCTGTGCTAGCGGTGGTAAACCTGCAACTAGTGGTGAGTAAAGACCTCCATTTTGGGGTCTTTTCAGTGTCTTTTTTTTCGCTGTCTTGTCTTCCAAGCAGAGAGAAAAGTCCACAGCTAAGCCTAAAAAGCTTACGAACTTCTACAGGGCCTCCAGGGAGTGTACGCTCCCACATGGCACCCAAAGATCTCACTAGATTTATTCAAGGGCTCAATAAAGCTGTACTCCCATATTGCTCTCAGCGTGACCTGATTATAGATGGGGCCCATAGAATGGCATGGCCCAGACATCTCTCAGAGGACATTCCTAGAGACATCTTTTCAAGAGTTCAATACTTTTACATAAAAGAAGCCGTGATGTTCTGCTGTTGGATTCAAGACTTAATACAATATGATCTCTTTGTTTGCGGATCTATTCGCTGTTTTTTTGTAACTATGCAGAAATCTGCAACCTGTGACCCTGGCTCTGCGTATACATGAAATACCATATAAGTGGGTCAACCCAACCTGTCTCCTAATACAAAGACATGATGCAGTTTGGGCTGTGTTGCAGTTGAGGTTCCTGCAAAACCTATTTGCACCTCTCCCACTCCCACCCATGTGCAGCCTAACTGGGAGGTTGAAGGGCCATTGAATCATTAGGTAACTCTGCTTAGGAATGTTGTACACTCCAAGTTCCACCTGATGTAGCTCTCACCTGGCTTTCAAGGAATTGTCCTATCCCCCTAACCTGTGATTTATAATGACTTATGATTGGTTTTCATTTTTCTGTTGTTCCTTTTTCTTTCCAGGTACAGAGCCCATGCTTCTGATGGAGAATATGCCAGTATTCAGTGTTTTTTCTTCAACTATGACCTGAGGTGCATTGCTTTGTATACACTGTTTATTGCTTCATTATGGTTGTAGGGGTTTTATTATGAAATTGTAATGGTTTAAATGCCCCTTTCTTGTGTCAGAGGCAAAAACAAAATCAAATTGTCTTATTCCAGGTGCCCAGGAGATGTGCTTTATTTGAAACAGATTAAGTTTACATAGAAAATGCTACTTTCCCTGACCTTTATCAATCACACTTCACTGATTAGTTGATGAAGGGGTCTTACAAGCAGTAAACAATTGTTAACCTCTGTCAGTTCTGTTGAATTGAACATCGGCCATTAATCTTTTTAACCCCTTAAGGACCATGGGTTTTTCCATTTTTGCACTTTTGTTTTTTTCTCCTCACCTTTTAAAAATCATAACCATTTCAATTTTGCACCTAAAAATCCATATGATGGCTTATTTTTTGCGCCACCAATTCTACTTTGCAGTGACATCAGTCATTTTACCCAAAAATCTACGACGAAACGGAAAAGAAAATCATTGTGCGACAAAATTGAAGAAAAAACGCAATTTTGTCATTTTTGGGGGCTTCCGTTTCTACGCAGTACATTTTTCGGTAAAAATGACACCTTACCTTTATTCTGTAGGTCCATACGATTAAAATGATACCCTACTTATATAGGTTTGATTTTGTCGTACTTCTGTAAAAAATCATACCTACAAGCAGAAAAATGTATACGTTTATACCCCTATACCCCTTTTTTATTTTTCCACATATGGGGTGGTATTAGGGCTCATTTTTTGCGCCGTGATCTGAAGTTTTTAGCGGTACCATTTTTGTATTGATCAAACTTTTTGATCGCTTTTTATTCATTTTTTCATGATATAAAAAGCGACCAAAAATACATTATTTTGGACTTTGGATTTTTTTGGTGCGTACGCCATTGACCATGCAGTTTAATTAATGGTATATTTTTATAGTTTGGACATTTACGCACGCGGCGATACCACATATGTTTATATTTATTTTTATTTACATGGTGTTTTTGTTTTATGGTAAAAGGGGGGAGATTTGAACTTTTATTAAAGAAAGGGTTAAATCACATTTATTAACTTTTTTTTTTTTTGCAGTGTTATAGCTCCCATAGGGACCTATAACACTGCACACACTGATCTTATATCCTGTTCACTGCAAAGCCATAGCTTTGCAATGATCAGGGTGATCGGCGGTCGATTGCTCAAGCGTGAATCTCAGGCTTGGAGCAATCAATCGCGGAGGGGACACGCCAGAGGCTGGTAAGAGCACCAACGCTCATGTCCCAGCTGATCGGGACACCGCATTTTCACTGCGGTAGTCCCGATCAGCCCCGCTGAGCAGCCGGGCAGCTTTCACTTTCGGTTTAGACGCGGCGTTCAACTTTGAACGCCGCGTCTAAAGGGTTAACCGCGCGCTATTAGCCCCGGGTCCCGGCATCAGATACAGGACAGACCCGATATGACACAGGGTCACCGTGTGACCCCACGTTATATCGCTGGAGCCGGCCAACTACGTAAATATACGTCCTTGGTCGTTAAGGGGTTAAATGGTCTGATCATCCGCCTATTCTATTAGAATTGCATTTATCATCCACCCATCTAAGTTTGACGTTGTAATGTATTCCTAATGCATAATTCCCAATATGGCAGTGAGCTAGAGAAGGAAATAGCGTTTTATTTTTCTACAAATTCTACCCGTGACATATACCCTGCTACTATATGGCATGCTCATAAAGCGTACATTAGAGGGTCCTTTAATAAATTGGGTCATGCATACAAAAAGGCCTGTACCTCTCATCTTGATACTTTACTGGCTCAATGGGACGGCACAAATCGACTACACAGGCGGCTGATGAGTTTCGAGGTACAGATGGGAAACAGCAACTTGTAGTCTGGATAGCAGAAGGTCAGGGCTGGCAGCATAGGTGCGTAGTCAGAAACAAAGCAGGCAGCACAGGAGCAAGGTCAGGAATGTAGCAGGAGGTCAGTAACAAGGGACGGCAGAACACAGTAACGCTATCTCAATGGCACAAGGTAACAAAGATCCGGCAGGGATGTGTGGGTGGAGCAGGAATTTATAGAGGAGAAACTGGTGTTGCACATAATTATGGGTGTACTGGCCCATTAAACCTTAAAGCTCCGGCACGTGCACACCCTAGGAGATGGGGACACGTGTGCCGGAGCTGAGAGGCAGAAAAAGAGGCAGCAGAGGACCGAGGTGAGTGACGGGCTGGGATTCACAATGTGAACCCCAGCTTCGCCAGCAGCAGGGGAGAGCAGGGAAATGCGCTCACTCCCAGCACTGGTGGCCAGAGCGCAAACCGTAACAGTTTCTCCTCCCTTTGGTTTCCCCCTCCTTTTGCTGTTCAGAAATTTCCTGAGAAGGTCACAGTCCAGGATATTCTCCTCCGGCTCCCAAGATCTTTCCTCAACACTAGAGAAGAGCAAATCGAAGCTGCCGAACCTGAATTTGTTGCGAATTTCATGAAAAATTTGATTTGCAACGAATGCGAATTTCGCAACATTTCTATCTCGCGAATCGCTTCATTAATCTGCATTTTACGCCGTTCCAGGCTATTGGAGACCTAAAATGGCGGATCCACATGT
Organism: Hyla sarda; assembly: GCF_029499605.1. Taxonomy (NCBI): domain Eukaryota; kingdom Metazoa; phylum Chordata; class Amphibia; order Anura; family Hylidae; genus Hyla; species Hyla sarda. The sequence goes on along the minus strand of NC_079197.1, from coordinate 114,768,181 downwards.
CAGTACATGGGGCATGGATTATGGTAGGGCGGGAAACTGCGGCAGGAATGAAGGTAGGCGGGCTGACCCTGAACCACATGTGAGATGCAGCCTATCAGCATTAATTGACCCCTGTGATGTCGGCAGCCATCTTGCCTCTCTTCATTTCATCCATGCACTCAGAGATAGAGAGGACGGGACTGCGTGTGTGTGAATTGCTTATACCACAGCGTACCACTGCAACTGCTAGTCACATCAGCATTGGGGAAAGACAGGAGTGCAGTGCTTTGGTGTTCTCACAGAGAAGGATCTTTGATATATAAACCTCCTATTCACGTTATTGAGCATTGCAGCAGAGAGGGGCAGATACCTGTCAGCAGCCTCATACAGATCAACAAGCTGCCTGAACTTTATGAACCATCTCCTCATTTTTCAGCGCAATTCAGTGTTTTTTTTTTTGCTCCACAAATCATTTGCTGCTCAGAGTTGTGTGACTGAGTGAAATTTAGAGTTTATTTTTATATTTTTTTATTTATTTAATTATTTTTTGTGGTGCTGCACTGTTGGGTCCTGCTGCTGTTCACAAATAAGTTATTTTTCAGCGGACTGTAGTGCATTTCTCTGCCCTCATATGTGCATACCACATGCCTACATCAAAGCAGTCTACTATTCTGTATCTGTAACAAGTCTAGATACAGGGAAAGTCCTGACTCCTGGCAAAAGTAATCACCTGCTGGTGTTTTTATTACTGATTTTTTCTGCTTATTGTTGCGCATATTTCTGTCCTCATCAGTGCATACCGCAAACATACATCCAAGTAGTGTACCATTTTGTACATGTTAATCTGTCAAGTGCCTACATACTGTGAAAGGACAGCCATAGGTAATCACCTGCTGCTGTTCTAGACAAACACTGTTTAAAGAGTAGTGTAGCGTATTTTAATACCCTCATATACCCACGAAGTATGTCAGGCAGAGAAGTGCCAGGACGTGCACAAAGGAGTGGCAGAGGCCTAAATACTTCAGGCAGAGTTGGCAGCAGACTAGGGGCGAGTGGCAGCAGGAGTGAGTTCCCATTCTCAGCCAGCGGTCGTGTCCTGACCAGCAACCCATCTGCTGTTGTCGATTGGTTAATACACTCCACATCCTCACAAGTCACATCTGACACCCCCAGTCAACAGTCGCTGGGTTCCTCAGACACAACCCTCAGTTGGCATGGCCCGGGAGCAGTCCCTGTCCTCCCATTGCCTTTGTCCTATGCTGTTCCCTCTCCTAGAGAAGTATTTTATGCTGTGGGTTCAGCTCCACTATTTACAGAGGACAATCTAATAGAGGACAGTCAGCAGATACAGCCCAGCCAAGAAGGGGAGGAGACATGCGCCGCTTGCTCCGCTAGGCGGCCAAGTAGTGATGCAACGAGTGATGTGGGAGGCGGTGTTGCAAGGGTTCAGGGTGTGAAGCAGACACTGTTGGGGAACCTGAGGAGGACATCAGTGACGTGCACACACCTGTTGATGATGATGAAGCCGATCGCAATTGGGAGCCGGGTGCAGAAGGGGCTTCATCATCATCAGGAGAAGAGAGTTGCAGGTTGCCCTTGAGGCAGCAAGGCGGTAGAACGGTTGGCAGTCAGCGTGGTGGCAGAAGTGGAAATTCAGGAGCCAAATGTGCCTGGGGGCAAACACCTGCTACGCGGCAGCCTACCTTTCCGGGAGGTTGTGGATCAGGGGTTCCTGGAGACGGCGCCAGTAGCAGTCAATTAGTGCAGACTGTAGGTGGGAAAATCAGCTACTCGGCGGTGTGGCAGTTTTTCATCAGGCATCCGGAGGATGTTCACGTAGCCACATGCAAAATATGTCGGCAGAAGGTGAAGTATGGCCAGGGTCCCAATGTCGGCACCACGGCCCTGCGTCAACACATGCTTCGCCACCATAAAGCGGCCTGGGAGAACCGTGGCTCCGATGTAGTGGTCCAGCCTGATGCATCACCCAGTGGCCATCTGCTCCCTCCTTCATCCAGCCAAGGCTCCACCACCTCAGCCGAAGGGAGCTGTGTGTCAAACCCTCCTACTGTCGCTCCAGATGCTCCTGCTTCTCCCACTTTTAGTCAGCCATTCCGCCAACAATCCATCGGCAAAGACATGTCCAAGAGACAACAGTATGCGCCCACTCATCCAACAACGCAGAAGTTGAATGTGCTCCTGTCCAAGTTTCTGGTGCTGCAGTCCCTCCCTTTTCAAGTTGTGGACTCTGCACCTTTCAGAGAATTGAAAGGTGCAGAATTTGAGAGCCAAGATGGAGAGTCCCAAGCCATCATTTCTTTTCGAAGAAGGCAGTACCAGCCCTGCATAAGTTTGTACAAGGGAAGGTGGGCCAGTCCTTGAGCCTGTTGGTGTGTTCAAAAGTGCACGGCAGCACCAACGTGTGGAGCTGTAACTACGGTCAGGGACAATACTTGTCTTTTACGGCCCACTGGGTAAATGTGGTTCCTGAACAGCCACAACAGCAACTTGGACAGGTCACACCGCTTCCTCCTCCATGCTCTCGCTCTCAGGCAGTTGGTCCTGTGTCAGTGTGCGACTCCGCCTCCTCATCCATCACCGTGTCCTCGGCCTCCACTGCACGTAGAAATCTCGGTGGCCCTTCATCGTACCATATGTGTAGGGCACGTCGGTGTCAAGCTGTTCTTCACATGGTTTGCCTTGGCGAATGGAGTCACACAGGCGAGGAACTGCTAAAATTCATTCGTAAAGAAATCCGAGTATGGCTTACTCCACAAAATCGGTAAATGGGAACCATGATGACCGACAACGGGAAGAACATCTTGTCCGCGCTGAGACAAGGAAGTGTGAAATATGCGCCCTGCATGGCACACGTGTTGAAACTGTATCAAGCACTTCCTCAAGTCTTCACCCCATTTGCAAAGCATCCTGACAATGGCAAGGAAACTGTGCATGCATTTAAGCCACTCGTACACAGCAAAGCACACCCTCCTTGGACTGCAGCGTCAGAACGGTATCCCACAACATAGTCTTATTTGTGACATTGCCACACGTTGGAATTCTCACCCTCCATATGTTGAACAGACTATACGAACAAAGAAAAGCCATCACCAATTTCTTGATGAACCAAGCAGATACGAGTACTCCCCTGTGTAACTTCAATGTGAACCAGTGGCAGCTCATATGTGACACCTGCCATTTGCTGAGGCCCTTTGAGGAAGCCACATTATTTGTATATCGCCTGGATTACGGCATGAACAACGTAATTCCACTCCTATTTTTCCGACAACAAATGATTGAAACGATGGCTGGTCACGGTAATGGAGACGTTGCGCCTACATCTCAAGGCTACATGAGCCCTGTGGGGGCTAAACTGGAGGAGGAGGATGAGGGGCAGAGTGGAGCACAGTTTAGGTTGGATGAGATGGCCGATGTTTCTAGTCATCGGACAGGAGAGAAGGAGCAGGAGCAGCCAGAGGAGTTAGAGGGTTAGGAGGAAGGCGAGACAGAGGACCCTAACTCACCGAGTCACTGGTGCAAGTGGCACGATGCATGCTCAGTTGCTTGAGTAGTGACCCCCGAATTGTCAAAATTCGTCAGCGGGATGACTTTTGGATCTCCACCTTATTGGGCCCTCGCTACCGTCCCAGAATGGGGGCCTTTTTTACACCCACTGAGAGGGAGGACAAACTGACCTACTACAGAGAGATCCTACGTAGTCAGTTGGCCGATGCCTATCTGCGACATGGTCCATCCACTCGCAGGTCTGACTTGGGGGGCACTCTGCGCTCAGACCTGAACTAGCAGGTGGTGGCATACCTTGACAATGGCCGCCAAACATTGAAGATCCGCTGGACTTCTGGGCAGCCAAACTTCATTTATGGCTGCAACTAGCAGACTTTGCCCTGGAAAAGCTGTCCTGCCCGGCCAGTAGTGTGCCATCAGAGCGGGTGTTTAGTGCGGCCGGGGCCATGGTCACCCCAAGGCGAACTAGTCTGTCCACGAAAAATGTGGAGGGACTGACTTTTGTCAAGATGAATCAGGGATGGATCAGCCAGGATTTCCAGCCACCAAAGCCAGATGCCTCAGAGTAGATTGACCATGCTGCTACACCAACGCTTCCCAATTATGGTTATGAAACCCTCTTGGGTTATCAATTAGGGTTATGAAACCCTCTTGGATACTGTCAATGCCTTCTCCAGACTCATCCTGTGTTATTCAGGAACTACTTGCTTCACTAACGCTTCTGGCCTTGGGCCTTTAATTTTTGGATTTTTAGCAGTAGCTAAATACTAGCTTAATGCAAATTTCAACATTGATCTTTAAATGTAGGAGGTTATGAAACCCTCTTGGGTACTGCCAATGCCTGCTCCTGATTCATCCTGTGTCTTTCAGGAACTACTTGCCTTCATGATGCTTCTGGGTTTGGGCCTTTAATTTTAGGATTTTTTAAATAGATACATACATGCTTAATTTAAATTTCAACATTTAGTGTGCAATGTATGTGGTTATTACACTCACTTGGGTACAGTTTTTTTTCTTCAAGTTTTCTGATAATTTTCTCAGTAATAAACTTGAATTTTCCAGAATAATAACCATTACACCATTGAATGCTTGTTGTGTGTGATTTTTTTTAATTAAAATTTTCATTAATAATACGGGGATGGATGAACTCTGCTTCTTTATTTCAGAATACATTACTTTAGAGAAGAATGTCTTTTTGTGGTCCAACGTCCTGCATTATAGAGTCTTCTGGACTCTTGGATACGCGCTTGTTCTTAAACAAAGGTTAAAAAAAAATGGTCAGTTAGGGCAATGGAGACGTTGCGCCTACTTCTCACGGCCACATGAGCCCTATGGGGGTTTGCTGGATTTGGTTCTTTACACCCACACGCTGGGGTCCGGGACACTCAAACTTTGATTTAAATTTCAAAGTAAAAAATCAGCCATTCATTTCAATAATCTCCTCATGCATCAGCCAACTCTAGCTGTGTCATTCAGGCAATATATGGTTTACTGATGCCGCTGCTGGGCCTGGTTCTGGGAAATTCAAATTTTATCATAGGAAGCACCCGCTATGCAAAATCTTCAGTTTAAATTTCTAAATTAATCTTTTAATCTTAGGGATTTTGAAGGCCTAGTGCCTACTCATGCTGCTGGCAACTCCGGGCTGTGCCATTCATCCACTATATGGTCTCCTCATGCTTCAGCCTCATCAAAGCTGTGTCATTCAGCCACTATATGGTATCCTCATGCTGCCAACACCTCCACGCTGTGTCATTCAGTCACTATATGGTCTCCTCACACTGATGCCACCACCAGGCTCTGTCATTGTGCCGCTGTGCGGCAGTGATTCTAAAAGCGATGCTGGTAATCTGCATGTTATTCTGAATAACAGTATTATTTCACTACCCCAGCACACTCCACATGCGTTTTAAAACACAGCAAAGTGCTCTATACCCCTATTGAGGCTGTCTGTATGCTAGAAATAGCCTTTTTTAATATAGATTAACCGCAAAAAAATTTGGATCGAAACAAACTATTTGGGAAAATTGGCGAATTGGCCGAATTGAATTTTTCAAAAGTTTGCTCATCTCTACTCAGCACCATAACCCTCCCAGTCAACCAAGAAGAATTGTTTACCTCTCACGGTCTTGGTGTCAAGAACCTTTTTGACCTTAAAGACATCAGAAGAGCCAAAGACTGGCATGGGGACAAGATTCTTTTGTGAAAACCAGTTTATTACAAAGGGCTTGAGGAGATAAACATGAAATGAATTTGGAATACCTAAAGTAGCAGGCAAATGGAGTTTGCAAGAGACAGCATACATTTTTTGCAAGACTTGGATGGGACCAAGATAGCGAGGACCAAGCTGGTAGGAGGGTATCTAGAACTGAATATATTTGGAGGAAAACAAAACCTTATCACCAGGATCTTCTACTCCTATCAGCTTGTGCTTTTGTGCGTGAGGAAGCATGAGACAGAGACTGACAGGTTTGTTGCCAAATGGAAATGAAGTCCCAGACAAGCTCATCAACAGCTGGCACACCGGAAGAAACTGGAAGTGGAAGTGGAGAACGGAGATGAAGACCATAAACAACAAAACAGAGCGAAGCCCTTGTAGACTCGGAATCCTTATGATTATATGAGAATTCTGCTCAAGGGAGAAGGTCAACCCAATCGTTCTGGCGAGCTGAAACAAAATGACGAAGATAAGTTTCCAGAATTTGATTGACCCTCTTCACCTGACCGTTAAACTGAGGGTGGTCAGTAGAGGAGAAGTCCAGATTGATGTCAAGACGGGTACAAAGAGCTTACCAGAATTTAGAAAAAAACTGAACTCCGCGATCCGAAACGATACGCTGTGGAAGACCATGCAGACGAAAGATATGAAGCAAGAATTACTTTGCCAGCTGTGGTGCAGATGGGAGACCAGGAAGAGGGATGAAATGTGCCATTTTGGAAAACCGATCGACCACAACCCAAATGACAGTGTTATTATGGGAAGCAGGCAGATCAGTGATAAAATCCATAGCAATGTGGGACCAGGGAGTTTCCGGAATGGGCAAAGGCAGCAAGATTCCAGCTGGTTTCTGCCGAGGAGTTCTGTTACGGCACAAGTATCACAGGAATGGACAAAATCGGAAACATTGCGTTCTAGATGTGGCCACCAGTAGTGCTGAAAAATTAGGAGTAAAGTCTTGCATACACCAGAATAACTTTCCAACAGAGAAGAATAACCCCACTTCAGTATCTTGTGTCTCAATCTGGCGGGCACAAAGGATTTTCCAGGAGGAACTTGCTGAATATCGGCAAGAGCAACAGAAATCAAGTGATCAGGAGCAATAATATGCCTTGGCATGGAGTTCAAATCTATTATGACAGAGGATCTGTTCTTGTTAGCTGGACGGAAGTGAATGTAGAAAAGAAAAAAAGACCACCTTGCCTGACGAGGATTCAATTGCTGAGTAGACTCAAGGTACAGAAGATTTTTATGATCTGTGTAGATGCTGACCGGATGAGAAGACCCTTCCAATAAATGTCGCCATTCCTCCAAGGCAAGCTTAATAGCAAGGAGTTCTCAATCTCCAATGGAGTAGTTCCTTTCAGCAGGTGAGAAAGTCTTGGAAAAGAAACCACAAGTTACAGTCTTATCCTTTGCATTTCTCTGGGTAAGAACGGCTCCGGCTCCAACAGAAGATGCATCAACCTCCAAAGTGAAGGGCTTCTCAGGATCAGGTCTTAAAAGCACGGGAGCAGAGGAAAATGCAGACTTTCAATGGGAGAAGGCCTGTTTGGCCTCAAGAGGCCATGTCTTGGGATTAGAGCCCTTTTTGGTGAGAGCCACAATCGGAGAAACCAAGGAAGAGAAATGTGGGATAAATTGACGATAGTTTGCGAATCCCAGAAATTGTTGGATAGCCCGTAGGCCAGAAGGATGAGGCCAATCCAATACCGCAGACAGTTTATCTGGATCCATCTGCAGGCCTTGATGAGAAACAATGTAGCCGAGAAACGGGAGACTAGACTTCTCTAAAAGGCATTTCTCCAGTTTGGCATGGAGATGATTCTTCCGAGGGCATTGAAGAACTTGCTGAATGTTACGTTATGCGCTACGGCCGCACACACTGGCCGTGAGCGCATGGTACTGTTATCTGCTGCGGCCAGCGGGGCTGGGACTTGCATCACGGGACGTGCCCTCATGCAAGCTCCAGTCTGTCACTCACCTGGTGCTTTTCCTGCCCCAGCCTCTGCCTCTCTGCTCCGGCGCACGTGTCCCCGTCTCCTAGGGCGTGCACGCGCACCGGAGCATTGAGATTTAAAGGGCCAGTGCGCTCATTAGTGTAATTCACCTGTGGCTCATTGATAAATTCCTCCACCCTCCTCACTTCCCTGCCGGATCTTTGTTGCCTTGTGCCTGAAAGAAAGCATTCCTGAGAGTTGTCTTACCGTGTATCTTTGCCCTGTGACTTGACCGTGCTCCTCTGCCGCCTGCCTACTGACCTCCTGCTACATCCAGACTATGCTACTTTTCTGCCTGCCTTGACCTTCTGCTATCCTGACTACAAGCTGCCTTATACCTCCTGTGCTTCGTATCTCCTCAGCCGCCTGTGTGATCGAGCCGTGCCAAGGATAGCAAACTGGGTGCCATCTGCCGCAGTAAGTCCATCCCGCTTTGTGGCGGGCTCTGGTGAAAACCAGCGGCACCTCAGGTAACTGTCCAAATCAACTGCCACACAGGTCCAGCGGATCCACATCCACCGGAGTTCCTGTCTTCTTCTGAAACGTGAGTGTTACAACGAACATGTGTACGATGCTCATCTAAGTTTGTAGAGAAGAACAAGAAGTCATCTAGGTACATGACAATAGAGGTGTAGAGAAAGTCCCAGAAGATATCATTGACAAATTCTTGGAAAAAGGCAGGAGCGTTACAGAGACCAAAAGGCATTATGAGATACTCAAAATGTCCATCACAAATATTAAAGCTGTTTTCCATTCATCTCCCTCGCGTATACGAATAAGGTTATATGCACCCGTAGGTCCAACTTGGAGAAGACCTTGGCTCCTCGGAGACGGGATAAGAAGAAGTGGATAACGATTTTTGACCGTAATCTTGTTAAGTCCCCTTTAGTCAATACAAGGTCATAGAGAACTTACTTCTTCTCCACAAAGAAGAATCCTGCTCTGCCAGGAGAAGTGGACTTACGGATAAAACCCTTTTGAAGGTTCTCCAGGATATACTTTGCCATGGCTTGGGTCTCAGGAACCGATAACAGGTAAGTTCTTCCACAAGGAGGTGTGGTACCCAGCAGTAAATCAATGGGGCAATCGTAAGGACGATGTGGAGATAGAGATTCGGCCTGCTTCATGCTGAATATGTCTGAAAAATCTTGTTAAGGTAGAGGTAGACCAGGTAAAAGGAGGAGGACGAACAACAACTTTAGGCTGGAATGGCCTGAGACAAAGATTTTGACAGTGCTGTCCCCAGCGAATAATTTATCCAGTTCTCCAGTCAAGTTGCGGAGAATGACGTCAAAGCCAAAGTAGACCAAGCAGAAGCTCAGAGGTATAGTGAGGAAGCACATAGAACTCAAATTTTTCTTTTGCAAAACTACCACTTGTATGATGAGAAGCTCAGTATGGAAAAGCACTTTACAGTCTAGATTTTGTCCATTAACAGAAGAGATGAACAAAGGCTTGGCAAGCTGAGTAAAAGGAAGATGATATTTATGGACCAAGGAGGCATCAATTAAATCACTTGCTGAGCCAGAGTACAAAAATGCAGTAGCGCTGAAAGAAAACTTGACAGAAGCATCGAATTGTGCAGGGATGGTCAAGCGAGGAGACGTAAAATTAACACCTAGGAACGCCTCTCCCACGTGTCCTCGGTGCAAGCGTTTCCCAGATACTGTGGACGAACTGAACAGTCCTTGAGGAAGTGTTCTGGGCTAGCACAGTACAAGCACAAATTCTGACCTCTCCTGTTGCGTAAGACGAGAACGATCTACTTGCATAGCCTCTTCGACAAGAGGCGCAGGAAACTGTAGAGGTGGATGTTGAAACACAGGTGCCAGGCGAGAATATCTCTGTGTTCAGGCAGGTTCCCTCTCTAAGCACAGTTCTTTCTGCCTCTCAGCAAAACGCACATCAATAAGTGTGGCCAAGTGGATAAGTTCAGTCAAAGAAGACAGAGGATTACGTGCAATGAGGGCATCTTTAATCTTGCTTGACAGTCCTTTTTTGAATGTGGCACACAAGGCCTCATCCTTCCATGCCAGTTCTGAGGCTAGTGTGCGGAATTGAACTGCGTAGTCACCAACGGAAGAATTCCCCTGACAAAGATTCAGCAAAGCCGTCTCAGCAGAAGAGGCATGTGCGGGTTCCTCAATGAATTCTGCCAGAAAAGCCGTCAAGAAGGAAGATACTGGGTCACCGTGGTCCCAAAAGGGGTGTAGCCCAGGACAGGGCTTTTCCAGACAGTGGGCTAATGACAAAGACCACCTTAGCACGTTCCTTTGGAAACTGTTCAGACATGAGCTCCAAATGCATGGAGCACTGTGTAACAAAGCCTCTGCATACCTTGGAATCACCATCATATTTAGATGGTAAAGGTAGACGTAACTGGGAGCCTGAGGACACTGCAGGAATTGGTGGAGAGAGTGGTGCTCGTTGCAGGTGCTGATGCTTTTGTAGCTGCATGGCCAATAACTGTTGCATCATAGCAGATAGCTGAGAGAGTTGCTGCACCTGTTGGGCCAGCTGCTGCGACTGACGTACCACAACGGAGGGAAGATCCGCAACTTCAGGCAGGGGTACCTCAGTGGGATCCATGGCCAGATCTTACTGTAACACTCATGGTTCAGTAGACAGGAACACTGGAGGAAGTAGATCTCCTGGACCTGTGTGTCAGTTGACGCGGGCCATACCAGGGAGCGGAGTCTAAGGTGCTACTGGTTTTCACCAGACCCTGCCGCAAAGTGGGATGGACTTGCTGCAGCAGGCATCACCCAGGTCGCTACCCCTTGCACGACTCTACCAAAGGCAACTTGTAGTCTGGATAGCAGAAGGTCAGGGCTAGCAGCAGAGGTGCGTAGTCAGGAACGAAATAGGAGGTCAGTAGGCAGGCGGCACCGGAGCAAGGTCAGGAATGTAGCAGGAGTTCAGTAGCAAGGCAAGGCAAAATACAGTAACGCTTTCTCAATGGCACAAGGCAACAAAGATCTGGCAGGGATGTGGGGAGGAGCAGGAACTTATAGATACATGTTCTACTATAAATAAAATGTTCAATTTTATTCTCCTATTTTCTTCTCTTCTTTCTCCCTTGCTCTCTCCCATTCCTTCTCCCCCACACTCTTTATAATACCAGTTTTTGCCACCATATGTCTCACACTTAATCTCTCTTAAGGCTTATGTATAGTTGTAGTATGAGTGTCCGGCTGCACCCCAACGTTGAATATTGTTCTGGACACTTGTACCTTGTAGCCGCCCGGTCATTCTCATGCTCCCCATAATGTGCTACTCAAATGGCTACCCATTTTGACTGCCTGAGACATGCTATCCCCTGGTTACGGCCCTGATTGCTTTTCTTGCATGTTGATGTGGCATTTATTGATGACTGTTACTGACTTGTTCTCTTACCATGTGAAATTTAATAAACCTTTACTTTAAAAAAATAAAAATAAAATGTTCAAAGATCTCAAATATTGGGCCTTATTTACTAAGAGTGTCTGGGTTTTTACGAGTTGTTTCAGACTTGCAGGATTCCTCTCTATTTACTATTGGGAAAAATCGGGAACATTTTCTGACCAGCTTTTTCTAGGTGGATATTTCCAGCCATTTATCCACAAGAATTTCTGTGAATTCAATAGTAAATCGGTCGGATTGCGAAACCACGCCCCTTTTTTGACCGGCCACATCCCCTTTGCGACAGACCATGCCCCCTTTCGGCTTTTCACAGTGCAATGTCGGGTTTGTCGGATTTTCCAGGCGCACACTGTCGCACACTGGCGCAGACTGGTGCAAACACTAATAACCAGACAAAAACTGATCGGTTTCAGCTTAGTAAATGAGGCCCATTGTCTTATTCTTTTCCACATCAGCCACAATTTTCGGTGTTCTATCTACTGCCTAGACTGGAGAACTGATGCCCACTTCTTTTGTCATATTGAAAAAAAAGTGAAGACTCTCTTAAAGGGGTACTCCGGTGGGAATTTTTTTTTCCAAATAAACAGGTGCCAGAAAGTTAAAAATATGGCTTGAGGGCAGTAACTTTCTTTCTGTCAGTTCTGGACACACAGCGAATACATCATCCAACTGCTCGATTTTTTGTTGAATTATAATTATTTTTGGTTTCATTCTGGGTACTACCACCAGCTCAGGGGTACAGCTATGGGGAGCCCAGTGGCTCTCTCTTATGCTAATCTTACCCTCCTGTGCTGGTGGGAGAGTACTATAGTTTTTGGAGAGGAGGAGAGCAGTTGGAACCCCCATATAATCTATTGGGGAAGATATATAGATGATGTGTTCGTTGTGTGGTCCAGAACTGAGGACCTCTTTAAGGGGTTTGTCAACTATCTCAATGACAACCCGCTAGGTTTGAGATTTACTTCATACTAATGAATTACCTTTTCTTGATGTTTTGATAAAAAGGGGGAGTTCTTGAAAACTACCACCTATAGAAAACCCACCTTCACGAATAACTTGCTCCGCTGGGAAAGTTACCATCCTTACCCCTTGAAAAAGGGTATCCCAGCAGAGCAATATTGTTCAAAGATGGGGGCATTTAAGAACCAGGCGAGGGATCTACGTGATAGATTTACCCAAAGGGGGTACCCCATCGAAACCCTATCTTCAGCATATCAGAGAGCCCTTACTGCGGAAAGGAAGGATCTTCTTATCCCAAAAGAGAAGATGGACGATGACGGTCAGATCAGGCTAATTGGCACATTTGATGGTGCCAGGTGGAGAGGGTTTAGGCAATTTTGAGAAGACAATGGCCCATACTTCTTAATGATAAAGACCTTACGGATATACTACCCCAATATCCCTCTACGACATTTAGGAGAGGTAGGTAATTAAGGGATAGATTGGTTCGGAGAAATTTTCAGGGAGAAAAGAAGGAAGGTACTTGGTTAGAAAGACAACCCCAAGGCACCTTTCGATGTGGTAGGTGCAAAGCCTGTACCAACGTACATCAGACAAAGTATTTTTATAGTGTGGTGATCAATAAGACATACGACATACGAGACTTTGCAAACTTCTGAGACAGAGGGTGCTGTTTACCTCTGTACCTGCACCTGTCCCCTGCAATATATAGGCAAGACCAAGAGAGCATTCAAAAAGAGAATTAGGGAACACATTTGTGATGTCCAAAATAGGAGAGAAATCCACTGGCCCAACATGTTTGGGAAAGACATGGGGGTAATCATAGAGATTTATTTTTCTGTGTAGTAGAGGTTGTTCGTCGATCACCTAGAGGAGGAAAATGTGATAGGAGAATCCTTCAGAAGGAGGCAGAATGGATTCACAGGATGAAAACAGTTATGCCTTTTGGCATCAATGAGCGTCTCTCCTTTACATGCTTCATTTAAGTGTACAAGTGGATAGGGCACCTTTATGCATGTTATGTTATTTTACATTATATATTCTTTGCAATTTTTGTCAAATTGTTAGACTGCAATATCTGGCTATTAGTTTCCATTTCTGAATTATCTGAGCTTTTTTATTTATTTTTTTTTTTTTGGGGGGGGGGGGGGGGCAATGGTTTGTTCCCCTCTAATGGTAGTAATTGATTAAGAGTGGACATTATTTAGAGGTAATGTTTTTTCTCTTGCCTGGTGATTAACCCTTTATATATATTGTTTGTATATCTGATTGAGGCTTTATGGCTAATTGTGCCTCCTCTTCTCCATGGTTAGGTTACTTGTAGAACTTCTACACTATTGTTACAAGGGATTTAGCTCTCTGGCTCATTTAATCCTGAGGTGGCACATTTTGAGAAGTGGCAACAGTAAATTTAAGATATCGTATTTATCTGGATATACCACGCACCGGCCTATAACACGAACCCTCATTTTACCAAGGATATTTGGGTAAAAAATTTTTTTTACCCAAATATCCTTGGTAAAATGAGGGTGCGTGTGTGTGCATGTGTATACCCCCATACACTGTTTCTGACCCCACAGAAGCCCCCAGGAAAGGCAGGGGGAGAGAGGCCGTCACTGCCGGCTTCTCTCCCCCTGCCTTTCCTGGGGTCTAGAGCCCTGCTGCCAGTGCTTCTCTCCCCATGCTATCGGCGCCGCTGCCCCTTCTCTCCCCCTGGCTATCGGTGCCGCTGCCCCATTGCCGGCGCCGATAGCCAGAGGGAGAGAAGCGGCGGCGGCGATGAGGCAGCGGCGCCGATAGCCAGGGGAAGAGAAGGGGCAGCGGCACACATTGCCGGCGCCGCTGCCCTGTTGCCTCCCCTGCGCATATCAACGACGCAGGGGACGCACACCGGAGGCCTGAAGCAGCGCGGACCCGACCCTGGCAACAGGTAATTATACAACCGGGGATGGGGGAGGCAACGGGGCAGCGGTGCCGGCAATAGGTGCTGCTACCCCTTCTCTCCCCTTGTCTGTCGGCACCACTGCCCCTTCTCTCCCCCTGGCTATCGGCGCCGGCAATGGGGCAGCGGCACCGATAGCCAGGGGGAGAGAAGGGGCAGCGGCGGCAGCAGGGCTCTAGACCCCAGGACAGGTAGGTGCAGAGAAGCTGGCAGCAACGGCAGGTCTCTGCACCTGCAAAAGCCGCTGCAGTTCATTGATTTAAAGCGCCCGCTTTAAATCATTGAACTGCAGCGGCTTGTCAGCGTATAACACGCAGATAGACTCTAGGCTAAAAATTTTAGCCTAAAAAATTAGTGTTATACGCCGATAAATACGGTAATTTTATCTCCTTGTGAACATGTATGTAAGAAGATTTTTTTTTTTCAGGGACTTATAGTTGTAATTTTGTGTCCCTGTAGCAAAGCCGATTGTGGTGTCTAGTGTTCATAGTGGGGAATTGGATGAGTTCCTTCTTCTTATTCATTTTTTGAAGATACAACTGGTATAGCCTTCTTTTTTATTTATAAATATTAATTATTTTTAGAAGAGATAGCTGAGTGTCTAACTCATACCATGTTTTTACACAGATAGACTGATAATGTAAGCAGTGGGGGCCATTATGAAAAGATAGACATTCGTATCATGTGTACTTCCTGCATCTAATTGTTGATGTACATTTGGCCTATTTGAAGGTAATAACACTATTCCACTCTATCATTAATATTGTCTATAGTGCGTATATTAGTTTTGGACATATTTATATCTACATCCATATATATTCATAATTTGTGAGGATTTTTGTCCTGATTATATGTATATCTAACCCAGGTAAGAGAACAGAAAGTGGGTTGGGCACTGCCTATATTCCTATGTGGCCAATGTTCATGGAAGTGAGTGACGGGGTATGTACGGGGGTGCAGTGTGGCAATGGAGCGTTCATATGCAAATACATGGGAAGAAGAAAGACGCCAGTGCACTCACCCGTTCAGATGGACTTCTATTTATTCAAGGTACATTCTTGTACAGCAAGACAGTTCCGAACATAATCCCCGTGTGGATGGTGCAGAGCAGGGTGTTCCGCAGGAGGGACGTTCACCGGAGCACGGCGGTGCTGTTTCACGCCAGTGGGCGTTTCTTCAGGCGCCCGGTGACGACTTCCTGCTGCAGGTACGTGACTTATATACAGGTGAGTAACCATGACAAACCAATGTGTGTTAATGATTAAAACATAAACCTGTTAAAATAATGTTACCTGCACACTTAAAGAAAAACATTTAGCTAATTTCTGTCATTGAAACCCAGGGGACCCACGGCATTAAGCCTGCTGATCCACCTGGCTTCCCGACAGAGCAAGTCTTTTTTTTTCTATCTCCACCCCTAGGATGAGGTTTCACACACTCAAACCCTGCAAATGTAAAGCACTTTGCGTTATTCTCATGGATTTGTTCCATGCCTTTGATGAATTTAGGCGCTCCAACTTTAGTTTTTTGTGATCTGAAATGTACTTTGATGCGGGTGTGTAATTTCCTCTCTGTTTATCCTACATATAACATACCACAGGGGCAGACCATCAAATTTGTTAACTGTAATATTACTGCCTCCTATGTTAATGTTGGGAACAGTATGTATATCTAATGTGCTGTATATATGTGCTTTATTTTTGTCGCATATTTGTTGCATACGTGGCTTGTGCTTTTTTTCCTGTCTCTGTTTTTCTCTTATTGTAGGAGATGGAACTTCAACTGAAGGACACTCACTAATTGCTAGATATACTGGAACAACATGTTATCATCTTCTTCTTGCCTTGCTTGCTAGCTATGTGCTTTATTTTGTGCTATGTCTATGTCATCTATGTGCTATCTATGCCATTTCTGGGTATAGAGTGGAATAGTGTAGACAACTTCTATAATAATAATTTACTGTAAAATTTCTCTCCATTTCTGTCTTTGTTCATAACCCCTGATGAACCGTACTTCTATGAATCTATGTACTGGGAAACATGTTGGGTATAAAGTAGTGGGGATTGACCCAATAGAGTACTCCGGTACTGGAGACTCTTTAACCTGAATGACCGATTACTGTTTTTAAGACTTTTTTTTTGCAATTTTTGATATAATAAATTTTATAATTATTAGCTATATGGTTTGGTATTCTTGAGTTAAAAATATTTGTAAATTACTTCTACAGTATTTAAAAAATGAACCCTTACAGAAATTATCAGCTGCTGTATACAACAGAAAAAGTTGTATAGTTCTTTCCAGTCTGACCACAGTGCTCTCTGCTGACACCTTTGTCCATGTCAGGAACTGTCCAGAGCAGGAGAGGTTTGCTATGGGGACTTGCTCCTACTCTGGACAGTTCCTTTCATGAACAGAGGTGGCAGCAAAGAGCACTGTGGTCAGACTAGAAAAAAACTGCACAACTTCCTCTGGAGCATACAGCAGCTTATAAATACTGGAAGGCATAAGATTTTTATATAGAAGTAATTTACAAATCTGTTTAACTTTTTTGGTACCAGTTGATATGAAAACATTTATTTTCTACCAGAGTACCCCTCTATAGGGGGTTGTCCCTACCTTTTACAACACTGACACCTCTCTCAGCCCTCTTACTTGTAGGTATACATGATATCCCCTCTCTATATAGGACTCTACTTTTTTGGTTATTCTAAGTTGGCTATTATATGCCTGGGGAAAATGGCAGCCCCTCTGACACTAACCTGCATGTAAATCAATATGGCATGTAAATATGAGTGAGCAATTACATTCACAGAAGTCAACAAACCCTCCTTTTCTCATATATGGTCTAGATGGTTAAACTCTACCTTTTTTATTCCATGAGTGTTCTTCTTCTCCATGATCACTACTTATGTTCAATTGTACCATTTACCCACACATTGCTCAATGGCCTTTATATGAGAAGACAGTTAGGGTCTGTTCCATTTTTTTATGTGTGTAACAATAAGCATTTATATCTTGCTCAGTTGCTTTGTCTTCTTGCCTTGTGGATGGGGCGTGTCCATCTCTCTTCCTCACTGTGGATGACTCATCTGCTCTGAGTCTAGGAGCAGCCTGGCAGTCTGTACATCACTGCACTCTGTAACCCTTTCTTCTCTGGTTTTATGCTGTACATGTTACACAGAGAGGAAGATTATTGGAGTTTGCCTGCAGTATTCCTAAAACATTATGGTGAGTTTATAACATGTGTAAATATATTAAATGTGTAAATATAACCATAGATCTTTCTAAATTAGGGCAAGGATTTTAGTGATAAAAGCACATTTATTTTTATGCATACATTTTCTATCTGTTCCGAGTAAAGCTGGATGCTAATCAACATAGCTGTCACTATGTTTGTCATTCAGCTTTCACAGACTCCTGACTGTCTGATCAGCTTTTTTGTCATTTCGGAGTCAGAGAAAGCTTTGGCTGTAAAAGCATGCTGGGAGTTGTAGTTTTGCAACAGCTGGAGCTGCAGTGTATGTAAAGCACTGTGTAAGAGCAGTGTTGCATTTGGCTCTTGCAAAACTACAACTCCCAGCATGCCTGCACATCCTTTGTCTGTAGTTTTGCAAGAGCTGGAGGCACAAAGCCAGAGAATACACAGCTCTAAAATAGAGTTTTACAAAGATTGTATCCCCAGCTGTTGCAAAACTTCAACTCCCTTCAGTGGTTATCTCCTATATTGAATACCAACACACTTTATGGTCGGTATGTAGTATGTTGCAAAATGCAGAGTAGTCTGTCTGCATAAACATAGATGACCCCAAGTGGTGGCTATTTTCATTTTTTATTTTTCAGTAAAATTATTATTATTATTTTTTTATAATTCTATATTTTAAAAAGTCATCTTTTCTCAGTATGACTACAAGATCCTTTTTGCTTTGTAACCTGAACTTTGTTCCTGTTTACTCTTTCTTATGTTTATTTGTTTTTTCTTCTTTTTACGGCTTTAAAACTATACAAAAATGATCTTTCCAATATAAAGATTGAACCAGAAAATATGAACAGAAAGCTATACACACTTATAATTTGATATATAAAAGAGAAGTGCTGACCAAATATGTAATTTGCTACCTATATCTTTCTCTACTAGCACATGATTTCTCCTCAACCTTGCAACAATACCATAGGGGATAAATGCTGTGTGGCTAGAGGTTATGTGTATTGACCCAAGACCTGCTGTCCTTCTGTTTCAAGACATTTTCCCTTCTTCTACTGTGTTAGGGTTATAAGGGCAGTGTTGTTGATGGCTTTACAATTGACACTGTTGTTAAGTTATACTGCACTGTTTTAGGCTTTTTCTTTTATGGGGCACTGTAGCAAGCTGTTTGTAAGCCCATATGGGTAGGATTATTTTTTATGTTTGTTCTTGTTCATTGTACTTGTTAAAGTATGTGTGTTAAAGGGAAACAGTTGTAGGCCTTTTCTCTTGTTGGAATACTGTTTCAAGCTGTCTCTTTTATCTGCACTAAGACTCGTTAATAGGGAAACTATGACAGCTTTGTTTTTAAAGTACCGTATTTATCGGGGTATACCACGAACCGGCCTATAATACGCACCCTCATTTTACCAAGTATATTTGGGTAAAAAAAGTTTTTTACCCAAATATCCTTGGTAAAATGAGGGTGTGTGTGTGTGCATGTGTATACCCCGATACACCCCCAGGAAAGGCAGGGGGAGAGAGGCCGTCGCTGCCCGCTTCTCTCCCCCTGCCTTTCCTGGGGTCTAGAGCCCTGCTGCTGCCGCTTCTCTCCCGTTGGCTATCTGCGCCGCTGCCCTTTCTCTCCCCTGGCTATCGGTGCCGCTGCCCCATTGCCGGTGCCGATAGCCAGGGGGAGAGAAGCGGCGCCGGCAATGGGGCAGCGGCGCCGATAGCCAGGGGGAGAGAAGGGGCAGCGGCACCCATTGCCGGCGCCGCTGCCCCGTTGCCTCCCCCATCCCCGGTTGTATAATTACCTGTTGCCAGAGTCGGGTCCGCGCTGCTTCAGGCCTCCGGTGTGCGTCCCCTGCATCGTTGCTATGCACTGCACGGCGCGGCGCAATGACGAGTGCATAGCAACGACGCAGGGGACGCACACCGGAGGCCTGAAGCAGTGCGGACCCGACCCCAGTAAAAGGGTAATTATACAACCGGGGATGGGGGGGGCAACGGGGCAGCGGCGCCGGCAATGCGTGCCGCTGCCCCTTCTTTCCCCCTGGCTATCGGCGCCGTTGCCCCATTGCCTGGCGCCCCTTCTCTCCCCCTGGCTATCGGCGCCGGCAATGGGGCTCCGGCACCGATAGTCAGGGGGAGAGAACGGGCAGCGGCACCGATAGCCAGGGGGGAGAGAAGGGCCGGCAGCAGGGCTCTAGACCCCAGGACAGGCAGGGGCAGAGAAGCCGGCAGCGCTGGCGGTCTCGGCATCTGCAAAGCCGCTGCAGTTCATTGATTTAAAGCGCCCGCTTTAAATCATTGAACTGCAGCGGCTTATTGGCGTATAACACGCAGGTAGACTTTAGGCTAAAAATTTTGCGTGTTATACGCAGATAAATACGGTACTATACATTTTAGCATCACGTTGTAAATTTAGGTAAATCAGCTAAAAAGTTGAGGCTGTTTTACATTTTTTCTGGACTGTAGACAATAAATACTGTCATTATAAGGCTAAGGTTTTTTTTTAAGTTTTGGAAAACTGCCACTGCAGCTTTTGAGCCAAAGCTAGAAGTGTATTCAAAAGGAATAGGACATATAAAGGAAGGACTTACACTTCTCCTCCCTTATGGATCCACTTCTGACTTTGGCTCAAAAACTGCAGTGGCAGTTTTCCAAAAACTGGCAAAAAACAAGTGGAAACTTAGCCCAATGGTGGAAATATAAATTGGTTTACAGTAAATAAGCCAGTAGTTTTACTGAACAAAACCAACTGATTCCTAAAGATGGAAATACACACTTATGCCCATGCTCATCCTTACATTTCTTAACCCCTTAAGGACTCAGCCAATTTTGGCCTTAAGGACTCAGACAATAAAATTTTTACGTTTTCATTTTTTCCTCCTCGCCTTCTAAAAATCATAACTCTTTTATATTTTCATCCACAGACTAGTATGAGGGCTCGTTTTTTGCGCGACCAGTTGTCCTTTGTAAAGACATAACTCATTATATCATAAAATGTATGGTGCAACCAAAAAACACTATTTTTGTGGGGAAATTAAAACGAAAAACACAATTTTGCTAATTTTGGAAGGTTTCGTTTTCACGCCGTACAATTTATGGTAAAAATGACGTGTGTTCTTTATTCTGAGGGTCAATACGATTAAAATGATACCCATTATTACATACTTTTCTATTATTGCAAACTTTTTAACCAAATTAGTACGTTTATAATCCCTTTAATTTGATGACCTCTAACTTTTTTATTTTTCCGTATAAGCGGCGGTATGGGGGCTCATTTTTTTTGCCATGATCTGTACTTTTTTTTGATACCACATTTGCATATAAAAAACTTTTAATAATTTTTTTAAATTTTTTTTTTAATAAAATGTATTAAAAAAGTAGGAATTTTGGACTTTTTTTTTTCGTTCACGCCGTTCACCGTACGGGATCCTTAACATTTTATTTTAATAGTTCGGACATTTACGCACGCGGCAATATCAAATATGTCTATAAAAAAAATTACGCTTTTTGGGGGTAAAATAGGAAAAAACGGACGTTTTACTTTTTTATTGGGGGAGGGGATTTTTCACCTTTTTTTTTTACTTTTACTTTTAAATTTTTTAACATTTTTTTTTACACTTGAATAGTTCCCATAGGGGACTATTCATAGCAATACCATGATTGCTAATACTGATCTGTTCTATGTATAGGACATAGAACAGATCAGTGTTATCGGCTATCTTCTGCTCTGGTCTGCTCGATCTCAGACCAGAGCAGGAGACGTCGGGAGCCGGACGGAGGCAGGAGAGGGGACCTCAGTGCGGCGTTCTGAATGATCGGATCCCCACAGCAGCTCTGTGGGCGATCCGATCATTCATTCAAATCGCGCACTGCCGCAGATGCGAGGGATCTGTATTGATCCCGGCACCTGAGGGGTTAATGGCGGACGCCCGCAAGATCGCGGACGTCGGCCATTGCCAGCGGGTCCCCCGCTGCAATCAGCAGCCGGGCTCAGCCGCGCATGACACGGGCATCGCTCCGATGCCCACGGTTATGCACAGGACGTAAATGTACGTCCTGGTGCGTTAAGTACCACCGCACCAGGACGTACATTTATGTCCTGCGTCCTTAACCCCTTAAGGACTCAGCCCATTTTGGCCTTAAGGACTCAGACAATTTAATTTTTACGTTTTCATTTTTTCCTCCTCGCCTTCTAAAAATCATAACTCTTTTATATTTTCATCCACAGACTAGTATGAGGGCTTGTTTTTTGCGCGACCAGTTGTCCTTTGTAATGACATAACTCATT
Organism: Hyla sarda; assembly: GCF_029499605.1. Taxonomy (NCBI): domain Eukaryota; kingdom Metazoa; phylum Chordata; class Amphibia; order Anura; family Hylidae; genus Hyla; species Hyla sarda. Next base: position 114,746,671 of record NC_079197.1, on the reverse strand, counting down.
ATATCATAAAATGTATGGCGCAACCAAAAAACACTATTTTTGTGGGGAAATTAAAACGAAAAACGCAATTTTGCTAATTTTGGAAGGTTTTGTTTTCACGCCGTACAATTTATGGTAAAAGTGACATGTGTTCTTTATTCTGAGGGTCAATCCGATTAAAATGATACCCATTATTATATACTTTTATATTATTGTTGCGCTTAAAAAAAATCACAAACTTTTTAACCACGTTTATAATCCCTTTATTTTGATGACCTCTAACTTTTTTATTTTTCCGTATAAGTGGCGGTATGGGGGCTCATTTTTTGCGCCATGATCTGTACTTTTTTTTATACCACATTTGCATATAAAAAACTTTTAATACATTTTTTATAATTTTTTTTAAATAAAATGTATTAAAAAAGTAGGAATTTTGGACTTTTTTTATTTTTTTTCGTTCACGCCGTTCACCGTACGGGATCATTAACATTTTATTTTAATAGTTCGGACATTTATGCACGCGGCGATACCAAATATGTCTATAAAAAATGTTTTTTACGCTTTTTGGGGGTAAAATAGGAAAAAAGGGACGTTTTACTTTTTTATTGGGGGAGGGGATTTTTCACTTTTTTTTTACTTTTACTTTTACATTTTTTTACATTTTTTTTTACACTTGAATAGTCCCCATAGGGGACTATTCATAGCAATACCATGATTGCTAATACTGATCTGTTCTATGTATAGGACATAGAACAGATCAGTATTATCGGTCATCTCCTGCTCTGGTCTGCTCGATCACAGACCAGAGCAGGAGATGCCGGGAGCCGCACGGAGGAAGGAGAGGGGACCTCCGTGCGGCATTATGAATGATCGGATCCCCGCAGCAGCGCTTCGGGCGATCCGATCGTTCATTTAAATCGCGAACCGCCGCAGATGCCGGGATCTGTATTGATCCCGGCACCTGAGGGGTTAATGGCGGACGCCCGCGAGATCGCGGGCGTCGGCCATTGCCGGCGGGTCCCTGGCTGCGATTAGCAGCCGGGATCAGCCGCGCATGACACGGGCATCGCTCCGATGCCCGCGGTTATGCTTAGGACGTAAATGTACGTCCTGGTGCGTTAAGTACCACCTCACCAGGACGTACATTTACGTCCTGCGTCCTTAAGGGGTTAAGGGGTTAAAGGGGTATTCCAGGAAAAAAATTTTTTTTTTATATATATATCAACTGGCTCCAGAAAGTTAAACAGATTTGTAAATTACTTCTATTAAAAAATCTTAATCCTTTCAGTACTTATGAGCTTCTGAAGTTAAGGTTGTTCTTTTCTGTCTAAGTGCTCTCTGATGACACCTGTCTCGGGAAATGCCCAGTTTAGAACAGGTTTGCTATGGGGATTTGCTTCTAAACTGTGCGTTTCCCGAGACACGTGTCATCAGAAAACACTCACAGAAAAGAAGAACCTTAACTTCAGAAGCTCAAAAGTACTGAAAGGATTAAGATTTTTTAATAGAAGTAATTTACAAATCTGTTTAACTTTCTGGAGCCAGTTGATATATAAAAAAACATTTTTTTTTTCCTTGATAACCCCTTTAATCATGTGCTCTGACTGTTTAATATGCATCACAGCAATGGAATCTGTCCAAATCTTACTTGCAAAACACTATCTAATATTATGCCATTTGAGTCCTGTGGGTACTTAGTTGACATTTTGTTGGTTATTTTTTGGCTTAGAAATCTTGAGAACAGTGCAATAGCAGATGCAGGTAGCCATTCATAAAATAGATACATATTGCTTTTCTGCCAGAATACATATAACTATAGTATATGTCATCCGAATCTATTTAAATCTGCAAACAAATTTTGCTGCAGGGTGCTAACTATATTGTGTATTTAATCTAATGGAAAGTGAAAATTAGAAGGCCATACACTGGAAATTAAATCCAAATGGTAATATATATATATATATATATATATATATATATATATATATATATATATATATATATATATATATGAAACCTACACCTTAAAAAGCCTCCAGAAACAGGTAAGAGGTGTTGAATCAGACTATTATTTTCTGGGTTGAAGTTCAAGACATTTATAAACTCATCTTTTTCTTATACTAAACTTGTTATTTTAAATTGGAAATCTTCTGTTGGGCTCCAGGCATTAATGCTTGGATAAAGGCATAAAGGCTTTGAATAATCCTTGAACAACAAAATTACTGTGAGTAATGGAATTAACAGAATATTCAATATTATACAAAGACATATATGTTTCTGTTTTGTTTTCTTTCTCTCTTAGCATCAATAGATTTTTTTTTTTCTGAATGTCAAAAAGATTGTTTTGCATATATCTAATTTCTTATAGTGTGACCCAAAGGCTACATATTGTTCTGCATCAAATTTAGGCAACTATAACAGCAGCAACAGGCAACATTACATTTAGACATATGATTTTTTTTCTTCCTCCATAACTTTAGGCCTAATTGTCATGTACAGTGGTGTCTCATTTAAATATAGTGGCAATGAATGGGGTAATGGAAGAGAAAATACTCCTGATGACCTTTCTTTTAGTAAGAACATGGATGGCAGTGCAAGTAGGAGTAGAGGCAGCAGTGGCTGTACCAGCCATCCAGCCAATAGTAGCAGGGCACAGTTACAGAGGAAGGTGCTGACATTGTGGAATGGATGACTTACTCTGACTCGCCTCAATCACAGCAGGATGATGTTACCATGATTGACACCATTACTTTGAGGCAGTGTTCGGCACATTACTCTTGTCCTTCCTCCTTAAAGGGGTACCCTAGTGGAACAAAAAAAAAATCTAATCAACTGGTTCCAGAAAGTTAAACAGATTTGTAAATTACATCTATTAAAAAATCTTAACCCTTCCAGTACTTATCAGCTGCTGTATGCTCCAGAGGAAGTTGAGTTGTTATTTTCTGTGCTCTTTGCTGACACCTCTGTCTGTGCCAGGAACTGTCCAGAGTTGGAGCAAATCCCCATAGGAAACCTCTCCTGCTCCAGACAGTTCCTGACATGGACAGACAGGGGTGGACTGACAACACTCGGGGCCCCCGGTCCAAAAAAAGGCAAGGGCCCCTGTTAGGCTCTGAAGCTCATCAATCTTCTGCCACGTCCCTATTCCACCCAAATCCCACACTCAATAAACTAAAATTTATATATGTAAGAAACACTTTAACGTAGGTAAATTTCCATGACCAATAATACTGGTATACAAGGAGCAAATATATACCACCACACAATAACTGAATAATACCGCCATACTGTACTGAATAAAACTACTATACACAGACCAGTATACTATAAAGGATCTGTATACAATATAAGTAATTATATACAGGACCATATTGCGGTAGATATCAGCTGCACACAGGATGTATATACCATATAAGTGATTACAGTTACATTTGGGGCTCACAATTATGTATTTTCTGATCAGCGGCGTCCTCTTTCCTTTTCTTTTCTGTCCGGATCAGACCTCCATGTGGATCTCTTAACATCTGCAGGACAAACATGTCAGACTCTGCATTTTTCCAGTGCCCTCCCCTCCTCTACACAATCTTTCTGTCTATAGGCCAACAAACTGTAATAATGCCCTCCTTAGTGTCCTGCACAGTAAAAGGGCAGGTAGGTAGGTAGCCAGGTAAACAGGTAACTAGGTAGGTAGATTAGGAAGCCAGATATGTAAGGTAGGTAACAAACCAGGCAGGTAGTGGGCTAGCTAGGCAGCAATGTATGAAGGGCAGGTATGTACATAGTTAGGTAGCTGGGTATGTAGGTAGTTAGATAGCCTGGTATGTAGGTAAGTAGTTAGGCATCCAGGTATAAAGTTAGGTAGCCTCCCTTCCCCGTAAGTATAGGCAGCAGAGTTAACCCCCCTCCCTGTAGGTATAGGCAGCAGAGTTAACTCCTCCATCCCTGTAGGTATAGGCAGCAGAGTTAAACCCCCTTCCCTGTAGGTATAGGCAGCAGAGTTAACCCCCCTTCCCTGTAGATATATAGGCAGCAGAGTTAGCCCCCCACCCTTCCCCATAGGTATAGGCAGCAGAGTTAAACCCCCTTTCTCCTTAGGTATAGGCAGCAGAGTCCCCTCCCCCCTTCCCTGTAGATATAGGATGAGTTAAACCCCCATTCCCCATAGGTAAAGGCAGAGTTAAACCCCCTTTTCCACATAGGTATAGACAGAGTCCCCCCGCTTTCCCTATAGGTATAGGCAGAGTTACCCCCCTCCCCCTTTCCCTATAGGTATAGGCAGAGTTACCCCCCTCCCCCTTTCCCCATAAGTATAGGAAGAGTTACCCCCCTTTACCCATAGGTATAGGCAGAGTCCCCCCCTTTCCCCATAGTTATAGGCAGAGTTCAACCCTTTTCACATAGGTATAGGCAGAGTTCCTCCCTTTACCCATAAATATAGGAAGAGTTCCCCCTTTACCCATAGGTATAGGCAGAGTTTCCCCCCTTTCCCCATAGGTGTAGACAGAGTTCCCCCCTTTCCCCATAAGTATAGGCAGAGTTGCCCCCTTACCCATATGTATAGGCAGAGTTCCCCCCTTTACCCATAGGTATAGGCAGAGTTCCCCCCTTAGCCATAGGTATAGGCAGAGTTACCCCCCTTACCCATAGGTATAGGCAGAGTTACCCCCCTTTCCCCATAAGTATAGGCAGCGTTACCCCCCTTTCCCCATAGGTATAGGCAGAGTTCCCCCCATTTCCCCATAGGTATAGACAGTTACCCCCCGTTCCCCATAGGTATAGGCAGAGTTACCCCCTCCCCCTTTACCCATAGGTATAGGCAGAGTCCCCCCTTTCCCCATAAGTATAGTCAGAGTTCCCCCCCTTTCCCCATAGGTATAGGCAGAGTCCCCCCCCCCTTTTCCCCATAAGTATAGGTGGAGTTCCCCTTCCTTTCCCCATAGGAATAGGCAGAGTTCCCCCTTTCTTCATAGGTATAGGCAGAGTTCCCACATAAGTATAGGCAGAGTCCCCCCTCCTTTCCCCGTAAGTATAGGCAGAGTCCCCCCTCCTTTCCCCATAAGTATAGGCAGAGTCCCCCCCTTCCCCATATGTATAGGCAGATTTACCCCCCTCCCCCTTTCCCCATAAGTATAGGCAGAGTTACACCCCCTCTTTCCTTATAGGTATAGGCAGAGTTACCTCCCCCTTTTTCCATATGTATAGGCAGAGTTACCCCCCCACCCCTTTCCCCATAAGTACAGGCAGAGTTTCCCTCCTTTACCCATAGGTATAGACAGAGTCCCCCCTTTCCCCATGAGTATAGGCAGAGTCCCCCCTTTCCCCATAGATATAGGCAGAGTTCCCCCTCCTTTCCACGTTGGTATGGGTAGCGTTCCCCCTTTCCCCATAGGTATAGGCCGAGCCCCCCCATTCCCATTAGGTATAGGCAGATTTACCCCCCCCCCCCTTTCCCCATAAGTATAAGCAAAGTTACCCCCCTCTTTCCTTATAGGTATAGCCAGAGTTCCCCCCTTTCCCCATAGGTATAGGCAGAGTTCCCCCCTTTCCCCATAAGTATAGGCAGAGCCCCCCCTCCTTTCCCCATAAGTATAGGCAGAGTCCCCCCATTCCCCATAGGTATAGGCAGATTTACCCCCCCCCCTTTCCCCATAAGTATAAGCAAAGTTACCCCCTCTTTCCTTATGGGTATAGCCAGAGTTCCCCCCTTTCCCCATAGGTATAGGCAGAGTTCCCCCCCTTTCCACATAGGTATGGGCAGCGTTCCCCCCTTTCCCCATAGGTATAGGCAGAGTTCCCCCCCTTTCCCCATAAGTATAGGCAGAGCCCCCCCTCCTTTTCCCATAAGTATAGTTGCCTGGCTATCCCATAAGTATAGGCAGAGTCCTCCACTCGCCATAGGAACAGGCAGATTTACCCCCCTCCCCCTTTCCCCATAAGTATAGGCAGAGTTCCCCTTCCTTTCCCCATAGGTATAGGCAGAGTCCCCCCTCCCTTTCCCCATAAGTATAGGCAGAGTCCCCCCTCCTTTCCCCATAAGTATAGGCAGAGTCCCCCCACTCGCCATAGGAACAGGCAGATTTACCCCCCTCCCCCTTTCCCCATAAGTATAGGCAGAGTTCCCCTTCCTTTCCCCATAGGTATAGGCAGAGTTACCCCTTTCCCCATATGTATAGACAGAGTTCCCCCCTTTCCCCATAAGTATAGGCAGAGCCCCCTCCTTTCCCCATAAGTATAGGCAGAGTCCCCCATTCCCCATAGATATAGGCAGATTTACCCCCCCATTTCCCCGTAAGTATAAGCAAAGTTACCCCCTCTCTTTCCTTATAGGTATAGCCAGAGTTCCCCCCTTTCCCCATAGGTATAGGCAGAGCCCTCCCCTTTCCCCATAGGTTTAGGCAAAGTTCCCCCCTTTCCCCATAAGTATAGGCAGAGTCTCCCCTCCTTTTCCCATAAGTATAGGCAGAGTCTTCTCACTCGCCATAGGAACAGGCAGATTTACCCCCCCCCCCTTTCCCCATAAGTATAGGCAGAGTTCCCTTTCCTTTCCCCATAGGTATAGGCAGAGTTCCCCCCTTTCCCCATAGGTATAGGCAGAGCCCCCCGTCCTTTCCCCATAAGTATAGGCAGAGTCCCCCCCCCTCCTTTCCCCATAAGTATAGGCAGAGCCCCCCCATTCGCCATAGGTATAGGCAGATTTGACCCCCTCCCCCTTTCCCCATAAGTATGGGCAGAGTTATCCCCCTCTTTCCCCATAGGTATAGGCAGGGCCCCCCCCTTTTCCCCATAGGCAGAGTTACCCCCCTTTCCCCATAGGTATAGGCAGAGTTTCCCCCCTCCCCCTTTCCTCATAAGTATAGGCAGAGTACACCCCCCTTTACCCATAGGTAGAGGCAGAGTCCCCCCCTTTCCCCATAGGTATAGACAGAGTTCACCCCCTTTCCATATAGGTAAATGCATAGTTCCCCCCCTTTCCCCATAGGTATAGGCAGAGCCCCACCCCTTTCCCCATAGGTATAGGCAGAGTTCCCCCCTTTCCCCATAAGTATAGGCAGAGTCCCCCCTCCTTTCCCCATAAGTATAGGCAGAGTTACCCCCCTCTTTCCTTATAGGTATAGCCAGAGTTCCCCCCCTTTCCCCATAGGTATAGGCAGCCCCCCCCCTTTCCCCATAAGTATAGGCAGAGTTCCCCTTCCTTTCCCCATAGGTATAGGCAGAGTTCCCCCCTTACCCATAGGTATAGGCAGAGTTACTCCCCTTACCCATAGATATAGGCAGAGTTACCCCCATTTCCCCATAAGTATAGGCAGCGTTACCCCCTTTCCCCATAGGTATAGGCAGAGTTCCCCCCATTTCCCCATAGGTATAGGCAGAGTTACCCCCTCCCCCTTTCCCCATAAGTGTAGGCAGAGTTACCCCCCCCTTTACCCACAGGTATAGGCAGAGTCCCCCCCTTTCCCCATAAGTATAGCCAGAGTTACCCCCCTTTCCCCATAGGTATAGGCAGAGTCCCCCCCTTTTCCCCATAAGTATAGGCGGAGTTCCCCTTCCTTTCCCCATAGGAATAGGCAGATTCCCCCCCTATTCTCCATAGGTATAGGCAGAGTTCCCCCATAAGTATAGGCAGAGTCCCCCCTCCTTTCCCCGTAAGTTTAAGCAGAGTCCTCCTTTCCCTATATGTATAGGCAGATTTACCCCCCTCCCCCTTTCCCCATAAGTATAGGCAGAGTTACACCCCCTCTTTCCTTATAGGTATAGGCAGAGTTACCTCCCCCTTTTCCCATATGTATAGGCAGAGTTACCCCCCTTACCCCTCTCCCCATAAGTACAGGCAGAGTCCCCCCTTTACCCACAGGTATAGGCAGAGTCCCCCCTTTCCCCATAAGTATAGACAGAGTTACCCCCCTTTCCCCATAGGTATAGGCAGAGTCCCCCCTTTTCCCCATAAGTATAGGCTGAGTTCCCCTTCCTTTCCCCATAGGAATAGGCAGATTCCCCCCCTATTCTCCATAGGTATAGGCAGAGTTCCCCCATAAGTATAGGCAGAGTCCCCCCTCCTTTCCCCGTAAGTTTAAGCAGAGTCCCCCTTTCCCTATATGTATAGGCAGATTTACCCCCCTCCCCCTTTCCCCATAAGTATAGGCAGAGTTACACCCCCTCTTTCCTTATAGGTATAGGCAGAGTTACCTCCCCCTTTTCCCATATGTATAGGCAGAGTTACCCCCCTTACCCCTCTCCCCATAAGTACAGGCAGAGTTTCCCTCCTTTACCCATAGGTATAGGCAGAGTCCCCCCCTTTCCCCAAGAGTATAGGCAGAGTCCCCCCTTTCCCCATAGGTATAGGCAGAGTTCCCCCCCCTTTCCACATAGGTATGGGCAGCGTTCCCCCCTTTCCCCATAGGTATAGGCAGATTTACCCCCCCTTTCCCATAAGTATAAGCAAAGGTACCCCCCTCTTTCCTTATAGGTATAGCCAGAGTCCCCCCTTTCCCCATAGGTATAGGAAGAGTTCCCCCCTTTCCCCATAAGTATAGGCAGAGTCCCCCCTCCTTTTCCCATAAGTATATGCAGAGTCCCCCCACTCGCCATAGGAACAGGCAGATTTACCCCCCCCCCCCTTTCCCCATAAGTATAGGCAGAGTTCCCCTTCCTTTCCCCATAAGTATAGGCAGAGTCCCCCCATTCCCCATAGGTATTGGCAGATTTACTCCCCCTTTCCCCATAAGTATAAGCAAAGTTACCCCCCTTTTTCCTTATAGGTATAGCCAGAGTTCCCCCTTTCCCCATAGGTATAAGCAGAGTTCCCCCCTTTCCACATAGGTATGGGCAGCGTTCCCCCCTTTCCCCATATGTATAGGCAGAGTTACCCCCTTTCCCCATAAGTATAGGCAGAGTCCCCCTCCTTTTCTCATAAGTACAGTTGCCTGGCTATCCCATAAGTATAGGCAGAGTCCCCCCACTCACCATAGGAACAGGCAGATTTACCCCCCTCCCCCTTTCCCATAAGTATAGGCAGAGTTCCCCTTCCTTTCCCCATAGGTATAGGCAGAGTTCCCCCTTTCCCCATAGGTATAGGCAGAGTCCCCCCCCCTTTCCCCAAGAGTATAGGCAGAGCCCCCTCCTTTCCCCATAAGTATAGACAGAGTCCCCCCATTCCCCATAGGTATAGGCAGATTTACCCCCTCTTTCCCCGTAAGTATAAGCAAAGTTACCCCCCTCTTTACTTATAGGTATAGCCAGAGTTCCCCCCCTTTCCCCATAGGTATAGGCAGAGTCCCCCCCTTTCCCCATAGGTATAGGCAGAGTTCCCCCATTTCCCCATAAGTATAGGCAGAGTCCCCCTCCTTTTCCCATAAGTATAGGCAGAGTCCCCCCCTCGCCACAGGAACAGGCAGATTTACCCCCCCCCTTTCCCCATAAGTATAGGCAGAGTTTCCCTTCCTTTCCCCATGGGTATAGGCAGAGTTCCCCCCTTTCCCCATAGGTATAGGCAGAGCCCCCCCTCCTTTCCCCATAAGTATAGGCAGAGTCCCCCCCTCCTTTCCCCATAAGTATAGGCAGAGTCCCCCCACTCACCATAGGTATAGGCAGATTTGACCCCCTCCCCCTTTCCCCATAAGTATAGGCAGAGTTACCCCCCCCCCTCTTTCCCCAAAGGTATAGGCAGGGTCCCCCCCTTTCCCCATAGGTATAGGCAGAGTTTCCCCCCTCCCGCTTTCCCCATAGATATAGGCAGAGTTACCCCCCCCTTCTTTCCTTATAGGTATAGCCATAGTTCCCCCCTTTCCCCATAGGTATAGGCAGACCCTCCCCCCTTTCCCCATAAGTATAGGCAGAGTTCCCCTTCCTTTCCCCATAGGTATAGGCAGAGTTCCCCCCTTTCCCCATAAATATAGGCAGAGTTCCCCCTTTATCCATAAATATAGGCAGAGTCCCCCCCTTTACTCATAGGTATAGGCAGAGTTCCCCCCTTTCCCCATAGGTGTAGACAGAGTTCCCCCCTTACCCATATGTATAGGCAGAGTTTCCCCCTTTACCCATAGGTATAGGTAGAGTTCCCCCCTTACCCATAGGTATAGGCAGAGTTACCCCCCTTACCCATAGGTATAGGCAGAATTACCTCCATTTCCCCATAAGTATAGGCAGCGTTACCCCCCTTTCCCCATAGGTATAGGCAGAGTTCCCCCCATTTCCCCATAGGTATAGGCAGAGTTACCCCCTCCCCCTTTCCCCATAAGTGTAGGCAGAGTTACCCCCCCCCTTTACCCACAGGTATAGGCAGAGTCCCCCCCTTTCCCCATAAGTATAGCCAGAGTTACCCCCCTTTCCCCATAGGTATAGGCAGAGTCCCCCCCCTTTTCCCCATAAGTATAGGCGGAGTTCCCCTTCCTTTCCCCATAGGAATAGGCAGATTCCCCCCCTATTCTCCATAGGTATAGGCAGAGTTCCCCCATAAGTATAGGCAGAGTCCCCCCTCCTTTCCCCGTAAGTATAGGCAGAGTCCCCCCTCCTTTCCCCGTAAGTTTAAGCAGAGTCCCCCCTTCCCTATATGTATAGGCAGATTTACCCCCCTCCCCCTTTCCCCATAAGTATAGGCAGAGTTACACCCCCTCTTTCCTTATAGGTATAGGCAGAGTTACCTCCACCTTTTCCCATATGTATAGGCGGAGTTACCCCCCTTACCCCTCTCCCCATAAGTACAGGCAGAGTTTCCCTCCTATACCCATAGGTATAGGCAGAGTCCCCCCTTTCCCCATGAGTATAGGCAGAGTCCCCCCTTTCCCCATAGGTATAGGCAGAGTTCCCCCCTTTCCACATAGGTATGGGCAGCGTTCCCCCTTTCCCCATAGGTATAGGCAGATTTACCCCCCCCTTTTCCCATAAGTATAAGCAAAGGTACCCCCCTCTTTCCTTATAGGTATAGCCAGAGTCCCCCCTTTCCCCATATGTATAGAAAGAGTTCCCCCCTTTCCCCATAAGAGTCCCCCCACTTGCCATAGGAACAGGCAGATTTACCCCCCTTTCCCCATAAGTATAGGCAGAGTTCCCCTTCCTTTCCCCATAGGTATAGGCAGAGTTCCCCCTTTCCCCATAAGTATAGGCAGAGCCCCCCTCCTTTCCCCATAAGTATAGGCAGAGTCCCCCCATTCCCCATATGTATTGGCAGATTTACCCCCCCTTTCCCCATAAGTATAAGCAAAGTTACCCCCCTTTTTCCTTATATGTATAGCCAGAGTTCCCCCTTTCCCCATAGGTATAAGCAGAGTTCCCCCCTTTCCACATAGGCAGAGTTTCCCCCCTCCCCCTTTCCCCATAAGTATAGGCAGAGTACACCCCCCTTTCCCCATATGTATAGGCAGAGTCCCCCCCTTTCCCCATAGGTATAGACAGAGTTCACCCCCTTTCCATATAGGTATAGGCAGAGTTCCCCCTCCTTTCCCCATAAGTATAGGCAGAGTCCCGCCTTCCCCATAGGTATAGGCAGATTTACCCCCTCCCCCTTTCCCCATAGGTATAGCCAGAGTCCCCCCATTTTCCATTAAGTATAGGCAGAGTTCCCCTTCCTTTCCCCATAGGTATAGGCAGAGTTTCCTCCCCCACTTTCCCCATAAGTATAGGTAGAATTACCCCCCCCCCCTCTTCCCCATAGGTATAGGCAGGGTTAAAAAATACAAGATAATTATGCACACCTGATATCCCACGCAGCAATCTCCTCAGCAGCAGGGGCCCACAGTACAGGCGTCGATGAATGAAGTCCTTGGAGCCTGTACTGCGTGCTGCGGTACGGCGGAGGTCACGTCTCCGCTGTGTAAGCTGCAGATGCGGCTCAGACAGAGGGGATGCCTTCTCCTGTATGTGCTTGTTTCGCTCATACCGGAGAAGGCAGTGCTGTCTGCTGGGGATCTGGGACGAGTGTCCCGGATCCTCAGTAGCGGCGGCGGGCCCTTAACCCGGCCAGGCCCTCGGACAACGTCCGATCAGACTGGCCGGTCAGTCTGCCCCTGTGGACAGAGGTGTCAGCAGAGAGCACTGTAATCAGACTGAAAAGAACAACCCAACTTCCTGTGGAGCATACAGCAACTGATAAGTACTGGAAGGAGTGAGATATTTAAATAGAAGTAATTTGCAAATCTGCTTAATCTGTGACACCAGTTTGAAAAAATTTGAAAACATTTTGAAAATAAAATAATAATTTCCACCGGAGTACCCCTTTAGCAGTTATTTTTTGGCCCAGTAGAAGAATTTTATTATTTTTTTATTTTTTTTTGTAATTTATGTCTTCACTAATATTTAGCAGGACACAGGACAGCATGCCGAGTGCTAAGAAAGCTATTTCAGATAGTGTTTCTATTGATAAACTAAAACTGTTTAAACTACGATGAGAAGAAGGGTCCGAAGGAGATAGGGACAAGACTGAAATGCATATTTGTGTTAGTAGTGGTAGTAATGGGACTTGTAGCCATGGTGGTGGGGTTGGTAGTAGGGGCATTGGTAGCCACAGTGGCAGTAAAGGTGGAAATCAGAATGGAGGGAGGGGAGCCCATGGACATCAAAAAATTTAACAGGTCTGATGATTGATTTGAAAGTCCTGTGATTGCCCTATAATTTCCCACAAAAAGTTGAACATAATAATGGACTATTGTCAAAGGCGGAGTTCATGGGGGAAATTTATCAAAACTTGTGCAGAGGAAAAGTTGACCAGTTGCCAATAGCAAACAACCACATTGCTTCTTATATTTTTCAGAGACTTTTTTAAAAATTCAAGAAGCTATCTGATTGGTTGCTATGGGCATCTGGTCAGCTTTTCCTCTGTACAGGTTTTGATAAATCTTCCCCTATGTTTCTATACAGAACTCTGAGCAGCCAGAACAAATGCAGGGAAACTTTTACTCAGAGTGAATAAAGCATTGCCACAGCATTACTCAGAATGAATAAAGCATTGCCACTTTCCTCCGTGCCACTCAGTGTCTAAAAGCAGGGACAAAACAAATAACAAAATTTCACATTCAAACAATTCCATATTTTTGGAAATTCTTATTACATCTAGTTTGTGCAAATCTACTTGCTCATCTCTAATTCCACCATTCACCAGCATGTATTTTACAACAGAAGCGATAGGGTTTCTGTGGAGGCTATTGTCTTCAGAAGAAGATAGCAAGTTAAGAGGACATACTGAGGATTAATTCACACCTGTTCTGGATTGCTTTATGTGGATATTTATTATACATAACCTATGTTAAAGATGGTTTAATAAAAGCAAAGTAAATAGCCTCTCACTGACAACCCTATTGGAAAATATCTAACATTGATGCAGATTCATCAATGTAGTCAAAATACTCTAACTTTCAGGCAATTGTGTTGTACTACTTATAGAAAGATGGCACATTAAACCCTGTTATTTACATTTTTGCACTTTCGATTTTTCCTCCTCACCTTTTAAAAATCATAACCCTTTCAATTTTACACCTACAGACTCATATGATGTTTTTTTGTTTTTTTTTTCTTTCGCAACACTAATTCTACTTTGTAATGACTTCAGTCATTTTATCCAAAAATCTACGGCAAAAAAAAAAAAAAAATCATTGTGCGACAAAATTGAAAATTTTGGGGGCTTCCGTTTCTACGCAGTGGATTTTTCATTAAAATTGACACCTTCATTTTATTCTGTAGGTCCATACGATTAAAATGATACCCTACTTATATAGGTTTGATTTTTTTCTTAGTTCTGGAAAATGTCATAACTATATGCATGGAAATTAAAACGTTTAAAAATGTAATCTTCTGACCCCTATAACTTTTTTTTATTTTTCAGCATACAGGGATGTATGAGGGCTAATTTTTTGTGCCATGATCTGAAGTTTTTATTGGGATCATTTTTGTTTTGATCAGACTTTTTGATCATTTTTTATTCATTTTTTTTTATGGTAGAAAACATTACCCAAATGTGCTATTTTGGACTTTGGAAATTTTCTTACATGTATGCCATTGACCGTACGGTTTAATTAATGATATACTTTTATAGTTCGGACATGACAATACCACATATGTTTATATTTATATTTTTTTTACAAAGTTTTTTTTTTTTATTGGGAAAAGGGGGGAGATTCAAACTTTTATTAGGGAAGGGGTTAAATCATTTTTATTAATATTGGGGAATATAACATGCAGTACATTGATTGCAGGCACTGATCAATGCTATGCCATAGCATTGCATTGATCAGTGTTATCGGCAGTCAATTGCTCAAGCCTGAATCTCAGGCTTGGAGAAATCAATCGCCAATCGGACGCCGAGGATGATTGGTACACTGATTGGCAGCTGATTGGTACACTGAGATGCTGGGATGTATTTTTTTTACATTTTACAACTTTGATCGCCGCGTCTAAGATCTTTGATCAACTTTGATCGCCAAGATCAGTGATGTCCGGTATTAGTTACGGGTCCTGGCTACCGTTAGCCGCAGGGACCGACCAGATATGACGCATGGTCCCTGCATGATCCCCCATTATATCACGGGAGCGGGCGCTCCCTGCATCCCAAAGAGGTTAATAAAGACTTGGAGCATTGTACGTCTGACTTAATTATTTCTAAATTTTTTCTGTTTTTAAATAAGTTGATATACTTATATTAAAAACAAGTCGACCTTAGGCTGAACAATAAAAATCAAGAGAATGGAGCTAAAATGTAGGTTAACGAAACAAACAAAAGAAAACTATTGTACATTGATGACTACAAGTTTTGACATCATTTTGGCATTATATTATAGTCTTGTATTATAAAGTAATGATCATGAAGTGACTTTTCAGATGGGAAACAGCAGAAAGTACAAATGTTGCTTTCCAGTCCTTTAGAACTCATTTTGCCTTTAGCAATGCACTTGACCTTTTGTAAAATAATTAATAAAGTAACAGAACGCAAAATTTAAGAGCATATAGATGGAAAAATATAATATTCTTTGTACAAGCTCCACTCTTGCGCTTAGCTAGTTCTCATTATTATGGCATTATAAGAAGCATTCAGACATTTCATTGTATCAGCACACCCTAGAATTAAATCATGTACGTAATGTACTGTAGTGTACATTCTACTAGCTTTTATTACATGATACTAAACATATTAAAAGCTCAATATTTTATTATGAATATTGTAAGAGTAAATTATGTAGATATTCTAAAAGTACACTTTGTTTCCTTGCGTTAAATATACAACTATTGGACCATTTGTACTACTAATTCAATCCAGGAAGGCTAAGTTCACATGTGTGCGGCGTCCAACACAGTTTCCCTATAGCGTGCACCGGAGGGAAACTGATGCTAGAACTGATCCCATTTATTTGAATGGGACAGTTCACAATCATCCAGCATCTCAATTTTGACGCCAGATGGTTGTACATGCCGGAGGGCACCGGACAGGGAAACCCAGCTTGCTGCCCTCCCCTGTCCGTTGCCCAGAAACAATGGACGCTGGATGTGTAATACAACTGATGACAAGTTGGCGTCGAGATTAAGGCTGAGTTCACCTATGCCGGACATATGGGAACCCAGCCAAATTTTTTTGTGAATGAGCAAAAACACACAAAAAAAAAAAGAAAAAAAAAATGTATTTTGGTGACTGGCACATTTCTCACAACAAAGCTGTATTTATCTTAATAAAAAATAACAAAGATAACAAAGGCTTAATACTTATAGATTCAGATAAAGATCCTTAATTCAGAATTCATTGTCTTATACAAAAGAAATAGGTTTTCATAAATGGAATTCTGTTCGCTTTGCATTGGTTGTATGATAGGAGTCCCAGCAACCATTAGCACTTCTTCCCACAGTGTTCATTTTAGTCATTTTACCTGGTTGAGGTCCAGGCTAGGGTATTTTGAGCATTTCGGATCATACAGTTTTGGTTTATTGGCAATTGGGACTTTGCTATTATTTTGGTGTTTTTTTTTTCACGTGTATGCATATATATTTTTTTATTATTCATTGGTACTAGAAATGAGCAAACTTTTGAAAAGTTGGGTTTGCCAGGCTTGCCTAATTTTCGGAAAAAGTTTGGCTCACATTGAACTAGTTATCCACAAACCAGCAATGAAATGAGTCTCAAAACATGTGGCTTACACTGCTTAAGAGCTCTAAAGCCCTGTATAACACTACTAGAAATGTATTCAAGTAGTTTAAAATGGTTTTAAGGTAAGTTAATGTCAAAGTTACAGTGACATGTGATAACCCAGGGTAACTGACAGCTTGCTTAAAAATACACTACACTAGATTTTATATGCTTTTTACTACTAAAATAAAGGTGCACAAAGTATCCCTGGTTTGACAGATGCCTACCAGGGTTAAAATGCACATCAGGGTATCAGAAAATACAATAGATTTTTCCAAGCCTTCCAAAAATTATCAATTTTAAAAGTAGCAATGGGTTTGGAGTCTGGCAAGTGAAAACACCATCGATTTTTCCAAATGTTCCACAAATTATCCCTTTTGGGAATGGAAACTGGATTTGTGTGATAAAATAGGGAACGCAAAATAGCCTTTAAATGAAAAGCCCCAATATAAATTTTTTTGGTTATCATGGGCTGTGTATGTGCAGCTGTGGCTGGTAGTAGGGGTAGCAGTAAGAGTAGCAAACTGGTGGGATATGTAGTATCCAGCATACAGTAGGATGTGGCAGACAGTGGGAGAAGAAGGTGACAGAATACAGCAGGAGTTAGTGGACTGGTAGAATTTTAAGTATCCAGCGTAGAGAAGGAGTTGGTGGACTGGTTGGAGTTGTAGTAGGTATGGTACAGCAATAGGTGGCAGACTGATTGGATTTGTAGTAGGCAACAGACATGGGGTGGTGAACTGATGAGAGTTGTAGTAACCAGCAGACAGCAGGGCTGGTGCTAGTACTGTCTAATCATGCTTTATTAATTTTACAAAATGTTAGTTTGTCCACGTTGTTGGCAGATAATCTTGTTCGCTTAAGGGTGACTCTGCCTGCCAAACTGAACTCTCTCTATGAAGCTCTCTGATGCTACAATGGAGAGTGGATAAAGTATCCCTGCTGGAGTTAAAATGCATGAAAAAGCTTTGAAAGATACAATGGCTTTTTCGAACGGTTGCAAGAGAGTTGGTGGCGTTGTCTCAAAATTTGCACGCCAGTCTCACACAGTAGTATTAGAGCCTTCTTTACACCACACAAGCTGGAAGCAGAGAGGGATGATCAATGTCATGTGTACTGTGAAAAAAAAAAAGAATATTCGTAATTGCGAATATATAGTGCTATATTCGCGAATATTTGCAAATTCACGAATATGCGATATTTGCGAATAAAATTCGCATTGCGAATATTCGCGAGCAACACTAGTTGTCAACAGCTAATAAGTACTGGAAGGATTAAGATTTTTTAATAGAAGTCATTTACAAATCTGTTTAACTTTCTGGCACCAGTTGATTTAAAAAAAAAAGTTTTCCACCAAAGTACCCCTTTAACCCCTTAAGGACCAGGCCATTTTACACCTTAGGACCAGAGCGTTTTTTGAACATCTGACCACTGTCACTTTAAGCATTAATAACTCTAAGACGCTTTTACCTATCATTCTGATTCCAAGATTGTTTTTTCGTGACATATTCTACTTTATGTTATTGGTAAAATTTTGTCGATACTTGCATCGTTTCTTAGTGAAAAATTCCAAAATTTGATGAAAAAATTGAAAATTTTGCATTTTTCTAACTTTGAAGCTCTCTGCTTGTAAGGAAAATGGATATTCCAAATAATTATTTTTTTTATTCACATATACAATATGTCCACTTTATATTTGCATCATAAAATTTACGATTTTTTACTTTTGGAAGACACCAGAGGGCTTCAAAGTTCAGCAGCAATTTTCCAATTTTTCACAACATTTCCAAAATCACAATTTTTCAGGGACCAGTTCAGGTTTGAAGTGGATTTGAAGGGTCTTCATATTAGAAATACCCCATAAATGACCCAATTATAAAAACTGCACCCCCCAAAGTATTCAAAATGACATTCAGTCAGCGTTTTAACCCTTTAGGTGTTTCACAGGAATAGCAGCAAAGTGAAGGAGAAAATTCACAATCTTCATTTTTTACACTTGCATGTTCTTGTAGACCCAATTTTTGAATTTTTACAAGGGGTAAAAGGAGAAAATGTATACTTATATTTGTAGCCCAATTTCTCTCGAGTAAGCACATACCTCATATGTCTATGTAAAGTGTTCGGCGGGCACAGTAGAGGGCTCAGAAGCGAAGGAGCGACGAGGGGATTTTGGAGAGTACGTTTTTCTGAAATGGTTTTTGGGGGGCATGTTGCATTTAGGAAGCCCCTATGGTGCCAGAACAGGAACAAATACCCACATGGCATACCATTTTGGAAACTAGACCCCTTGAGGAACGTAACAAGGAATAAAGTGAGCCTTAATACCCCACAGGTGTTTCACGACTTTTGCATATGTAAAAAAATGTTTTAAAAATGTCACTAAAATGTGTGTTTCCACCCAAATTTCACATGTATGCAAGGGTTAATAGCAGAAAATACCCCCCAAAATTTGTAACCCCATCTCTTCTGAGTATGGGGGTACCCCATAAGTTGACCTGAAGTGTACTACGGACGAACTACAATGCTCAGAAGAGAAGGAGTCATATTTGGCTTTTTGAGAGCAAATTTTGCTCGGGGGCATGTCGCATTTAGGAAGCCCCTATGGTGCCAGGACAGCAAAAAATACCCACATGGCATACCATTTTGGAAACTAGACCCCTTGAGGAACGTAACAAGAAATAAAGTGAGCCTTAATACCCCACAGGGGTTTCACGCCTTTTGCATACGTAAAAAAAAAAAAAAAAAATTTCACTAAAATGTGTGTTTCCCCCCCAAATTTCACATTTTTGCAAGGGTTAATAGCAGAAAATACCCCCCAAAATTTGTAACCCCATCTCTTCTGAGTATGAAGGTACCCCATAAATTGACCTGAAGTGCACTACGGGCGAACTACAATGCTCATAAGAGAGGGAGTCATATTTGGCTTTTTGAGAGCAAATTTTGCTCGGGGGGCATGTCGCATTTAGGAAGCCCCTATGGTGCCAGGAAAGCAAAATAACCCCCACATGGCATACCATTTTGGAAACTAAACCCCTTGAGGAACGTAACAAGGGGTACAGTGAGCATTTACCCCCCACTGGTGTCTGTCAGATCTTTGGAACAGTGGGCTGTACAAAATTTTTAATTTGCGCAGCCCACTGTTCCAAAGATCTGTCAGACACCAGTGGGGTGTAAATTCTCACTGCACCCCTCATTACATTCCGTGAGGGGTGTAGTTTCCGAAATGGGGTCACATGTGAGGTTTTTTTTTTTTTGCGTTTGTCAAAACCGCTGTAACAATCAGCCAGCCCTGTGCAAATCGCCTCAAATGTACATGGTGCACTCTCCCTTCTGGGCCTTGTTGTGCGCCCCAAGAGCACTTTGCGCCCACATATGGGGTATCTCCGTAGTCGGGAGAAATTGCATTACAAATTTTGGGGGGTGTTTTTCCCTTTTACCTCTTGTCAAAATGAAAAGTATGGGGCAACACCAGCATGTTAGTGTAAAAAATTTTTTTTTTTACACTAACATGCTGGTGTAGACCCCAACTTCACCTTTTCATGAGGGGTGAAAGGAGAAAAAGCCCCCCAAAATTTGTTAAGAAATTTCTCCCGAGTACGGCGATACCCCATATGTGACCCTAAACTGTTGCCTTGAAATACGACAGGGCTCCAAAGTGAGAGCGCCATGCGCATTTGAGGCCTAAATTAGGGACTTGCATAGGGGTGGACATTGGGGTATTCTACGCCAGTGATTCCCAAACAGGGTGCCTCCAGCTGTTGCAAAACTCCCAGCATGCCTGGACAGTCAACGGCTGTCCGGCAATACTGGGAGTTGTTGTTTTGCAACAGCTGGAGGCTCCATTTTGGAAACAGTGGCGTACCAGACGTTTTTCATTTTTATTGGGGAGGGGGGCTGTGTAGGGGGTATGTGTATATGTAGTGTTTTTTACTTTCTATTTTATTTTGTGGTAGTGTAGTGTTTTTAGGGTACAGTCACATGGGCGGGGGATTACAGCGAGTTTGAGCTGCCGCGCAAAATTTGCTGCATCGCAAACTTGCAGCCTGATACTCACTGTAAGCCCCCTGCCCATGTGAATGTACCCTGTACATTCACAGTGGGGGGGGGGGGGGGGGTGGGGGACCTCCAGCTGTTGCAAAACTACAACTCCCAGCATGCACAGTCCATCAGTGCATGCTGGTAGTTATAGTTTTGCAACAGCTGGAGGCACACGGGTTGGGAAACACTGAGTTAGGAAACAGACAATGTTTCCCAACCAGTGTGCCTCCTGTTGTTGCAAAACCACAACTCCCAGCATTCTCAGGCATGCTGGGAGTAGTAGTTCGGCAACATCTTTAGAGCTAGATGTTGCCGAACTACAACTCCCAGCATGCTTGGAGTTGTAGTTTTGCAACATCTGGAGGACTACAGTTTGCAGACCACTAATACAGTGGTTCCCAATCTGTGCCCTTCCAGATGTTGCAAAACTACAACTCGCAGTATGCCAAAACTGTCCAGGCATGCTGGGAGTTGTAGTTCTGCAACATCTGAAGGGCCAGATGTTACAGAACTACAAATCCCAGCATGCCTGGACAGTAAGGGCATGCTGAGGATGTGTAGTTTTGCAACATCTGGAAGGGCACAGTGGTCTCCAAACTGTGGACCTCCAGATGTTGCAAAACTGCAACTCCCAGCATGCCCAGACGCCAAGGGCTGTCTGGGCATGCTGGGAGTTGTAGTTTACAGGGTCCCTTTACAGCAATGCATGTCGCTTTACGGCGACGTGCATTGCTGTAAAGGGCCCGACCGCGGCTGAAGATCTACTCACCTGTCTCCGCCGCCGCCATCTTCATCGTCTGGATCCGGGTCTTCAGGGACGAGGTAAGTGCCGGGGCCGGTCCCCCGTCCCCCGCCGCGTCCTCCGGTCTTCCTCCCGTCCTCTCCGGACTTCAAGGGGCCGGGCAGGACGGGTTTGCCAGGCTTGCCTAATTTTCGGAAAAAGTTTGGCTCACATTGAACTAGTTATCCACAAACCAGCAATGAAATGAGTCTCAAAACATGTGGCTTACACTGCTTAAGAGCTCTAAAGCCCTGTATAACACTACTAGAAATGTATTCAAGTAGTTTAAAATGGTTTTAAGGTAAGTTAATGTCAAAGTTACAGTGACATGTGATAACCCAGGGTAACTGACAGCTTGCTTAAAAATACACTACACTAGATTTTATATGCTTTTTACTACTAAAATAAAGGTGCACAAAGTATCCCTGGTTTGACAGATGCCTACCAGGGTTAAAATGCACATCAGGGTATCAGAAAATACAATAGATTTTTCCAAGCCTTCCAAAAATTATCAATTTTAAAAGTAGCAATGGGTTTGGAGTCTGGCAAGTGAAAACACCATCGATTTTTCCAAATGTTCCACAAATTATCCCTTTTGGGAATGGAAACTGGATTTGTGTGATAAAATAGGGAACGCAAAATAGCCTTTAAATGAAAAGCCCCAATATAAATTTTTTTGGTTATCATGGGCTGTGTATGTGCAGCTGTGGCTGGTAGTAGGGGTAGCAGTAAGAGTAGCAAACTGGTGGGATATGTAGTATCCAGCATACAGTAGGATGTGGCAGACAGTGGGAGAAGAAGGTGACAGAATACAGCAGGAGTTAGTGGACTGGTAGAATTTTAAGTATCCAGCGTAGAGAAGGAGTTGGTGGACTGGTTGGAGTTGTAGTAGGTATGGTACAGCAATAGGTGGCAGACTGATTGGATTTGTAGTAGGCAACAGACATGGGGTGGTGAACTGATGAGAGTTGTAGTAACCAGCAGACAGCAGGGCTGGTGCTAGTACTGTCTAATCATGCTTTATTAATTTTACAAAATGTTAGTTTGTCCACGTTGTTGGCAGATAATCTTGTTCGCTTAAGGGTGACTCTGCCTGCCAAACTGAACTCTCTCTATGAAGCTCTCTGATGCTACAATGGAGAGTGGATAAAGTATCCCTGCTGGAGTTAAAATGCATGAAAAAGCTTTGAAAGATACAATGGCTTTTTCGAACGGTTGCAAGAGAGTTGGTGGCGTTGTCTCAAAATTTGCACGCCAGTCTCACACAGTAGTATTAGAGCCTTCTTTACACCACACAAGCTGGAAGCAGAGAGGGATGATCAATGTCATGTGTACTGTGAAAAAAAAAAAGAATATTCGTAATTGCGAATATATAGTGCTATATTCGCGAATATTTGCAAATTCACGAATATGCGATATTTGCGAATAAAATTCGCATTGCGAATATTCGCGAGCAACACTAGTTGTCAACAGCTAATAAGTACTGGAAGGATTAAGATTTTTTAATAGAAGTCATTTACAAATCTGTTTAACTTTCTGGCACCAGTTGATTTAAAAAAAAAAGTTTTCCACCAAAGTACCCCTTTAACCCCTTAAGGACCAGGCCATTTTACACCTTAGGACCAGAGCGTTTTTTGAACATCTGACCACTGTCACTTTAAGCATTAATAACTCTAAGACGCTTTTACCTATCATTCTGATTCCAAGATTGTTTTTTCGTGACATATTCTACTTTATGTTATTGGTAAAATTTTGTCGATACTTGCATCGTTTCTTAGTGAAAAATTCCAAAATTTGATGAAAAAATTGAAAATTTTGCATTTTTCTAACTTTGAAGCTCTCTGCTTGTAAGGAAAATGGATATTCCAAATAATTATTTTTTTTATTCACATATACAATATGTCCACTTTATATTTGCATCATAAAATTTACGATTTTTTACTTTTGGAAGACACCAGAGGGCTTCAAAGTTCAGCAGCAATTTTCCAATTTTTCACAACATTTCCAAAATCACAATTTTTCAGGGACCAGTTCAGGTTTGAAGTGGATTTGAAGGGTCTTCATATTAGAAATACCCCATAAATGACCCAATTATAAAAACTGCACCCCCCAAAGTATTCAAAATGACATTCAGTCAGCGTTTTAACCCTTTAGGTGTTTCACAGGAATAGCAGCAAAGTGAAGGAGAAAATTCACAATCTTCATTTTTTACACTTGCATGTTCTTGTAGACCCAATTTTTGAATTTTTACAAGGGGTAAAAGGAGAAAATGTATACTTATATTTGTAGCCCAATTTCTCTCGAGTAAGCACATACCTCATATGTCTATGTAAAGTGTTCGGCGGGCACAGTAGAGGGCTCAGAAGCGAAGGAGCGACGAGGGGATTTTGGAGAGTACGTTTTTCTGAAATGGTTTTTGGGGGGCATGTTGCATTTAGGAAGCCCCTATGGTGCCAGAACAGGAACAAATACCCACATGGCATACCATTTTGGAAACTAGACCCCTTGAGGAACGTAACAAGGAATAAAGTGAGCCTTAATACCCCACAGGTGTTTCACGACTTTTGCATATGTAAAAAAATGTTTTAAAAATGTCACTAAAATGTGTGTTTCCACCCAAATTTCACATGTATGCAAGGGTTAATAGCAGAAAATACCCCCCAAAATTTGTAACCCCATCTCTTCTGAGTATGGGGGTACCCCATAAGTTGACCTGAAGTGTACTACGGACGAACTACAATGCTCAGAAGAGAAGGAGTCATATTTGGCTTTTTGAGAGCAAATTTTGCTCGGGGGCATGTCGCATTTAGGAAGCCCCTATGGTGCCAGGACAGCAAAAAATACCCACATGGCATACCATTTTGGAAACTAGACCCCTTGAGGAACGTAACAAGAAATAAAGTGAGCCTTAATACCCCACAGGGGTTTCACGCCTTTTGCATACGTAAAAAAAAAAAAAAAAAATTTCACTAAAATGTGTGTTTCCCCCCCAAATTTCACATTTTTGCAAGGGTTAATAGCAGAAAATACCCCCCAAAATTTGTAACCCCATCTCTTCTGAGTATGAAGGTACCCCATAAATTGACCTGAAGTGCACTACGGGCGAACTACAATGCTCATAAGAGAGGGAGTCATATTTGGCTTTTTGAGAGCAAATTTTGCTCGGGGGGCATGTCGCATTTAGGAAGCCCCTATGGTGCCAGGAAAGCAAAATAACCCCCACATGGCATACCATTTTGGAAACTAAACCCCTTGAGGAACGTAACAAGGGGTACAGTGAGCATTTACCCCCCACTGGTGTCTGTCAGATCTTTGGAACAGTGGGCTGTACAAAATTTTTAATTTGCGCAGCCCACTGTTCCAAAGATCTGTCAGACACCAGTGGGGTGTAAATTCTCACTGCACCCCTCATTACATTCCGTGAGGGGTGTAGTTTCCGAAATGGGGTCACATGTGAGGTTTTTTTTTTTTGCGTTTGTCAAAACCGCTGTAACAATCAGCCAGCCCTGTGCAAATCGCCTCAAATGTACATGGTGCACTCTCCCTTCTGGGCCTTGTTGTGCGCCCCAAGAGCACTTTGCGCCCACATATGGGGTATCTCCGTAGTCGGGAGAAATTGCATTACAAATTTTGGGGGGTGTTTTTCCCTTTTACCTCTTGTCAAAATGAAAAGTATGGGGCAACACCAGCATGTTAGTGTAAAAAATTTTTTTTTTTACACTAACATGCTGGTGTAGACCCCAACTTCACCTTTTCATGAGGGGTGAAAGGAGAAAAAGCCCCCCAAAATTTGTTAAGAAATTTCTCCCGAGTACGGCGATACCCCATATGTGACCCTAAACTGTTGCCTTGAAATACGACAGGGCTCCAAAGTGAGAGCGCCATGCGCATTTGAGGCCTAAATTAGGGACTTGCATAGGGGTGGACATTGGGGTATTCTACGCCAGTGATTCCCAAACAGGGTGCCTCCAGCTGTTGCAAAACTCCCAGCATGCCTGGACAGTCAACGGCTGTCCGGCAATACTGGGAGTTGTTGTTTTGCAACAGCTGGAGGCTCCATTTTGGAAACAGTGGCGTACCAGACGTTTTTCATTTTTATTGGGGAGGGGGGCTGTGTAGGGGGTATGTGTATATGTAGTGTTTTTTACTTTCTATTTTATTTTGTGGTAGTGTAGTGTTTTTAGGGTACAGTCACATGGGCGGGGGATTACAGCGAGTTTGAGCTGCCGCGCAAAATTTGCTGCATCGCAAACTTGCAGCCTGATACTCACTGTAAGCCCCCTGCCCATGTGAATGTACCCTGTACATTCACAGTGGGGGGGGGGGGGGGGTGGGGGACCTCCAGCTGTTGCAAAACTACAACTCCCAGCATGCACAGTCCATCAGTGCATGCTGGTAGTTATAGTTTTGCAACAGCTGGAGGCACACGGGTTGGGAAACACTGAGTTAGGAAACAGACAATGTTTCCCAACCAGTGTGCCTCCTGTTGTTGCAAAACCACAACTCCCAGCATTCTCAGGCATGCTGGGAGTAGTAGTTCGGCAACATCTTTAGAGCTAGATGTTGCCGAACTACAACTCCCAGCATGCTTGGAGTTGTAGTTTTGCAACATCTGGAGGACTACAGTTTGCAGACCACTAATACAGTGGTTCCCAATCTGTGCCCTTCCAGATGTTGCAAAACTACAACTCGCAGTATGCCAAAACTGTCCAGGCATGCTGGGAGTTGTAGTTCTGCAACATCTGAAGGGCCAGATGTTACAGAACTACAAATCCCAGCATGCCTGGACAGTAAGGGCATGCTGAGGATGTGTAGTTTTGCAACATCTGGAAGGGCACAGTGGTCTCCAAACTGTGGACCTCCAGATGTTGCAAAACTGCAACTCCCAGCATGCCCAGACGCCAAGGGCTGTCTGGGCATGCTGGGAGTTGTAGTTTACAGGGTCCCTTTACAGCAATGCATGTCGCTTTACGGCGACGTGCATTGCTGTAAAGGGCCCGACCGCGGCTGAAGATCTACTCACCTGTCTCCGCCGCCGCCATCTTCATCGTCTGGATCCGGGTCTTCAGGGACGAGGTAAGTACCGGGGCCGGTCCCCCGTCCCCCGCCGCGTCCTCCGGTCTTCCTCCCGTCCTCTCCGGACTTCAAGGGGCCGGGCAGGACGGGAGGAAGTAACCGCCCCCCCTCCTGCGATTGGTCGGTTAACTAACCGACAGATCGCAGGGGATCGGAGGAGGTGGCAGGCTTGCCACCTCGCTCCTAGGCTCCAGCATGGTCCTGGCTGTCTGTGACAGCCGGGATCATGCGAAATTACCGGGCGGTCGGGTCCCAGAGACCCGATCAGCCCGGTATCGCCGCAGATCGCAAGGGCGATTTCCCTTGCGATTTGCGGCGATCGCCGACATGGGGGGCCTACATGGCCCCCCTCGGCGTTTGCCCTGGATGCCTGCTGAAGGATTTCAGCAGGCATCCAGTTCCGATCTCTGCCCGGCGAGCGGCAGAGACCGGAAAATGCCATGACGTTGTGGAACGTCATTGGTCCTTAAAGCCCAGGGTGCCATGACGTTCCACAACGTCATTGGTCCTTAAGAGGTTAAAGAAGTGTTTTTATTTTTTTCAATAATCTTCAACATTTTAAAGAATAATTACTGCACTGTGCTGCACATCGACAACTGCATGGAGTGCCCCACCCTTTCTGCCACATGATTGTTCAAAACGGGGACTAGTGGTAGCTTGCACTAGTGGTCAACAGGCAATAGTGAACTAGTGGTAACTGTAGCCAACAGGCAGCAGGCATTGATGGACTAGTGATATCTGTAGCCAGGCTTTGTGATGACCCTTTATGTGCTGACGTAGAACTCTAATTTCTTAAGTTGAACCCTGGCTATGTCTTAGTTTCTTTCTGCAGAGGTGGCACTGTGCCAAGTTTTTCTGCATCTGGTAAGGTAGAAAAGCATTTCAATACGGCAGGATATCATAAAGAGATAGGTACACCATCAACCGATAGTGCCCCTCCTCTGGAAGGCTTTTTTTCTCAAGCCTGCAAATTCAGCACCAGTGTCACCATCACCTGCTCCTAAGCTGATCAGACCAACAGGCCTGCTGGCATCCTATTCTTTAAACTCCTCCTTATCATCATCACCACCACTTTTTTAGTATGAACTTCTGATGTCTGATTGTGGTCTCCTTGTGCCCCCTCAGCACATCCACCATGATGGCTTACAGTATCCTTACTAGTGTTGAGCACATATATTCGTAAGGCAAATTTTTATTGCGAATATCGGCACTTTGCGATTTTGCGAATATTTAGAATATAGTGCTATATATTCGTAATTACGAATATTCGTGTATTTTTTTGTGTTTTTTTCACATGCAAATTTTCACATGGGAAAAAAAGTGAATGAACATAAAGAATATGCATATTTCACGAACATGGGATGAATAATCGTCAATATTTTGGCAAAATATTACAAATTCGAATATGGTCCCTGCTGCTCATCACTAATCCCCACCAGGCCTTCCACCACCAGTCACACTAGTGCTATTCTCGACCACTGCTTCCACCTCCACCACTTCTGCAAAACACTTCAAAGGCCGACTGTGACACAACTCACCATTGTAGCTAATGTTATCCTTCTGCTTAGCACGGGGAGAGCAAAGATAGAGATGATGGAACAGACCATCTATGATAGACATTTCCACCACTCATAGATAGGGAATCAACTGACAGCTGGATCCCCATCATATTGTCAGACTTTCCTTCTTCCCCGAAGACCTCAAACGAGTTAACTTAAAACTAACCTTTGACGAACCTATAATTGGGAATTTTGTATAGAAGATGGTGCATAAGCAGGATGGTTACTGGAAAAATTAGTAATGGAAAAAAATAAGAGAAGAGAAGCTGTTATCTGTGAGTTACTAGTTTATACTATACTCCATCTTTATATATAACTCAATGTGTGTGTGTATGTTAGTATGTATGTATGTGTTTATGTTCTAGTATCTTGTCCAAACGGCTTAAGATATTAACATGAAACTTGGCAAACATGTTACTAATATGTCAACAACAAACATAGGATAGGTAATTTAACCCTTACTCACCCCCATTAGCGTCAGGGTTTTTTTTTTTTTTTTTTTTTAAGTCCCACACTGTTCAAGTCTATGGGAAATATATGTTACTGCACTACTTCCAAACAGCTGTAGATATTTCGATAATACTTGGTCCAATGTTATTTATATGTCCACTAAAAAAATATAGGATAGTAAATTTAACCCTTAACTAACCCATTTGTGAGGGTCAGGGTTTTTGTTTAAAGTCCCATGCAAATCTATGGGAAATGTATGTTCCCGCATAACTTCTGTAAGGCTGGAGATATTTCAAAAATACCTGGTACACATATTACTTATATTTCAAATAAAAATATATGATAGTTAAATTAACCCTTAACTACACCCTTCTATAAAAGTCCCATGCAAGTACATGGGACTTCCAGTACCCTACTCCACAAGCTCCTCTCTGCATCTCCTGGTGAATGTGTCAGTCCGGCTTGCAAGCCACACCCCATCTCACAAAGACGCAACAACTCTTTAAGCCCCACCCCTTTAATTATCTACCATTTTTGTGCATTGGTCTGGCTTGCAAATCATGCCCAGTCCCACAAAGCCACATCCTCTTCAATTTTCAGCTTACAATATCTTCATCACAAATCAGTCCCACCTGAGGACAGGATATGAGGATGGGATATGAGGTTGGGATATGAGGACAAGATATAAGATTGGGATATGAGGTCAGGATATAAGGACAGGCTATGAGGACAGGATATGAGGTTGGGATTTGAGGTCAGGCTATGAGGATGGGATTTGAGGTCAGGATATGAGGATGGGATTTGAGGTCAGGATATAAGGTCGAGATATGAGGTTGGGATATGAGGACGGGATATGAGATTGCGATATGAGGATGGGACATAAGGACGGGTTATGAGGATGGGATGTGAGGACGGGATAGGAGGATGGGATATGAAGACTGGATATGAGGACGGCATATGAGGTCAGGATAGGAGGACAGGATATGAGGTTGGGATGTGAGGATGGGATATAAGGTCAGGATAGCAGATCGAGATAGGAGGATGGGGTATGGGGACAAGATATGGGGACGGGATATGACAACTATATATGAGGATAGGATATTAAGTCAAAAGATTTCTCCTTTGTTGATTTTCCTCCCCAACAAGGATTAGGAAGGAAAAACCGGGCACTCAGCTAATTCACTTATACTGTATAATCTATTCACCTATGTAAAATTGCAATAACTGCATATTTAATGTGCAGGATTTGAAGTTACAGATTTCATGCTTCAGACTTCAATGTAAACTGACTGAACACAGCTTCAAATCTGCAGAATCCAATTCTGTACATCAAATATGCACTGGATACTGTACATGTAAATACTCCTTAAGGAGTACAAAATCAATCAAATCAGGATATAAGTAATTCATTTTCTAGGATTAAATGTACTTTTATTTCCTTAGAATGTGATCTTAGTAAATTTTATGCAATTTTCCCTGATCACAAAACAGCTTAATTACCTATCTTCGGTTAAAAATGCAACTTTCATATGCAGAATAACAAATCAAGCATGTTCCAATAATATCAGGGTGAATGTTACAGTTTCATATTTGCACTAGATATAGTGATTGCTGGAGGAAAGGAGATGCTAGTCTGTATAAAGATTACATAATGTTGTTTACAGTATTTAGGTCAAGTCTTCATGTACTGAATCCCTTCAAGTAAAGGGGATGTACTGCACAGAAACAATATTTGGGAGTAATTGAATTGATGAAATACAGTAGTGAATGGTTATTTATTTTGAACTAGAGATGTTTAGTCTTTCTTAACCAACCCACCATTTTAGCAAATACAATACATATCCTTTTAGTGACTGTGACATTTGTGTCTGCCCATTAATCCTCCAATTTATATAATTATACAATTGTGTTGACCTTTTCACCAATATTTAAATCCAGCAGAATTACCCTTGGATATCTTCCCAGCAATGTGCATAAGGTAATGATATTGTGCCTCACTTTACTCAAAAGATACATTCAAGGCAATGTGATACAGACAGAGAGAATATTGTTTAATATGAGTCACTATAGCTCAATTGTATATACACAATGTTATGACAAAGTTGAATAAACTGAAACACAGAAAAGGGTCACTTAACTTGAATGCATAGTTCATAGTCATTATTTTCCAATGTTCTTTGTGTCCTTAGAGCTGAGATTTAGAACATATATTTTTATTTTTAACATTTTTAGTAAATTTTAGATAAGTTTTACATCTCTTAGAAAATACAGTATGCTTTAAAGAGTTTCAAAACAAATAAATGTTACCTCTAGAGGACTCAGGGTACAGGTACACCCTGGGTGCCTGATACTTAGCGCCCCAGGATGTACCTGTATGTTCTGAGTCATGCCACAACTATGAAGCGAGCACAGGAACTGCACTTGTTTCATAGATCACAGGTCCCAGATGCTATCAGCAGCCAGGGACCCGCCTGGAATAGTGGACATCAGATATCAGGCAGATGTTCACCATTAACAACTCAGATGGTGTGATCAATACTGATCACAGCATCTGCGGCAATGCAGCTGTATTGTTGGCTGATCTGAACACCCGCAGGATGGTCAAGGGGACCAGATCAGCCAAGATGGTTGATGGAGGTCTCCTTACCTGCCCCCTGCCATCATCATGTGGTCTTCTTCTCTGGTCTGATTCGAGCAGACCAGAGGCATAGAATGCAGATAACAATGATCAGTACTAAGCATATAAATAGCACTGATCAGTATCTGCAATCTGAAAATTGTAAAATAAAACAGTCCTACAGGAATCTGGGAAGATAAGAAAAGCTGGGTGGGGGATTAAGGCATTTGCAGTGATGATCTCAAGGGTAAGAGTTGCTGCTAGTACAACACTGCCCTGGAGATTGTGCCTCAGAATCTGGAGAATTGCTTGGATAGAGGAGCTGAGGCTGAGGCAGCCCTCTGGAACAAGGAATTGTGTTGGAGTTATCAGTGGACTTAGATGTGAATCCCTGTGAACTGAGGAGCGGATGTGAGGACCGGAGCTCCCAGGAGACTTGAGATACCACTAGATGTGTAGCTGTTATCTGTGGACTGTGGACAATACATTGGAGTGTGGAGTGTTGGACCCGGAGCTGAATCCGGGGATCTGCAGTTTGTTCCTTCCCCGGTGCCCAGTGACTGTGCCCTTCTGTTGCTGATTGTTTGCCCAGACTCCGAATCAACCCCTGATCCTGTGGATTGTGTTTTGTTTTGTGATATCTGCCAATAAACCTGGTGCTGTTCTCCCATCGTTTGCTCTGTTGATTGTGTGGCAATCACTGAGTGGCGAACCCCATCACAACTTGCGACAGCTGTGGGATCAACAGAGCAGCACCATGGAGAACAGCGCAGGGATGGTGTACAGGAACTGGACCACATGCAGCCAACAGGAGAAGGCTCAAGAATTGGGCCTGGACTGCAAAGGAATTTCTAAGGAACAATTTATTACAGCCCTGGAGGATGCCAGCCAGACCACCTCCTCCCAGATATCCCCTAGGTGAACCCCGGAACCTTGTTGTACTAGCAGCAACTCTTACCCCTGAGATCATCACGGCAACTGCCTGAATCCCCCACCCAGCTTTTATTATCTTCCCAGATTCCTGTAGGACTATTTTTTTTTTTACAATTTTCAGATTGTAGATACTGATCGGTGCTATTCATATGCTTAGTACTTATCATTGCTATCTGCTTTTCTTATCTTCCCAGATTCCTGTAGGGTGGAGGGAAGGCACCTGCAGCATCTCCAAGGTATCTTCCCTCAGACCTGAGGTGGTTAACAGAAATAATTTGCATTCCTTTGGTCAGTATACCCCCATCTTCCTGTGTCCATCCAGCCCCCACCCAGACCATATGTGAACAGCAGGAGTAATTTGCACTCCTTTGGTCAGCATCTTCTTGTGTCCATCTTATTTCCAGACCTACCAACCATGACACCCGTATACCAAAAAAGAAAACAAATTCAG
Organism: Hyla sarda; assembly: GCF_029499605.1. Taxonomy (NCBI): domain Eukaryota; kingdom Metazoa; phylum Chordata; class Amphibia; order Anura; family Hylidae; genus Hyla; species Hyla sarda. The sequence continues at coordinate 114,714,691 of NC_079197.1, read as the reverse complement.
TTTAAAAAATTTGAGTTGTTTTTTTTAAGCAGTACAATAATAGAAAAGTATGTAAACATGAGTATCATTTTAGGTGTAGTGACCCACAGAATAAGGAGAACATGTCAGTTTTACCATATAGTGCACTGTGTAAAAATGAAACAAAAAAGTAGCAACATTGAAGGTTTCTTATCAATTTCCCACCATAAATAATATTTGTTTGGTTTTCATTACAATAAACAACTGGTAGTGCAAAAAACAAGCCCTTATATGGATCCATAGTTAAAATAAGAAAAATGTAAACCTAACCTTACAGTGTCTTGCACTGTAACCCCTCAGTTTATAGCTTTTATTTTTACAGAAAAGCTTTAATTGGTTGCTATCGGCAAAGGTTTTTATGCAAGAGATATAGGAAGAGATTTATCAAAACCTGTCCAGAGGAAAAGCTGCTGAGTTTCTCATAGCAACCAATCAGATCGCTTCTTTCAGGCCTCTGAAAAATGAAAGAAATGATCTAATAGGTTGCTATGGGCAACACAGCAAAATTTCTTCTGGACAGGTTTTGATAGATCTCCCCCATAATGGCCCTCATTTACTATTCTAAACCCGACTTGTTTTGTCGGGTTTTCTCTGGCGCATCTTTGTCTGCGACATGTCGCAGACATCGTGCGCCAGTCTGCGACACGATGCAAAAATTTTTCCCGACGGACCCTATGTGGATTCTTCCAAACCCGAAAAAGGGGCGTAACCCGACATTTCTGAGCTTTCCCACGTATTTATAAAGGCTTCCAACCCGAATTTGTTGAATTGTTGTGGATTTTTTCCCGACAACTCAGAGGAGTTGGAAACCAAAACCTACAAAACCCACGTGCGACAAACAGGATGCGACATAATAATAAATACCAGGGGAAAAAAGCAATCGGGTAAGAAAGCAAGATAGACTTACAACCCGATTTTCTAAGTAAATGAGGACCAATGTGTTTATACTGTTACAAAACTACAGGCCCAACTGTCAGATTGGTGGATTAATCTAGTTTATCAAAACCTGTCCAGAAGAAAAGTTGCTGAGTAGCCCATATCAACCAATCAGATTGCTTCTTTTCTTTTTGAAAAGGCCTCTGAAATATGAAAGAAGTGATCTGGTTGGTTGCAAATTTTCCTCTAGACAGGTTTTGATAAATCTATGACTTTTAACTGTGCTACATCTGTATTTTTAAAACTTTTAGGAAAATAACATTTCAAATATGCCATGAATATGAGCTATGAGTCTAAAAATGGCCTCTACACTGTTACAAACCAGAATGTTGTGTATAGAAATTGGTACATTTTATTATAGATTTTCAGCTATGTTCGGGTAATAGTGTTATTGTATCCCTGAAAAAATATTTTTTAAAAAATCAAAAAACTGTGAGTAAATTGCTTTTAAACAATGTGTTACGGTTATGTACAGGATTAAAAAAAAATAAAAAAAAATAAAAACTTTCACAAAATGTAATTCTTGAAAAACCAAGGATCATTCCTATTTATATTACAAAAAGAGAGTGTTTCTATTTTACAAATACATATTTATAGGGGTACTCCAGTGGAAAACATATATATATATATATATATATATATATATATATATATATATATATATATATATATATATATATAGATGCTGACATCTCTGTCCATATCAGGAACTGTCCAGAGCTGGAGAGGTTTTCTATGGGGATTTGCTTGTACTCTGGACAGTTCCTGACATGGACAGAGGTGTCAGCAGAGAGCACTGTGTCAGACAGAAAAGAACTCCAGAAATAAATAAAACTTCCTTTGGAGCATACAACAGCTCATAAGTACTGGCAGGATTAAGACTTTTAAATAGAAGTAATTTACAAATCTGTTTAACTTTCTGGCACCAGTTGATTTGAATATATATATATATATATATATATATATATATATATATATATATTCAAATCAACTGGTGCCAGAAAGTTAAACAGATTTGTAAATTACTTCTATTTAAAAGTCTTAATCCTGCCAGTACTTATGAGCTGTTGTATGCTCCAAAGGAAGTTTTATTTATTTCTGGAGTTCTTTTCTGTCTGACACAGTGCTCTCTGCTGACACCTCTGTCCATGTCAGGAACTGTCCAGAGTACAAGCAAATCCCCATAGAAAACCTCTCCAGCTCTGGACAGTTCCTGATATGGACAGAGATGTCAGCAGAGAGCACTGTGATCAAAATAACTCCAAAAAGGAATACAACTTCATGTGGAGCAAACAGCAGCTGATAAATACTGGAAGGATTAAGATTTTTAAATAGAAGTAATTTACAAATCTGTTTAACTTTCTGGCACTAGTTGATTAGAAAAAAATGTTGTTGTTTTTTCCACTGGAGTACCCCTTTAATAACTATTCTGATCTAATATTGGTAGAGATCAGTGTTGAATACTTATGACCCCTGTTAATGTTTATGACCAATATTTGTGATCTCTACCAATTGTCAAAACAGTCCCCCATTTCCTTCAGTAACATGACCATGTCTGAGAGTCTATAGTTGCAATGGAACAAAGAAAATCTATTGAAAAAATTGTGCCAGCTCACCACTTTGGAGGAATCATTGAAGTTCACATCTGAAATACTGTCTCCTTGAAATGGAAGCCAGGTAAACAGCTCAGGCTGGGTTCACATCACGTTTTTACCAATACGGGACCGCATACGGCTGGGGGGAGCTAAAACCTTGCGCTCCCATATCCCTGCTGTATGCCGCCGTTATGTAATTCATTTCAATGAGCCGACCGGAGTGAAACACTGACTCCGGTCGGCTCATTTTTGCCCCGTATACGATTTTCCACCGGACCTCAAACCGTGGTCGACTGTGGTTTTAGGTCAGGTGGGAAAACCGCAAATGGGGCAAAAATGGGCCGACCGGTTGGCTCATTGAAATCAATTACATACGGGTGGCATATGGCAGCGCAAGGTTTTAGCTCCCTCCAGCCGTATGCGGTCCCGTATTGGTGAAAACATGATGTGAACCCAGTCTCAGCCGTGTCTCAGCGTGGATAGCCCTGAAAGAATTGAAGAAAATGGTTTCTAGCTCCCATCTAAAAAATCCAACTTTATTAGAAAAAATATGAAAACATAGGGTGAATCATGTAAAAAAATGTAATAAAAACTGAAATGTCAGCGTTTCGAGGAATGATCGGTTTCTATTCTATTTTTTATATGATCCACCCTATGTTTTAATACTTTCTCTAATAAAGTTGGATTTTTTATATGAGGGTTGACAAAAATTACTGCATGCATTACCAGGGAATGAGGTCAGGAGCAGAAATTGAGTCCTTTAATGGACAATGGACTATCTGCCCTTACAAGGTCTGGATCCCAAAAAATATCTACAGGGAAATCAATGGGGGATTTCTCCTTTAGTATTTTCAGTTCTAGTTATTGTATGTAACATTTTTAAATGGCAGATCAGATATTATTCTGATCCCTGATGTCTACCACTAAAAATGCTTTTAATAGGCACATAAGCATTAAAAGTAGACCATGGAGCAAGTGGCCTGGTCTAATGAATCATATTGTTTTTTTGTTTGTTTTTTCCTTTTTACATCAGGATGCACTAACTCATTCCTGCATTTGCACAGTTTTGCTACATGACAAATAAACCCATCATCATGATCTTGTGGGAACTGCCCAATGTACCCATTTGATCTCAGCAGAAGATCAGATCTAACACAGCTGAACCCCTGCCACATAGTAGGGATTGAAGTAAACTTTGATTTTGGAAGTTTAATTTCTCCCATGCCACAGTCAATAAGAACTGCAATGTGTAATGTATTTGACAGAGGAAGAATTTTAGCACTCTTTACCTGGATCACCCAGATGCCAGTCTGAAGGTATTATAACTAGTGTTGAGCGGCATAGGCTATATTCAAATTCGCGAATATTCGCAAATATATGGGCAAATATTCGTCATATATTCGCTAAATTCGCATATTCGTAATATTCTCGTTTTATTTTCGCATGTGCAAAAATTCGCGCATGCCAAAATTAGCATATGCAAATTTTCGCATATGTGAAAATTTGCACACCAGTCTCACAGTAGTATTAGAGCCTTCTTTACACCACACAAGCTGGAAGCAGAGAGGGATGATCACTGTGATGTGTACTGTGAAAAAAAAACAAAAAACGAATATTCGTAATTACAAATATATAGTGCTATATTCGCGAATATTTGCGAATTCACGAATATGCGATATTCGCGAATAAAATTTGCATTGCGAATATTTGTGAGCAACACTAGTTATAACAAAGTCCCCCTTTTTCTACATTGGCAACACATAAAAAAAGGGATAAACCCTAGCAGCACCATTCATTTTACTGGCCCAAACAAACAAAAGTCAACAACAATGTCATGAATTTTAGTATTTTAAATAAAAAAAATACTAATTATATTGGCCCACTATGTAAATGCAGTACAACTTGAGTAAAAACCAAAAAAAAAAAAAAAAAAACTATGTTGGAATTGTTTAGATTGGCAAAACATTACCAGAGTTATTCTCTAATATAGTCAGGCATGCAAGATTCAAAAATCAGGCTTGGTCATTCAATGATATCTAAACGTAGTTAGTCCAGTCCTTAATGATCTATTCACATGTACAATATCCTGTGCATATTTAATACGCAGGATTTGAAGCAGTGTTAAGTCATTTGGTTTACATTGAAATCTGCAGCATAAAATCCTGTGCATCAAATTCTGTACATCAAATCTGTGCAGAAAACTGTATGTGTGAATACACTCTAAGGGGTCTGTCACGTATGGGCAGAAAAGGAGTGCACTCTAATCTCGCCCGCTCCCCTATCCCTGCCTACTTACGTACCTGTCCTAAAGACAGGTCCTTAACCATGAAGACAGTCCCTCCCTGAATACGTGAGGGGCGTAATAGTCAAAACAATAAACTACAAAGAACTGACTAGGTCCTGGATCAGTGTGATTACAGACAGACTAACAAAATATAACTAAACACTCACACAATAGTCCAGAGTCAACTAACCGCGTCAAAGCCAGGAGAAGTCAGAAGTACTAAGTCGCTAATATCAGGGAGAAGTCGAGATCAAAGCCAGAGGTCAAAGATGCCGGGTATCCAGGAAAAATAGGGAAAATACGCTAGTTACTGATGCTGATAGACTCTTTCACAGGCTCTGACTGAGAGCCAACTGCTGGGTTAAATAGGCAACCCACAGGTGCTCTCATCAAATGGTCAGCTGACCAGCTAGACAGCTAGGTGTAACCTGGCAATAAAATAAACAAAGAACCTGTCAGAACCTTTTAACCCTATAGGTTCTGACAGTACCCACGCCCTTTTAAAAGGGGCCACTGGACCCTTACACTTGGATTTAGGTTTGTCCGGATGAGAATTGCGGAACCTTTTTATCAAAGTGGAAGCATTGATAGAAGAGGCTGGATCCCACGATCTCTCCTCCGGATCATAACCTTTCCAATGAACCAAATACTGGACAGAATTCTCTACCTTTCGAATATCCAGTATTTTGGAGACCTCATACTCCAGTTCTCCGTCGACCTCAACTGGAGGAGGTGGAACCGGGACCAGAGACTGAGCAGGAAAATAAAGTTTTAACAAAGAGCAGTGGAAAACATTATGAACCTTAAAAGAAGAAGGTTATTTTAATCTGTAACAAACTGGATTAATAACTTCAATTACCTCATAAGGTCCAATAAACCTAGATGCCATTTTTTTAGATGAAACCTTAAGACAAAGATTTTTAGTAGACAACCACACTTTATCACAAACTTTAAATTGAATGCCACAAGTACGTCTCTTGTTGGGAGATCTTTTTTGTAGTTCTTTTTTCAGGTTCTTCTGAACCTGGGCTCATACTGTGCACTGTTCACTGATGGTAGTCTCGACTTCAGGGTTATCACTATCAGTATTAGTACAGGAAGAAAACCGCGGATAAAACCCATAAACACAAAAGAATGGTGACATACTAGTAGAAGATTTTCTTGGTTGTTCAAGTGCATATACAAAAAATGGAGTAAATTACAAAAGGAATTTACCACTTATAAATCTTTATTAAACACTGTAGATTAAACCATAGGAAGGATTCCACCCAGAGGGGGAAGAAACAATAGGTGTCGCTCAGGTTGCCATAAAAATGTCTATGCATAAATACATACTAACATAATAGATTGCTAAAAGCACTGTGAAACAAAGTCCCAGAATAAAATAATGCATATAGTATATAGGATCAGCAGTACAGAGCATAAAGCATACATTACCACAATGTAACAGGAAAGGCAGTCCATCCAGTAGAGCAAAGTATTTATATGACAGTCGTCCAATGAGCAGAGTATATAATTAAATTCCCCCCTCCTCACGTCTTGTTCACATCGTTAATATGTTCACATTTTCTTTCACATGCATTACACTAGTCATAATTAATTCATTTTTTTGTCACACACTAGTCTATGCATTACACTAATTTGTTATTCACTCTATATCCCCTTAAGGACACAGCCCTTTTTTACTTTAAGGACTGAGCCCTTTTTTCGCAATTCTGACCACTGTCGTTTTACGAATTAATAACGCGAAAAAGCTTTTACAGAATATTCTGATTCTGAGATTTTCGTGACATTTTCTACTGTATTTTGGTGGTAAATTTTTGGTGTTACTTGCATCCTTTTTTGGTGAAAAATCCCAAAATGTCATGAAAATTTTGAAAATTTAGCATTTTTCTAACTTTGAAGCTCTCCACTTGTAAGGAAAATGGATATTCCCAATAAATTTTATTTTTATTCACAAATACAATATATCCACTTTATGTTGGCATCATAAAATGGACATATTTTTGCTTTTTGAAAAAATTAGAGGGCTACAAATAGAGCAGCAATTTTCAAAAAATTCATGAAAATTGCTAAATCTGAAGGGACAGATGTTACAGAACTACAACTCCCAGCATGCCTGGGCAGTCCAGGCATGCTGAGAGTTGTAGTTTGGCAACATCTGGAGGGCTACCGTTTGGGCACCACTGTAACAGTGGTCTCCAAACTGTGACCCTCCAGATGTTGCAAAACTACAACTCCCAGCATGCCCAGACAGTCTGGGCATGCTGGGAGTTGCAGTTTGGCCTTCCTAGTGGTTGCCACAGTAAAGATCACTTTACTTTCACTTTAAATCCCCCCCACCGTAGTTTCCCTACCTGAGCCAGGATCCAGTAGTCTCCAGCGAAGATCGAGGTGTCCCCAGGCATCTTCTCCTCCAGATACCGGCCTCCATCTTCAACCCATTGTCCTGCTCTGCCATTGGTCAGAATCAGTTCTGACCAATGACAGGGGATAGGAGGAGATTGCAGCACTGCGACCTCACTCCTAGCCCTCAGGATGATCGGGGCTGTCCCTGACAGCTTCGATCATCGCTATTTTCCGGGTGATCGGGTCACCAGAGACCCGATCAGCCCAGAATAGCAGAAAATCGCATGTCCAAATTGACATGCGATTTTCTGCGATTGACGACACGGGGGGGGGGGGGGTGGTGTCCCCCTGGTCGATGTGCCGGGATGCCTGCTGAATGATTTCAGCAGGAATTTCGGTCCGGTCCCCAACCGGCTAGCGGCGGGGACCGGAATTCCCACGGGCATATGCATATGCCCCACGTGCTTAAGGACTCGGGATGCAGGGCGTATGCATACGCCCGGCGTCCTGAACAGGATGTTCTTATGTATTAGTACGGCATTCCGCACACATCATCTATTTATTGATTATGCACATTGCACTTTATATTTATATTTTTTGTTATTTTGATTCATTCAGCTGTTACCTATATTAATGGTGACACATTCACACTCAGCGATTCACTATCGCACCGCACACAGTCACACCAGCACTTTAACCCTATACCTAAATGCAACACATTCATTCCTGCCAATATTGCAATTCGTCCCTCCCTAACTTGTGATTGACGTTTTATATATGTGTGTGTGGTATGGAGGCCGGCCTCGGGGTGGGCGTGTATTTTACTTGTATTACATGTTTACCGAGCGCACAGCAGTGCGCATGCGCTGGTCCCCCGAGCCCCATGACTTCTCGGGCAGCGTCACATGACCCGGTCAGCTGACCGTTTCTGTGACGCCGCTCCCAGAAGTCGCAGGGGCCAGAGTGATTAAAGCAAGTGCGCCGATGTAGCTGTGCTCTCAGGTGAGGAGGGGGGATTTAATTGTATACTCTGCAAGTTCATTGGATGGCTGTCATATAAATACTCTGCTCTACTGGATGAACACCACCCACCCCTCGACAAAGGCATTTGCCGAAACACCAGCGTTGGTGTGGTGTTGCTCCGGAACCTGTCCTGTTACATTGTGGTAATGTATGCTTTATGCTCTGTACTGCTGATCCTATATACTATATGCATTATTTTATTCTGGGACTTTGTTCCACAGTACTTTCAGCAATCTATGATGTTAGTATGTATTTCTGCATAGACATTTTTATGGCAACCTGAGCGACACCTATTGTTTCTTCACCCTCTGGGTGGAATTCTTCCTATGATTTAATCTACAGTGTTTAATAAAGATTTATAAGTGGTAAATTCCTTTTGTAAATGACTAAATTTTTTGTATATGCATATGCTATTTGGGAGATCACATAGCCTTAGACTTATTGGGTAATATAATAACTGTACTTACATTTAACTATGTACATACATATATATCCCAATATATCTGAAATATTGTTTATTGGTTATTCAAGGCAAACTCAGCAAGAGACAGAAAAGATACCCATTCATCCTGTCTATATGCTGCATAACATCTTAGTTACTGTTCCAAATTTTGATTCAACCTTTCAGTTTGACTGTTAGATTGGGGATGAAAAGCAGATAAAACAGATAACTGAACGCCCAACTGCAACTGTTTACAAAAAGCTTGTCAAAATTTAGAAACAAACTGTACCCCTTGATCAGATACAATGTTTTCTGTAACCCTATGATATCTAACAACATGTCTTAAAAATAAGTCAGCAAGAATTTTGGCCGAAGGGAGATTTTTCAAAGGAATGAGATGACACTTTTTACTAAACCTATCCACCACCCATAGAACAGTTTTTCCCTCAGATGGAGGAAGCTTCTGCAGGATGTGTCCGAGGAGTTTTTGCTCGGACACAAACTTTACAAGAAGCAACAAAAGCTTTCACATCCCTATTGAGGGTATACCACCAAAATATCCTTTGAAGCTATTTCTTTGCACCCCGGATACCAGGATGACCTGCTAACAGGGAACAATGTGACTCCTCGATTATACGGAGGCAAAACTGACTAGGTACAAAGATCTTGCCTTTAGGAGTCTATGGAGGAACTAAGCCTTGATTACTCAAAATCTCAGAAGTAAATCAGCAGACACTGCAGAAATAATTAGACCTTCTGGAAGAATAGTCTCTGGATTAGAGTCTATAGACAGAGAAGCACTGAAACTTCGAGATAAGGCATCAGCCTTGACATTCTTAGTATCCGGTTGGTAAGTAATGAAGTCAAACTGAGTAAAGAACAAGGCCCACTGGACATGACAAGGATTGACACGTTTGGAAGATTCCAGGAAGGTAAAATTTTTATGGTCCGTGATTATAGTGACCCGATGAAATGCCCCTTCAAGAAAATGTCTCCATTCCTCAAAAGCCCACTTGATTGCCAAAAGTTCTCGGTTTCCAACATCATAGTTTTGTTCTGCTGCGGAAAATTTACGAGAAAAGAAGGCACAAGGATGTACAGTGACCCCCCGACCTACGATGGCCCCGACATATGATCAAATCGACATACGATGGCCTCTCAGAGACCATCGCATGTCGATGTCAGCATCGACATATGATGCTTTTTTATGTCGGGGCCATCGCATTAAGTGCTATCCGGCAGCGCAAAATGCTTAAGCTGCTGCCGGATAGCAGCTTAATGTTCCCCGTGTGGTGCGGTAAGTATTACTTACCCCTCCATGATGCTCCGGGGTGCCCTCCGGGTCCAGCGCTGGTCTTCCGGTGTCTTCTTAGCCCTCTCCAATGATGTCAATACGCTGCTGCGCACGTCATCCAATAGGAATGGCGTATGCAGTGGCGTAATGACATCGCTACGCAGGCCCAGTAAGGCCTTGCGGAAGACAGCGGAGGACCGGAGAAGACAGCAGAGGACCGGAGAAGACAGCGGAGGACAGGAGATGACCAGGAGAGCCCAGCGGAGGCCCAGGGTCACCACTGGGAGCGGCGGGGACACCATTGCGAGCGGCGGGGACAGGTGAGTACAGCTTCCTATACTTTACATTGCACGAATCCCTCAACATACGATGGATTCGACAAACGATGGCTCACTTGAGAAACGTTGCCATTGGTGTGCGGGCTCTGGTATGTCCTTCATCTAAGGATATACTGGCGAATGTCTCAATTTTAACATCAGTGTTGAGGGATAGACAATGTCATTGTTTACATCTACCACAGTAGTGCACCTAAATTCCTGTATTGTATATGATCCACATATGAATACCAATCTTGAGAGAAAATTAGAATATAATCAAGATAAACTACTAGGTATTTACCCAAAAATTTTTGAAAAATATCGTTGACCAAGTTCTGAAAGACTGCAGGTGCATTACTGAGACCAAAAGGCATTACCAGATACTCAAAATGGCCCTCAGCGGCATTAAAAGCAGTCTTCCATTCATCACTCTCTTTTATTCTGATCAAGTTGTAAGCCCCTTGATGGTCCAGTTTAGTGAACCAGCATGCCCCCTGTAATTGATTAAACAAGTCTGAAATAAAAGGCAATGGATATTGATTTTTGACTGTGATCTTGTTCAGACCCCGATAATCAATACAAGGCCTAAGCCCTCCGTCCTTCTTTGCTACAAAGAAGAACCCTGGTCCCATGGGAGAAACGGATGGACAAATATGACCCTTTTGTAAACTTGACTGAATATATTCCTTCATAGCTTCCCTTTCAGGACCAGATAAATTATAAATTCGCCCCTTAGGATATTTTGCATCAGGTACAAGTTCAATAGCACAGTCATAATCTCGGTGTGGGGGGCAAAGCAGAGGTGGCCTCCTCAGAAAAATTTTCACAAAAATCAGAAATAAATTTGGGTAGATTACTTTGGATCACACCGAGAGTTACAACAGACATAGTAATGCATTTATTTATACATTCAGACCCCCACTTGATGAGTTCCCCAGGGGGGATCAACAGGATTATATTTCCTTAATAGTGTTGCTCGCGAATATTCGCAATGCGAATTTTATTAGCAAATATCGCATATTCGCGAATTCGCAAATATTCGCGAATATAGCACTACATATTTGTAATTACGAATATTCGTTATTTTTTTTTCTTCACAGTACACATCACAGTGATCATCCCTCTCTGCTTCCAGCTTGTGTGGTGTAAAGAAGGCTCTAATACTACTGGTGCGCGAATTTTCGCATATGCGGAAATTTGCATCTGCTAATTTTCGCATTTGCGAATATTCGCTTATACTAATTTTTGTATATGCAAATTTTTGTATATGCACATTTTCGCATACGCGAATATTCGCATATGCGAAAATAAAACGTGAATATTAGGAATATGCGAATTTAGCGAATATATGACGAATATTCGCCCGTATATTCGCGAAATATCGCAAATTCGAATATCACCTATGCCGCTCAACACTATTCCTTAACCAATGTAATCCCAAAATCACATTTACCAACAAATTTTCCAGAATATAAAATGTAATTTTTTTCAAAATGCAGAAAACCCACCAGTAATCAACTGACACCATCCCCTGACAAGGGTGTATAATCCACTCCAGCAATGGGAATCGGGGTTTCCAACAATTTCAAGGGTAAATTCAAAGACTTAAAGGAATACTCTGGTGTAAAACTTTCTTTTTAAATCAACTTTTTAAATCAACTTTTTAAATCTGCTGATGTCATGACCACGGTGCTCTCTGCTGACATCTCTGTCCATTTTTGGAACTGTCTAGAGCAGCATATGTTTTTTATGGGGATTTTCTCTTCCTCTGGCCAGTTCTTAAAATGAACAGAGGTGTCAGCAGAGAGCACTGTGGTTATGATGTCAGCACAGAGCTCTGTGTTCCAAAAAGAAAATAATTTCCTCTGTAGTATTCAGCAGCTAATAAGTACTGGAAGGATTAAGATTTTTTAATAGAAATAATTGACAAATCTGTATAAATTTCTGGAACCAGTTGACTAAAAAATGACACAACCTTGTGTTGGCTGAAGCATGAGGAGACCATAGAGTGTCTAAATGGCACAGCCTAGAGGTGGTTGAAGCATGAGGAGACCATTGAAATTTAATATTTTGAAATTGAAATTGAAATTGAACTTAAAATTTTTAACTCCCAAGTTTTAGTGTCCCGGGCCCCAGTGTGTGGGTACAAAGGACCAAATTTAACAAGGAGCCACATGTCACATGGCAGCACAATGAAAGAGCCTGGAGGTGGCATCAGTATGAAGAGACCATATGGTGGCTGAATGACTGCCTGGAGTTTGTGGCAGCATGAAGAGACCATATAGTGGCTGAGTGGAACAACCTGGAGTTGGCTGAAGCATGAGGAGACCATATTGTGGCTGAAAGAGACAGCCTGGAGATGGCAGCAGCTGCATCAGGAGTCCTGAAAGTGACCCTAATGCAGAGGAGTTTCTGAAACTGGGGACCAGCACCTTAATTATGTTTTGCAGTATCCATGGCAGCACAATGGGAGAGCCTGGAGGTGGTAGCATCAGCATGAGGACACCATAGAGCAGCACAATGAGAGAGCCTGGAGGTGGCAGCATCAGCATGAGGAGACTATAGAGCAGCACAATTAGAGAGCTTGGAGGTGGCAGCATCAGCATGAAGAGACCATATGGCGGCACAATGACAGAGCTTGGAGGTGGTAGCATCAGCATAAGGAGGCTATAGAGCAGCACAATGAGCGAGCTTGGAGGTGGCAGGATCAGCATGAGGAGACATAGAGCAGCACAATTAGAGAGCTTGGAGGCGGCAGCATCAGCATGAGGAGACCATATGGCGGCACAATGACATATGTTTTCTATGGGGATTTTCTCCTCCTCTGGACAGTTCTTAAAATGGACAGAGGTGTCAGCAGAGAGCACTGTGGTCATGATGTCAGCACAGAGCTCTGTGTTCCAAAAAGAAAATAATTTACTCTGTAGTATTCAGCAGCTAATAAGTACTGGAAGGATTAAGATTTTTTTAATAGAAGTAATTTACAAATCTGTTTAACTTTCTGGAACCAGTTGACTAAAAAAAAAAAAAAAAAAAGTTTTCCACCGGATTACCCCTTTAATAAAATTCAGATCAACAAAATTAGCAGCAGAACCAGAATCAACATAGGCTTTACCAAATATTTTTCTTTTTTTGAAAACATATTTGAACGGGTAACAAGATTTTAGAAGACGATTTCAGAGATACCTGTGTGCCCAAATGACCTCCCCGATTGTCACTTAGGCGCTGGCGTTTGTCGGCTGCTGACATTTGGCGCAACTCTGGACCCAATGTCCCTTCTCTCCACTGGTTGTTTTTCTTCCGAATGGATTCTCTATGTTGGTAGGACAAGGAGAGTGAGGGACAGAAGAAATGGACAGTTCTCGAATTCTCTCCCTGAAACGTCTGTCAAGTCGTACTGCTAGAGTCATGATCTGTTCTAATGAATCAGGTGATTCATAGCTCACCAGGACATCTTTAATAGTATCAGATAAACCAAGTATGAACTGACACCTAAGGTGGCTAAAGCATCTGTAAACCATTTATTGGATGAATAACACAGCCTGGAGGTGGCTGAATCATGAAGAGACCATATAGTGGCTGAATGACACAACCTGGTGTTGGCTGAAGCATGAGGAGACCATAGAGTGTCTAAATGGCACAGCCTGGAGGTGGTTGAAGCATGAGGAGACCATTGAAATTTAATATTTTGAAATTGAAATTGAGGATTTTTAAACTTAAATTTTAACTCCCAAGTTTTAGTGTCCAGGGCCCCAGTGTGTGGGTACAAAGGACCAAATTTAACAAGGAGTCACATGTCATATAGCAGCACAATGAACAAGCCTGCAGGTGGCATCAGTATGAGGAGACCTTATGGTGGCTGAATGACTGCCTGGAGTTTGTGGCAGCATGAAGAGACCATATAGTGGCTGAGTGGAACAACCTGGAGTTGGCTGAAGCATGAGGAGACCGTATTGTGGCTGAAAGAGACAGCCTGGAGATGGCAGCAGCATCAGGAGTCCTGAAAATGACTCTAATGCAGAGGAGTTTCTGAAACTGGGGACCAGCACCTTAATTATGTATTACAGTATCCATGGCAGCACAATGAGAGAGCCTGAAGGTGGTAGCATCAGCATGAGGACACCATAGAGCAGCACAATGAGAGAGCTTGGAGGTGGCAGCATCAGCATGAAGAGACTATATGGCGGCACAATGACAGAGCTTGGAGGTGGTAGCATCAGCATGAGGAGACTATAGAGCAGCACAATGAGAGAGCTTGGAGGTGGCAGGATCAGCATGAGGAGACCATAGAGCAGCACAATTAGAGAGCTTGGAGGTGGCAGCATCAGCATGAGGAGACCATATGGCGGCACAATGACAGAGCTCTGATGTGGTAGCATCTGCATGAGGAGACAATGTGGTGACACAATGACAGCGTGGAGGAGGTAGCATTAGCATGACGAGACCATAGAGCAGCACTACGAGAGAGCCTGGAGGGGGTAGCATTAGCATGAGGGCCATGCCAAGTGAGGGTTGAGTCTGAGGAACCCACCAACTGTTTACTAGGGGTGTCGGATGTCACTGGGGATGAAGTGGATGACCGAGTGAATTAATCAATTACGGCTGCTGAGTTGCTGGTCGAGACACGACTGTAAGCTGACACAGAGAGCTCAGACCTCTCTCCTCGACTCCGCCTGCCACATGCCTCTACACTGCTGTGACCTCTGCCTGCGCCTGATGAATTAAGACCTCTGCCACTCCACTGTGCATGTCCTCGCACTACTCTGCCTGAAATACTTATTGCATATATCAGAGGAGTACAATACGCGTCACTACACTTAAAACAGTATTTGTCTAGAACTGCAGCAGGTGTGTGCTATTAGCTGTCCTTTCACAGTATATATATGCCCTTGACAGATTAACAGGTACAAAATAGTACACTACTTAGATGTAGGTATGTGGTATGCATTTTTGAGGGCAGAAAACTGTGCTACAGTACACTTTAAAAAGTACAACACCAGCCAGTGAGTACTTTTGCCCAGACTATCATAGTATGTAGTCCCTTGACAGATTAACAGTAGTGTTGAGCGGCATAGGCCATATTCGAATTCGCGAATATTCGCGAATATATGGACGAATATTCGTCATATTCGCGAATATTTGCATATTCGTAATATTCTCCGTTTATTTTCGCATATGCGAATATTCGCGTGTGCGAAAATTAGCATATGTGAAAATTTGTATATACAAAGATCAACATAAGCGAAAATTCGCATATGCGATGCAAATCTTCGCATATGCGAACATTCGCACACCAGTCTCACACAGTAGTATTAGAGCCTTCTTACACCACATAACCTGGAAGCAGAGAGGGATGATCACTGTGATGTGTACTGTGAAGAAAAAAAAAAACGAATATTCGTAATTACGAATATATAGCGCTATATTCGCGAATATTCGTGAATTCGCGAATATGCGATATTCGCGAATAAAATTCGAATTGCGTATATTCGCGAGCAACACTAATTAACAGGTACAAAATAGTACACTACTTAGATGTAGGTATGTGGTATCAGGTATGCACTTATGAGGGCAGAAAAATGCAGTACAGTACTCTTAAAAAACTTATTGTAGTAAAACACAAGCCGGTGATTACTTTTGCCTGGACTTTCACAGTATGTAGGCCCACGACATATTAACAGGTACAAAATAGTACACTACTTAGATGTACACATGTGGTATGCACTTATGAGGGCAGAAAAATGTGCTACAGCACACTTAAAAGATAATCTGAGTTCAACACCAGCCTGTGAGTATTTTGCTTGGACTTTCACAGTATTTAGGCCCTTGACAGATTAACCTCTAAAGGACTCAGGGCGTACCAGTACGCCCGGAACAAAGTTCCGGTGTGAAAAACGGGGTCACAAAGTGACCCCGCATCACACCGGGACGGTCCCAGCTGCTAATCATAGCCGTGACCCTGGGCTAACAGCGCGCGGCATCGATCGTTGTGCCGCGCGCTGTTAACCCTTCAGACGCGGCGATCAAAGTTGACCGCCGCATCTGAAAATGAAAGTAAACGCTTCCCGGCAGCTCAGTCAGGCTGATCGGGACATCGCGATAAAATCGTGATGTTCCGATCAGCTGGGACGCAGGCGGAGGTCTCCTTACCTCTCTCCGCTGCATCCGGTCGTCGATTGATTGCTCCAAGCCTGAGCTACAGGCTTGAGCAATCGAGCCTCTATCTGACTGATCCGTGCAAAGCTATTGCTCCGCAGGGTCAGCATAGGAGATCAGTGTGTGCAGTGTTATAGGTCCCTATGGGAGCTATAGCACTGCAAAAAAAAGTGAAAAAAAAGTTAACAAAGGTCATTTAACCCCTTCCCTAATAAAAGTTTGAATCACCCCCCTTTTCCCATAAAAAAAAAAAACTGTGTAAATAAAAATAAACATATGGGGTATCGCCGCATGCGAAAATGTCCAAACTATAAAAACATATTGTTAATTAAATCGCACAGTCAATGGCGTGTGCGCAAAAAAATTCCAAAGTCCAAAGTAGTGTATTTTTGGTCATTTTTTATATCATGAAAAAATGAATAAGAAGCTATCAAAAAGTCCGATCAATACAAAAATGGTACCGATAAAAACTTCAGAACACGGCGCAAAAAATGAGTCCTCATACCGGCCCGTACGCATAAAAATAAAAAAAGTTATAGGGGTTAGAAGATGAGAATTTTTAACATATAAATTTTCCTGCATGTAGTTACGATTTTTTTTCGAAGTACTACAATATCCAACTTATATAAGTTGGGTATCATTTTAACCATGTAGACCTACAGAATAAAGATAAGGTGTTATTTTTACCGAAAAATGCACTGCGTAGAAACGGAAGCCCCCAAAAGTTACAAAATTTAATTTTTTCTTCAATTTTGTCACACAATGATTTTTTTTTACGTTTCGTCTGGGATTTTTTGGTAAAATGACTAATGTCACTGCAAAGAATAATTGGTGGCACAAAAAATAAGCCATCATATGGATTTTTAGGTGCAAAATTGATAGCGTTATGATTTTTAGAAGGTGATGAGGAAAAAATGAAAATGCAAAAACGGAAAAACGCTGAGTCCTTAAGGGGTTAACAGGTAAAAAATAGTACACTACTTAGAGATGTAGGTATGTGGTATGCACTTGTGAGGGCAGAAAAATGTGCTACAGTACACTTAAAAATAGGTATAGGTACTAATGGAAAACATTAGCTGGTGATTACTTTTGCCTGGACTTTCACAGTATCTAGGCCCTTGACAGATTATCCGGTACAAAATAGTGCACTACTTAGATGTACGTATTTGGTATGCACTTATTAGGCTATCTGCCCCTCTCTGTAATACAATGCTGAAGAAAGTAACTGGGAGGTTAATATCTGCAGTAAAAATCCTTTTCAGTGAAAAAATAAAAAACACTGCTCTCTGTCCACCAGAATGTGACTAGGTTGTGAAATGCTGCTGGGATGAGCTTTTCTGTGTAATATATACAGGCTGCCGAATATATAGGGCTGTGACATTGCAGGGGTGACTGGCTGCTGATAGGCTGCATCCTGCATGTGATTCAGGGTCATCCCGTCTACTTCCCTTCCCACCTTGCCTTCCCGCCTTCCCAGCGTTCCTTGCCCCACATACTGACATGTTAGATGCCCTGGAGCCTGAACCGCAGTAAATGGAGTTTAATGAAGCCATTTGTGCGATAGAATCACGGTGATATTGGCATTAGTTGCAAATCGAATATTTCATGAAATTCGTAACAAATTCGGGTTCGTCAGCTTCGATTTGCTCATCTCTAGCTACATTATATAGTGTCTGGATTTTCTTATGTAGCAAAGTAGATGAACTTTAAACAAATCTCATTTACACTTTGCTTAAAATAACCACAAGTAAATTGACATGAGGTTTAGATTTTAAATCACAATGGGGAAGGTTAATCAAAACCTGCCCAGAGTAAAAGTTGCTGAGTTGCCCATAGCAACTAATCAGATCGCTTCTTTCATTTATCACAGGCCTTTAAAAAAATGAAAGAAGCAATGTAGTTGGTTGCTATGGGCAACCCAGCAACTTTTTCTCTAGACAGGTTTTGATAAATCTCCCCCAATTAGTCAATATTTTTCTGCTGATTGTAATAGTGAATTTCCCCCTTTAAAATACAACAGGTAAAATGTAAAGCATACAGATATGTGCGGAAAAGAGTTGTCCTCACTGCAACTTTCCTTGTCTGTGTGTGAGATTTATGCTGTGAGATGGGAAGGGAAACATCAGAATTTTATCTGGAAGATCAAATGAGTCCATAATAAATATTTACAGACACAATAAACATTTACCGGAATTATAGTAGGAGAGGAAAATGTACTTAATTTCTGAACCCTGGACAGCACCTTTCTAGGACACCATGCGGGGGGGGGGGGGGGGGGGAGGGTATTGTAAGACCTGTGTAATTAGTGTATTTTTGTTTGCGCCTTAACCTCTTCAGGACATAGGGCGTATGAATACGCCCTGCATCCCGAGTCCTTAAGGACCGAGGGCGTATCCATACGCCCGTGGGAATTCCGGCCCCCACCGCTAGCCGGTTGGGGACCGGAGCCGGATGCCTGCTGAAATCGTTCAGCAGGCATCCCGGCATATCGCCCAGGGGGGTCATTATGCCCCCCCATGTCGGCGATCGCCGCAGATCGCTGGACAATTCAGTCCAGCGATCTGCGGCGATTCCGGGTCAATCGGGTCTCCAGTGACCCGATGACCTGGAATTACTGGCTGTTCGGGGCCGTCTCTGACGGCCCCGAACAGCCAGAGCCTGCAGGGGTGAGGTGGCACTGGTGCCACCTCACGATCGCCCTGATTCGTCGGCCGGATTACCGGCCGACCAATCAGGGCGCCTGCTGCGGGTGTCACTCCCGCACCCGCTCCGCCCCTCTTCCGGAGGACGTGAGCGGGTGCGGGACGTTGGGATCGGGGCCCCAGGAGCAGCTGCGGCGGCGGGACTGACCTGCATCGTCTGGATCGTTGGAGGTGAGTGACAGCCTCCTGCTGTTGCTTAGCAACAGCTCCCAGCATGCAAAAAGGGCATGCTGGGAGCTGTAGTTATTCCCTTATGGGCATGCTGGGACTTATGGTTTTACAACAGCTGGAGGCACATTCTTTCTATGGAAAAGTGTACCTTCAGCTGTTGTATAACTACAACTCCCAGCTTGCACAAATAGCTAAAGTGCATGCTGGGAGTTGTAGTGGTGCATCTGCTGGTTGCATAACTACAACTCCCAGCATGCCCGTTGGCTGTCGGTGACTGCTGAGAGTTGTAGTTTTGCAACAGCTGAAGGCACACTGGTTGTGAAACTCAGAGTTTTTTTTTACCTAACTCAGTGTTTCACGACCGGTGTGCCTCCAGCTGTTGCAAACTACAACTCTCAGCAGTCACCATACACCATGCACCGTACATGCTGGGAGTTGTAGTTTTGCAACAGCTGGAGGCACACTGGTTGTGAAACACTGAGTTAGGTCACAACCTCAGTGATACATAACCAGTGTGCCTACAGCTGTTGCAAAACTGCAACTCTCAGCAGTCACCGACAGCCAACGGGCATGCTGGGAGTTGTAGTTATGCAACAGCTGGATGTCCCCCCAATGTGAACGTACAGGGTACACTCACATGGGCGGAGGATTACAGTAAGTATCTGGCTGCAAGTTTGAGCTGCCGCAAACTTTCTGCTGCAGCTCAAAATGCCAGAGAGAAACTACTGTGAACCCCCGCCCGTGCGACTGTACCCTAAAAACACTACACTACACTACCACAAAAAATAAAATAAAAAGTAAAAAACACTACGTATACACATACCCCTACACAGCCCCCCTCCCCTCCCCAATAAAAATGAAAAACGTCTGGTACGCCACTGTTTCCAGAACGGAGCCTCCAGCTGTTGCAAAACAACTCCCAGTATTGTCGGACAGCCGTTGACTGTCCAGGCATGCTGGGAGTTTTGCAACAGCTGGAGGCACCCTGTTTGGGAATCACTGGCGTAGAATACCCCTATGTCCACCCCTATGCAATCCCTAATTTAGGCCTCAAATGCGCATGGCGCTCTCACTTTGGAGCCCTGTCGTATTTCAAGGCAACAGTTTAGGGCCACATATGGGGTATCACCGTACTCGGGAGAAATTGTGTTACAAATTTTGGGGGGTATTTTCTGCTTTTACCCTTTTTAAAAATGTAAAATTTTTGGGAAAACAAGCATTTTAGGTAAAAAAAAAATTTTTTTTTTTACATATGCAAAAGTCGTGAAACACCTGTGGGGTATAAAGGTTCACTTAACCCCTTGTTACCTTCCCTGAGGGGTCTAGTTTCCAAAATGGTATGCCATGTGGTTTTTTTTTTTGCTGTCCTGGCACCATAGGGGCTTCCTAAATGCGGCATGCCCCCAGAGAAAAATTTGCGTTCAAAAAGCCAAATGTGACTCCTTCTCTTCCGAGACCCGTAGTGCGCCAACAGAGCACTTTTCACCCCCATATGGGGTGTTTTCTGAATCAGGAGAAATTGGGCTTCAAATTTTTAGGGGTATTTTCTGCTATTACCCTTTTTAAAAAAAAAATTTTTGGGAAAACAAGCATTTTAGGTAAATTTTTTATTTTTTTTTTACATTTGCAAAAGTCGTGAAACACCTGTGGGGTATTAAGGTTCACTTTATCCCATGTTACATTCCCCGAGGGGTCTAGTTTCCAAAATGGTATGCCATGTGGTTTTTTTTGCTGTTCTGGCACCATAAGGGCTTCCTAAAGGTAACATGCCCCCCAAAAACCATTTCAGAAAAACGTACTCTCCAAAATCCCCTTGTCGCTCCTTCCCTTCTGAGCCCTCTACTGCGCCCGCCGAACACTTTACATAGACATATGAGGTATGTCCTTACTCGAGAGAAATTGGGCTACAAATACAAGTAAAAATGTCCTTTGTCCTTTTACCCCTTGTAAAAATTCAAAAATTGGGTCTACAAGAACATGTGAGTGTAAAAAATGAAGATTGTGAATTTTCTCCTTCACTTTGCTGCTATTCGTGTGAAACACCTAAAGGGTTAAAACGCTGACTGAATGTCATTTTGAATACTTTGGGGGGTGTAGTTTTTATAATGGGGTCATTTATGGGGTATTTCTAATATGAAGACCCTTCAAATCCACTTCAAACCTGAACTGGTCCCTGAAAAATAGTGAGTTTGAAAATTTTGTGAAAAATCGGAAAATTGCTGCTGACCGTTGAAGCCCTCTGGTGTCTTTCAAAAGTAAAAACACATCAATTTTATGATGCAAACATAAAGTAGACATATTGTATATGTGAACCAAAAAAAAATGTATTCGTAATATCCATTTTCCTTACAAGCAGAGAGCTTCAAAGTTAGAAAAATGCTAAATTTTCAAATTTTTCATCAAATTTACGGATTTTTCACCAAGAAATGATGCAAGTATCGACAAAAATTTACCACTATGTTAAAGTAGAATATGTCACGAAAAAACATTCTCGGAATCAGAATGATAACTAAAAGCATTCCAGAGTTATTAATGTTTAAAGTGACAGTGGTCAGATGTGCAAAAAACGCTCCGGTCCTTAAGGCCAAAATGGGCTCCGTCCAGAAGGGGTTAAAGAGTGTTAACCGGGTCTCATTTTCAGAGGTGTATTTGGTCTTTTGATAATTTGGGACAGTACATCATTTAATACCAGGTATACTTGGTATTAACAGTGACACTTTTGTGCACCATAAAGTTGTGCTTAACCTTTAAAAACGGGGTGCCTAAGCATGCCCCCTTTTTAAAAAAGTGTAGGGTGCTAAATATCTGAATAGGTGGCACTAATAGTTTCACTGACCACATTTCAAATGTGGTGCAGCTAAAGTAGAAACAAAAGTCTTTGCATTATATACTGTGGCATACCCACTCATAAAGGATTTGTTGGTGCTCTTCTTCTGGTACTTTACCTCTGTTACATTAAAACCATCTGCCAAAGCATGCATATTTTGTTATACCCTTACAAAAACCTTACAGACAAGTTGAAAAAGTTGATGGTGAAGGCAATGCTTTACCATGTGTACGATGTGTTACAAAATGTCATATGTTTTTAATAATATAAATCGATTTGCTCATTTCATTATGTAAAATATTCAGTCTACAGTTATTTATTTCTACTCTCTGGGACATTTATTAAAGGGGTTGTTTAAATAAATAAATAAATAAATAAATAAATAAATACATACATAAATAAATAACCAGAAAACATTAAAGGGGTACTCCGCCCCTGGCATTTTATCCCCTATCCAAAGGGATAGGGAATAAGATGTCTAGGGGCGGAGTACCCCTTTAAGAAGTAGCAAAATTATGCAATTTCCCCTATGTGTCTGTCTCAGGCTAACCCAAAATTGAAAAAAAAAATAATTCTCACCTTCCCCCATCTCCTACTCTTAATATGGTGCTGTGGTGTCCCGGCACCGTATTTCATACTGTGGATTGGTAATTAGTCCCCAAAGTTAGAGTCCCTAGGACTGTCGGGGTTTGCTTTCCTCATTTAACCCCTAGTCACCCCTTAGTCAATTAATATTTGTAAATATTATCTATCTAAATAAATGTTTATGGTAATACTCACTGTTTTAGCATCGCAGCACCTGCGGGTCATGTGACTTGGTTGCAGAGCTCTATGGTTTTTGCTAAAGAACCTTTGGTGGTTTTGGACATGTGATCACCCACAATCCATTGTAACGGTGAGTGACAGCTGATTGGACCAATCCAAAACGGCCAGCCCCTGCCCGTATAAGGGAGCTGCGCCATATTGTCCCTCTCTTGGGTTGCTGACTTTAGATGAGGTAGGACCTCCGCAGCTTACAAGACAAATTACTAGGCCCAAAGCCTTGCGGCTTAGGCTTGCGTTAGAGATGGATAGTTCTTACAATTCCCCGCTATCTCCGCAAGATCTCCGGACCTAATTCAACCCCTATATCCGGCGGATCTATGCAAATACAATTCTCAAAATCTAAAGGGAACTTTCCGGTCCTAAGCATCTGTCAATCACTGCTGTGCTGTTTGTGAAGACTCTGTTATCTGGACTGTTACCGTTACTGCATATACAGAAAATCTTCAGTAAAGATTCCTGCAAGTTTTAAGTTCAGCACTGCTGTGGACAATCTATTTATTTCACACTCACCTATCGCTCTTGGGAAGGGTGGCAATAGGCCCAGCATCACTACAGAGTTTTAACCCTCACCCTGGAGTCACAAGGGTGAACAGCACCCTTTATTATATAGAACCGCAACACCCCTACTGTCTTACAACCCCCAGGCGTACCACAGTGCCCTGAGCAGTGCTCTCTGCCTTTGTTTTAACATGTAGGAAGCTCCTCTTTAGTCATTCACTGGCTGTAGTGGTTACCCACCTCGGCCAGTGTTTGGCTGAACATGTGTTTCCTGTGAAATTAGGATGTGCCCAGGATCGGGCACCATCGGGACAAACGGGAGAGGGATTGGGGTAGGTGAGTATGTGTTTTTTTATGTATTTATTTTATGGGAACAGATATTCATTTGGACAGGACCTTTCAGCTTGCTTACCTTGCTTACTATATATAAATATATATATATATATATATATATATATATATATATATATATATATATATATATATATATATAAATATATCATAATCATTTCTTTTTAACCTTGATGTTTTAAAATATGATTTTATTATATAACGTTGCTCTTGAATACTCCTGGTTCTCACATTGCTTCTCTCCCATATTCCCCATTTAGCTTTTGAAAGGCTATAAAGGCTAACAACGTTTTGAGTGATCTTGTTTGTTTGTGACTTTCTAGAGGAAACACCACTGCATAAAAGTAATGATGAAAGGATGGACACATTTTTTTTATCCTCCTTTTGGTGCCATAGATATAACTTTTCCAGATTTTCTCCTATATTTTGGAACTTTCTTTCAGTCATGGTAACCTTTACCTTCAGAACTAAACATTTAGAACTGTGTTTTCTAACCAGTGTTCCTTCAACAGACAGCATGCTGGAAGTTGTAGTTTTGCAACAGCTGGAGGTGCACTAGTTGAGAAACAGTGATTTAGAGAGTACATTTAGGCAGTCATTATTATGACTGTTAATTTTTTTGGTTGTGTATCTACAATATAATTTGTTTGGGTTGCAATGTAAAGGTATCAATCTCAGTGACATTTAAATTCTACACATTTTCAGTTTTTTTTAAACTATATTTAATGTCAATTATCCATATATCTTTAAGCATGAAAAAAACTTTCTTTAAAGGAGATCTATCGTGCAGGACAACTTATCCCCTATCCAAAGGATAGGGGATAAGTGTCTGATCGCGTGGTCC